>NC_053389.1:133997255-134597255 GCF_905171765.1 Bufo bufo | reverse complement strand
GTAGCAAAAAATAAAAATTAGAAGGTCCCATGAATGTAAGGTGATTACAGGACCCCATTGATCAGCTGTATCCTGCATGGGAACATGGCAGCAAGTGTTCAGTTCTCCTGTAGTGCCACCACAGGACAAATGAAGCATTGCATGGTGAAATCAATGGGCTGTCTGTGCTATTCACAAACAAGTGGGGTCCTCCAAGGATAGAGTTCCTCTTTGAAGCTGCTGGAGAAAAGTCTGATTTTTCCAACTGGCTTACTGCAATAAAATCTGACCACTGTCCACAGAGTAGACCTCGGCTGGTCGTACACAGTTCAACAGTTCAGACAGAAGAGGGCATTGTATAGGATAAAGAATATTCAGTTCTCTTGGTTCTCACAAAGAATAGAACAGGATTCAACAGCTCTGCCCTGGAGAACCTTCCATGCTCCTCAGCATCTCCAAGATGTTTGTCACAAAGTGGCATACCTGTCATAGGGGCTGGTCATACCGCTGCTTTGTCTCCTGAGAAGTAACCTATTGAAGAATGCTTCTACCAAGAACAGATTCATTATTTCTGAATTAACACTTGTGTGAGGGGCACTTCAGCGCTGACCACCCATTCCTTCCATTCCAAGGTCTACACTGGTAATTGTGCTGTGGAATTACTAATTTAAGGGGGTGAGGTGTGTCCAGACTTTATGGACTTGGTTGAGAGGTCACAGAAAGTGTTCCTCCTGATCACATCATAAAAACCTTTTCTGCTTCTATGAAAGGTCTGAGCCAACTGTACAGTCCCTAATTATAATGCGGCTGCCCTAACCCGAGCGATCAGTTATTATGGCTCAGGAAAGGTTCTCATTTTTCTGCAGCGGCCACTGCTGGAGAAATGAAGTATTACATGGCATACATTCAAATGAATAGACCACCATGGGATACATGATTCGGCAGGGACCTCAAGAGCAGGAGTTGCTCTTTCTGGTGCCTCCACTTTTTGGTTCAAGGAGAAAGTCTCAAGCCTATATTAGGCCCTTGTACCCTAATAGGGCATATTGGAAGGGGTTGTCAGGGCCACGCATTCTTTATAAAGTCTGATATCCTCATCTATAAACCATTGCTGGCTTTATTAATAAATCTCAGTTTCTCACTTTGTGTCCTTCTCCGTAATGAATGACTGTTTTTTTGAAAGTCAGAATTCTCTGTGAAAGGCAGCAAGTGAGACTGTGGTGACCTTGTCCAGCTGGCACTAGTAATGTTTCTCCGGAGACCGATGCAGACAGTCTGCTGATCTGCTGTGTTTTCCCTGATATTTAAACCGCCTGCCGCCTATTATTCAGATATTGTGCCGCCATTCAATGCATTGAAAGCTGCGGTTTCACTTCCTGGACAGTCTTCTCATCCACGTTTATTGGTGACCCTATAAAAAGAAGGCTTTCACCATCGGAAAGCATCTCCCTTACACTGGCTTCACTTTACAAGGATTGCTCATGATAGAGTGCAAGAACAATGGGGGAGATAGCATTCAAGTGCGGTCACTTACACCCTGCGTCAGAGAGATACTGCTCAGCCGGGGATTTGGACAGACTCCTGTTATAATACCGTGCACTGGGATGCACATTCACTTTCATATATACACAGATATAGTAGAGCCAACTTACCTGTATATTTTATGCACCTGGTGGCCTATGTAAAAATTTCCCTGATTGTACCATAAGACAAACCCAGCTTTGCTATATCTGGATATACAATTTTATATATATATATATATATATATATATATAGATGAAACAACGGACAGCACTCCAGGTAAAAGAAAGTGGTGTTTATTCACCCATGTGGATGGCAACGTTTCAGCTCATACAAGAGCCTTTGTCAAGCAATGAACACAATATAAAAGGGGGTATATATAGGCCAACCCCTATGACATCACAGTGTAATGAATTAGCAGCCAAATACAATAAAGTGCAAATAGTGCATGTATAATACATAAAAATGTAGATATAGCAGTGTAAAATATAAAGATGAATCAATAATATACATCAAATACATTACGTAGTGAATGCATCATCGCAAATAGAGTGCAAATAGATAAATTGACTAATCAATACATATCAGGTGTGTGCCAGAGTGTGTATAAAGTGGGAGGGACGAAACGATGCTGCCAAAGGGAGGAGGAGGGATGACATACCCAGTGTCGCTGCCCGTGCCACACATGTCGAACATCGCCACGTCCGGCGTTCAGCTGGATGCAGTGCGCAGGCGCCAAGTCGCGTGAGGAGCAAGATGTAACTTCCTCATGTGACGTAGCCGGAGCATGCGCATAAGTGTAAAAAGCTATGTCGGCCATCTTGGAAGAGGTAAAAAACCTCAGATGAAAGAAACGCAATTCCTAGACCGCATCATAGACGCGATATAGTATAATAGCCTCACAAATAACGGTGAGAATATGCGCAAGATGGCAGAACACTTAAATCAAACAGGGAGAAAATACCTAATGTTGATCACTGTGTGTGCGCATAGCCTGATAATGAACAGAGTAGCGCAAAACGGAAATGATGCCGTTTACCTGATTGTGTGTCCATAAGGGACAGAGAGAAGAGAATGCATCCACATGATGCAACTCGTCTCCCACATGTGCCATTTGAAGCAATGCACCAAGCAACAGATGCTGCGGGCATGCCGCAAAAAGGCACACAATGCCCAGTGGACACACACACAATGTAGGTCACACAATGAACAGTGCAATGCACCAAGTATGAAAAAAGTATGCAGAAAGTGTAATCAAAGCAAAAAACAACATAAATACTGCATAAAAGCATGTAGGCAAATACGGAACACATCGGGTACGTCTCACTTCTCCAACCCGCAGCATCATTCTTGTCTGTGCAAAGAAAGAAGAAAATAAAAATAAGAAACTGCCTTAATAGTGTTCATAATACAGTAGATACCCTCAAGGAGTAGACACATATCACACACATAACAATTGTGGGGCAAACCGCTCCTCTAAACATATAACCCCGGATTGTAATCCGCATTGAGACCATTAGGTCTCAAGCTGTTGAGGGTATAGATCCAAAAAAGCTCTCTTTTTCTAAGGATCAACACCCTGTTGCCCCCACGTCTAGGCATGGGAATGTGGTCAATGGCCCAACATTTAAGATCTCTTTCGGAGTGTTGAAGCTCCGTAAAATGTTTAGCAACCGGGAGGTCCTTTCTTTTTTTGCGTATGGACAATCGATGATTGTTCAATCGCGTTCTGAGATCCGTCGACGTCTCACCCACGTATAATAATTTACACGGACAGATCAACACATAAATTACATAGTTTGAATTGCATGTAAGGTGGAATCGAATTGGGTAAGAAACTCCAGTGGTGGGATGAACAAAGGTGGAACCCCTACCCATATTTGCAGTCAATACAACATAAACAGGGAAAACTACCCTTGCCATGTGTGGTTAAGGAGGTTTGAACAGACTTGGACCTAGGCCCAATGTCTGCTCTGACAAGTTGGTCACGCAGATTTCTGGATCGACAGAAAGAGAAAAGTGGAGGGGATCTAAATTCTAAGATCTCACTGTGACACCCACCCAGGATCCCCCAGTGTCGCTTGATGATGCGATTAATGGCCTCATTTTCTGTTTTTCTTTTTTCTGTTTTTCTGTTTTTCTTTTTTTTATATATATATATATATATATATATATATATATATATATATATGTATATACACATACATATTTATATACAGAAGTACTGCCTTTTTATGCATTCACAGTCTTTTTTCTCTTCTTTCTTTTATGCTTTTGCATACTCAAGCAAGAATGACAAATATCAAGAGCAGCTATTACAGTCCCCATAGCCGTTCCCACCCAGCTTTACACAGTGGGGGACGGGTGTTGGACATCATTATTGCCCCGTTTATCACATTTCCTGAAAAATATCGGGTGGCTCCGGATAAAAATAAAGTCCATGGTGGTCCAACCTCCTTCTATGTACTGATCGGAGATCAGCAACCTCCGGCACTCCAGGTGTTGTGCAACTACATCTCCCATCATGCACACTTGCTTGGCTGTTCTCTGAACTCCCACAGAAGTGAAATGAGCATGCTGGGAGTTGTAGTTTCACAACAGCTGGATTGCCGAAGGTTGCTGATCCCTGTGGTAGATCTTTCGCTTCTGTATTCTGCTCCACTAAACAGACTTACCATTCAGGAATCTAGAAAAGCTAGGTGACATTGTGGCTACGTTGGTTGTCACTCAGCTAACAGATATAAGAAATGGACGACTCCAGGACGTAGATAGGTTGATTTTGTGAGGAATGCCATTATTTGTATCCCCGCCCCCCCCATTTCTATATTCTCCCCAGATGAACTTTCGGCTTTTGTACTAACAGCAAAAACAGATGGCCTCCCATCCTCATAAAATGTACCCTTAATGCCAGTGTTCTCTGAGAAGCCATCTTTAAAGGGGGGTGATGACCCAGCTCTGCTTAGCAACGAGTGGACTTCAGCTTGTAAACCTGATCAGACATGTAGTGCGCTGCGGTTTTCCCCGGCATTAAATAGCATCCATATGTAGCTTTATATTAGGGCAGGAATATTGAGATGCTTGATTTTCCCCCATTTCCGCCCCTTTTCTCATTCTGCACTGGAGTGTCTGTCTGCAGTTTTCCCAACTTATCAATTTATTGCAGTAATATGTCCGGAGAAGTCCATTAGAGTATGGATGTGACACCTTCTCAGTGGGTGTGGGTGTCGCTTTATCGAAATGAGGATGGTAATATGAAGATCACTTTCTTATCTTTGTAAGATCTCTTTATCTGGATTAACATAAACCTCTTTTTTGCTCAAAAGGAGCTTTACCTAATACTCAGCATGGAAAAAAGGTTCTCAGACCACATTCAATTCACAGTCTAGAAAAATGGCAGGCCTAAAAGGGTTAAAACATGGTTCTGCAAATATGGCTGGACCCTGCAGCTTGTCGGTATTAGAGAGCAGCATGGGGTCTGACAGCTTTCTTCCCACACTCAAAGACCACAGCAACTAATGTTACCAAGGGCACAGTTTAAGAGGACCCGTCCCCTCTCCGGACATGTCTGTTTTAGCAACTACTTCTATTCTCCCTGTAATAGTAATTCTGGAGCATCTATTCTCATGACTCTATGTTGTGCTATTCCTCAGTGCTGCTCTTGTTAGACTGTGCAGGGACACACTGAATTTAGTGAATACTAAAACAGACACATCAGGAGAGGTGAAAGGTCCTCTTTAACCCCTTCCCGACCTCCGCCATACATGTACAGCGGACGTCGGGTCTTTAAAAATGGCACCTGCACAGGATTATAGCCACCAGCTTTCTGCTGTTTTAAACTGTGACACCTGGAACTAATGTCTGTGATGGGCAATAACACTGAACACAGACATTTAACCCCTCAGATGCCATGGTCAGTTGTGAGCTTTCCCTGCACCTGAATGTCTGCCCCATGCTGAGATCAGGCGAGCCGTTCGTTTGTTTTGGTAGCCTTTAGCCCTCTGAAGAATTTGAGGTTACAGCAGCGATGGTCCCTGTAGCCCCTCCATAGGAACATAATGAAACTCCCATAGCCTGCTATGGTAATTTGCATGTTCAGTTACCCTGGAGAACTTAAAATAAGTTTAAAAAATATATAAAAAGTTTTTAAAACTATAAAAAAATTAATACAAAGTAATCAAAAGGTCATACACTCTCCAAAATAGTGCAATAAAAACTACAGATCGCTTCGCGAAAAATTAGTCTTCAAAGTTAAAAAAAAAATTTGTATTCAAGCGCAAGAAAAACTAGATAAATGTGGTATTGCTGTAATTGTACGTGAAATCGCAGGGTCTTGAAGGGGTTAAAGTTTAAAAGGGTATTCCCATCTTGGACTTTTATGGCATATCCATAAGGATGTGGGTCTGGCCTCTAGGATCCGCATCTACCTCGAGAACAGCTGCAGTGTACGGAGAGGTGTTGCGCACGAGCTTGAACTGCTACTAAAAGTACGGAGCTGACAGACAATGAGTAGGACATGGCGCTTGTGACGTGGGTATAACATGATGCCTGATCTTCCCTCTGATGGTGCTGCAGGGAAATGAAATACTTGCCATGGAGTTCCCCAACAGTTTAAGGCTACATTCACACAACTGTATCCATTTTGCGGTCTGCAAATCGCGTATTCATAAAATACGGATGTGGTCCGTGTGCACCCTGCACTTTTCAACGGCCCCATTGAAAAAATGCCTATTCTTGTCCGTTATATGTTCTATAATATGTGTTGCTGTCCGCATTTTATGTGGCCCCATCCACAAATGGATGAACGAAAATATGGACGTTGTACTTGGCTATCTCCCATAGAATAAAAGAGCAGCGGCATGCATGTCCAGCCAGCCATTCTGTACATTTCAGGGGGGCTCCATGGGGTATGGGCCCCCATTCTCGTGATCGTGGGGGTCCTCCACCAATCTGATGGTTGGTGGAATAACTTTGTATAACTGGAATACCCCTTTAAGCTGATTTGCTACGGGTCCCAGCTGCTAGACATCCTAAGATCAGCTTGTTCTGACAAAAAAGGATTGTCCAGAGCTCTGGGTCATTGCAGTGTTTTCCCTGGTGGGCTCTTTCCCTAGTGAAATGACTCTTGCTAGGGGTGTGTAGCCTCCTATGCACTGAGTATTGTTTTTGGAAGCCTGGAATTATTTTGCTATCCTTGCCCAGTTCAGCATCATAAGATTGTGTTCTGACACCTCCATTCTTTCCCATTTCCTGCTCATATTGATGCTTAGGGTGTGTATATAGATCCTGACCACAAGCAAATTCCCTGGTACGCCCAGCTGCTAGAGCAAATACAGTGGCAGAGCGAATCATCCTGAGTCTGCCAATTATACCGGCACCCAAGAAGAAGTGGGAATATCCCCCGTGGTCTTAGATACTTAGATTCTCCTCTAAATGCCCACTAGACTATATGGGGTAGAGTGGCTCTGTGGGGTAACATTAGTGAGGACTCCCCATACAGCGGAACAGTGCACCCTAGTGGCCAAATTATCATGGAAACTGATGTATGAGTTTTTTAGGCAACAGAATGGCAGGTATTAAAGGAACCAAAAAAGTCACATATAGTAAATACAGATTTATTTATTTTTTATATATTTTTTGCAAAAAAGGATCTATATACCTATGAAGTTAGGGCCCCTAGAAAAGACAGCAATTCTTGCTGTGGAGGACCCTGCATATCGGTGTTGTGTGTGGGTGGCCCATTAGCTCTCTGTCATGTGTCTACTCCTGCATGAGAGGCTCATACTTGAAGTTAGAGAAGTTTTTATATGGACCAAAGGTTTTATCATCTATCCACTGTTGTGCCAGGGACCTGGGGATTATGCGTCCTGAGTATTTGCACTACATTTCTAAAACTGTCCTCTAGGGGGCCTCATAACTCCATCCATTTACAGAGAATGTCATAAGGAGGTCACGTAATAAATAATGCGTCGACCATGTAGAATACTGTTGTGTTAGTGAATGAAGTAGTGTTATAGGAGTGATACCTTTATTGGCTAATAATAAAGTCACATTCCGAGCTTTATTCAGGCAGCAAATGTGCAAAGGAAAGACATTGGTATTTCTCTAACCTAAGCATCCAATCATCAATTATGATTGACCTATTTCCCATCCAGGCAGCATGTGGGGCTGTGAAATCACAGCTTGTCCCCCTTTTACAATGATGTATCTTAGGCAGGGTACTGGGTCTCCTTAAAGCAGTGCTTCTCAATTATTTTCTGTCATGCCCCCCCCTAGGAAGAAGAAAACATTTCGCACCCCCCGCGCGACTGTAAATAGTATCATTTGTCTATAAAATTGTTATAAGTACACCTCTGCATAACACTGTATCCTTATTAACGTATAAGAGAATAAAAAAAGAAAGAAATGTGGATCGGACACACACTTATGGGGGGATCTGTGGATGACGGACACTTATGGGGGGGATCTGTGGCTGGCACTGTTACAGGGGGATCTGTGGCTGGCACTGTTATATATGTGCCATCCACACACCCCCCACCCCATAACAGTGCCATCCACAGTGCCCCCCCCAGCCCATAACAGTGCCATCCACAGACCCCCACCCCTTAACTGTGCCATCCACAGACCCCCACCCCTTAACTGTGCCATCCACAGATTCCGTGTGCCCGCCGCCGCCGTTTAAAGTTATTAAACATGCCCCCCTCACTCCTAATAGTACCGTATATCCGAATTTCTTCTGTATAATGCCGGCAGGCGGGCCGGGCGGCCGGCGCGTCCCTCAGTGACGTCACTTGTCTGCGCCGCCTGCTTCATTCATAAAGCAGGCGGCGCAGGCACGTGACATCACTGAGGGACGCGCCGGCCGCCCGGCCTGCCTGCCGGCATTATACAGAAGAAATTCGGATATACGGTACTATTAGGAGTGAGGGGGGCATGTTTAATAACTTTTAATTAAATAATACATTTTATATTAGTATACCGGAGGGAGCGGTGGGGCGGGGCTATAGTACAGTGACCGCACCGCCCCACCGCTATTGCCAGCCCCCAGCTTCTCCTCCCAGTCCCTCCCCCGGCCCCCGCTCCGTACATCGCGTCCAGCGCCTGCGCCGGCCTCTGATCAAACGGGAGATGAGCGCTTCCACAATGGAAGCGCTCATCTCCCTGCCGCATATTACACTGCGAGCTGTCAGCCGCCCGGCGCCCCTGTTGCTATGGCGCCCTGTGCGGCCGCACAGCCCGCACACCCCAAAGGCCGGCCCTGAACGAGCCCCCCTTTACGGAGCCTGGTGCCCCCCCTGGGGGGCGCGCTCCACTATTTGAGAAGCACTGCCTTAAAGACACCCACTATGTTTGGAGAGTCATTGGAAGCACCCCACCTAAGCTGAACCCAAAGCATCGCACCGAGCCAGCCAGAATCCTACTCCCAAAACCGCTGTCTACGGATGGATATTTGGCTCGGCTATATTCCCTTATCATATCCCAAGGCTTAGTAAAAAGTAGTTTTGACTTATAGGGAGCTACTTCCACAAGGTGGCACAAGCAAAATGGTTCTCTTTCCTCGGGAGATACCTATTTGCATACTGTGATTTATCAATAGGGGTTGCGAGACCTATACATGTTGGACCCATGATTTCCTCTTTGCAGGAAGTTGGCTGTACAGACATTAAGGGTAGATGTCTACCTGAATAACTAGACAGAGTTACCATCTCAAAATCTAGGAGAAGGCTAGTTGCCCACTAGCGGCGGCAGTCCGGTAGGGATCTCGGCGCACTCTGGCATTTCCGAAGGTTTGTAAAGCTCCGTCCGGCCCCATTCACTATAATAGGGACCACCGGAGCTCTGGCACTTTCCGGCAAATATGCCAAGCATTGGCTGGAAGAAGACTGCTGCACACAGCGGTTTTCTTCTGGTCGATTCTCGGCATGTTTGCCAGAAACCGTCCAGATCTCCGGTGGTCCCTATTATAGTAATTGGGGCCGGACGGAGCTTTACAAACCTTCGGAAATGCCAGAGTGCGCCGAGATCCCTGCCGGAACAGCCTTCCGGACTGACGCCGCCAGTGGGCAACTAGCTCTTGGGTGCTGCATTCAAAGCCGTATTGGTTGCCATCCAACTTTCCAAGAAACAGAAAGGAAGGCTGACTGTTGTTGTCCTTTCACTTTATATGTAAAGGATGGAGGGAATAGATGGAAACTTTCCAAGGGAAATTCACTGTTTATAAATTGGAGGATGCATTGTGTCATGCTGGAAAATGCGAAGATCTCAGGTGGTCTGCCCGCACCAGATGTGATACAAAGATAATGGTCTACACCTTGTCTTATGTCATTCTGAGTCAGAAAGGAATCATCTGTCTTCTTATTCATTTTACTTCCTGCAGAGAGAAGAAAGCTGCAGGGCTGAAGATAACGAAGAAGAAGACCCGGAGAAGACACACAGACGTAAGGACAAGTATCACTCCTATAGAATCTCTGACTTCCCCAGGGCAGGGGCGAAAATGTGCAGGAGTTTCTGGGAAATTATAAGGAAATTGTATATATGGCAATTCCTTAAGGGTGCTTTCACAAGCATCAGGTTTTCTTGCAGAAAATTTCAAAAAATCAGTTCCATTCAACTGAATGGGGTTGTTTTAGCGGGAAGAGCATGCATTTCTGCAAGCTTCATTCAGATGAGTGGAACTGATGAGTGGCAGCTGCAGTTCAAAGTTCAAAATGTATTGTATTCCTGCAGACTGCATTTGTGGCTCAACAGTTAGGCACACGGGCGAGTATTCCGCGCGGGTGCAATGCGTGAGGTGAACGCATTGCACCTGCACTGAATACCGACCCATTCATTTCTATGGGGCTGTGCACATGAGCGGTGATTTTCACGCATCACTTATGCGTTGCGTAAAAATCACAGCATGCTCTATATTGTGCGTTTTATCACGCAACGCAGGCCCTATAGAAGTAAGTGCGGATGCGGTGCGATTTTCACGCATGGTTGCTAGGAGACGATCGGGATGGAGACCCGATCATTATTATTTTCCCCTATAACATGGTTATAAGGGAAAATAATAGCATTCTTAATACAGAATGCATAGTACAATAGTGCTGGAGGGGTTAAAAAAAAATACCAATAATTAAACTCACCTTAATCCACTTGCTCGCGCAGCCGGCATCTCTTCTGTCTTCTTTTTTGCTCTGTGCCGGAAAAGGACCTGTGGTGACGTCATTCCGGTCATCACATGGTCCGTCACATGATCTTTTACCATGGTGATGGATCATGTGATGGACCATGTGATGACCGGAGTGCCGTCACCACAGGTCCTTTACCCAGGTCCTGAAGAAAGAAGACAGAAGAGAAGCCGGGCTGCGCGAGCAAGTGGATTAAGGTGAGTTAAATTTTTTATTTTTATTTTTTAACCCCTCCAGCACTATTGTACTATGCATTCTGTATTATGAATGCTATTATTTTCCATTATAACCATGTTATAAGGGAAAATAATACAATCTACCCAGCACCTAACCCAAACCCGAACTTCTGTGAAGAAGTTCGGGTTTGGGTACCAAACATGGCGATTTTTCTCACGCGAGTGCAAAACGCATTACAATGTTTTGCACTCGCGCTGAAAAATCGTGCATGTTCCCGCAACGCACCCGCACCTTTTCCCGCAACGCCCGTGTGAAAGAGGCCTTAAAGAGAATGTGTCATCCGAAAATGACCTGTTGTTTAAATCATGTTTTTATGTTAAAGGCCATCTGTCACCAGATTTGTGCCTATGACCTGTTATATGTGCACTTGGCAGCCAGTAGCGTACACACAATCCATGGGGCCACGGTGCGAAACTGATCCATGGGGCCCCCTCCCCCACCATAAGAGCAGCAGTGGCAGAGAGACTGAGGCCAGCAGCAGCCATTTCAATCAGATTAGAGCCAAAGCAGCAGAGTGGCTGTAATCTGACTAAAATGGCTGCTGCTGGCCTCAGTGAGTCTCTCTGCCACTGCAGAGAGACCTCATATCAGCCAACTCAGCCCCCATCAGACCTCAGATCAGCCAAAAGACCCCCATCAGACCCCCACTCAGCCCCCATCAGACCTCAGATCAGCCCAAAGACCCCCATCACCATCAGACCTCCACTCAGCCCCCTTCAGAACTCAGATCAGCCAAAGACCCCCATGAGACCCCCACTCAGCCCCCATCGGCTCAGATCAATCAGCGGCGGCAGCCCACAGAGTGATCCCCAGGCCCCCAATACTTACCTGTTCTGCGCCGCGGCTACTTTTCCTCTTCGGGTCTCCGGCAGAAGTCTCGCTCCTCTGTCACAGCATGCAGTGTCAGGTCATAGTGCGCGCACTACGTCCTGACGCTATACGCGCTCAGGACAGTGAAGCGCCGGCCGGGGAGGTTAAGTATATTAAAGGGGCGGGCGGCGGGCACTGCAGCACTACTGCAGGGCGGAGCCAGTGGTCCATAGGCGGCCGGGCCCCCTGGAGTGCCGGGCCCGGTCGCAACTGCAACCCCTGTATGTACGCCAGTGTTGGCAGCTGAAGGCATCTGTGTTGGTCCCATGTTCATATGTGCCCACATTGCTGAGATAAATGATGTTTTTATATATGCAAATGAGCCTCTAGGAGCAACGGGGGCGTTGTCATTACACCTAGAGGCTCTGCTCTCTCTGAAACTGCCGCACCCTCTGCACTTTGGTTAAGAGGACCAGACAAAGAAAACGTCATCACACCTCGCCCAATCAATCAAAGTGCAGAGGGTGCAGCAGTTCCAGAGAGAGAGCAAAGCCTCCTAGGAGTAATGGTAACGCCCCCGTTGCTCCTAGAGGCTCATTTGCATATATTAAAACATCATTTTTCTCAGCAATCCGGACACATATGAACATGGGGCCAACACAGATGCCTTCAGCTGCCAAGAGCACATGCAACAGGTCAGCCAGTGTCATAGGTACAAACCTGCTGACAGATGCCCTTTAAGTATATATTTTTTAGAATTTTTGCTGATTGTTTTACATTTTCTATGTCACTATCCATATTTAAAAAACAATCATAAAATCCTGTAGTTTTCACACTGCCCACTAGGTTATCTGTTCAGAACAGGTACCGTAGTCCTCCTGACCTATTATTGGACATAGTGGCCATTGTGAAAATTGCAGGATTATATACATTTTGTTTAAATTTAGATAGTAACACAGAGAATTAAAAAAAATCACCCCAAAAATCTTTGAAAAATATGTTTAACACAAAAATGGGATTTGCACAATAGGTCATTTTCTGATGACACTTTCCCCTAAAAATTAGTCAGTACTGCTAAAAAGCGGCAGTGCATCCCTCTATCCTAAAAGCAGCCATACACGTCCAGTAGCTGTGGACTGAAAGATAGTTCAGCCAGAAACTCCCCACCCTCCCATACACATACGGTTCAGCTGAACATGTGCTGTATGTGTATTCAATGCCGAGAGCGGAGAAAGCTGCTGCCAGACACTTCTGGTGGTGACTTATCTCCCAGGAGAAGTGAAGTTATTCATACCGCCTGATCCTTCTCTCCCCTGACATCAGCTGGCAGCGGGAAGTCAGGAGCTTTCCATACACATTAAATTGTTGGACTAACCCGCCATTCCCAGTGTGGGTCTGACTCTCAGGACTCCCTCTGAAGGAGCAGCAGTGCTAGGTAAAGCATAGTGGCCGCTCCTAATATAGTTCATTATGGCCCCACCTCCAGCCTTTTCAAAAACTGACGCTCAGAACTAATCTTTCGAATGGGGCTGTGTTATATTTCCCTCCACAACACCTGGGTCAAGGAAACATCAAAAATTGTCCTCATGTGAACTGTGGGGCCCCAGTGATTGGAGCTACAGCAGTTAGTAACTTACGGTATATCATATCATTAGAATGTACTCCACAGCAGATACAGGACATTTTATGTCAGCCTGTCCGTGGCTCCATACAGACTGCCGGAATGAGTAGCAGTGTTGTGAAGATGGTCAGGGAGGACAACCACGGGGAATCTGATATCTCCTCTGCTGTCATGCTTAATTATAGTGTAATAGTCTTTTTACATGGTCCGAAAATCTGGCCAATTGTCAAGGTTGTCAATCATTTGTGGAATTGCTCGTTCCCGATAATTGGCCTATGTAAAAGGTATCAGTGATCACACAATGCTAATTCGTTGGGTGACTTTGGGTGACTTTCAGCTGGCACCTAACATCATAGTTTCTGAGCAGCAGATTGTCCTGTGTAAACAGGGATCTGCTGCCCCGAAACAACGATTCTCTATAGGGACGACTGATCGCCTATGCAATTGCTGGTCTCCATACAGAGGAGATGATTGCTGCATGTAAAGGATGCTGTCATTTCCTCGATGAGCAGGCAATTATTGGGAATGTTTTGTTCATTCATGAACTTTCTGATAATTGCCTGCTAAGTTAGTAAAAGGACCTTTATGCCATAATTAGGGAAGTTTTATTCACGTATTTTTCTTGTATACGTAGATATGTACCTTATATTTTCATAGATAATTGGAAAAGTAGAGTTATATTTGTTGTAAATGGTTGGCAACGGGCAGCAGGGACTGTAAGGGTATGTTCACACAGAGGGTTTCAACACGGATTCGGTGCCGAAAACCGGGCCGATTCTGAGCTGAAACTGCCTCCCATTGTCTTGACTGGGAGGCCGCACTGCAGTTCATCTGGCCAAAGGTTTTTGTTGTGTGGTTTATAAGACCGTGCCAAGAATGTACAGGTCCATTCTTGGTGTGGTTACCACTTGGACCCCTCACAAAAGTGCACCTGGAACCTGTTTGTAGTTTATCTCCATTAACAGGAGATAAACCTAGAGCAGGTCCACAGGAAACCCATGGCAGAAACTGCAGAACAGAGGAGTGCTTTGTGCCATGAGATATGTGGCGGATGTTGTCTGGGACAAAATCCTCCGTTTGAATCTGTCCTAACGTAATGCTGGACTGTGTGACTGATCTAATCTGTGGGCAGCATCAGGTGAAGATTGTCTTCACAGCATATATCCTTTCCACCGCCATATCAGATCCTGACCACACCTGCACCTAGATGTGACCCTCATCCCCAGTATACCTGCAAGCCTCAGATCATTGACAAATAACACATGTCATATGCAGGTTTCCACCAAGCTGTATAATAAACCCACACCCTGCTCTCCAGAATTCTGGCTCCAAAAAGTCACAAAATAGGGGTTTTGCAACTTTTGGGGCTTATTTGAGCAAAGATCTTGTGACTTTTTTGCATTTTAAACTCACTCCAGTTTCTAAAACTAGATGGTAAAGTGGGCATGGTTAGATGTGTTAATGAGTTTCATTACAGATTTATCACCATGACTTTTTAAAAAGTCCCCAGAAAACCGCAAACTCTCTCCAGTAGGGTGATGGCACAGGAAAACTGGAGTAGCATTTGTAGACAAAAGTGTTAAGTTTAAAGATGAGCCAAATTTAACAAAGAGAGTGTGACATTTGATAAATTTGGTGCAAAGTACTCCAACACAGACTAGAGCAAGTACTGGTTGGGTTGATCAGATGCCTTTGACGCAGCTCTGGAGGGTGCTGGTTCTCATCAGTGGATGGAGACATACTTCAACCAATGATCCATGCGTTTGGCTGGGATCAGTTGGTTATAACTTTTGGAGAAGAGCTAATTTTTGGAGCCTCCCTATTCCAAAGACCTGATATTATTGTAAGACGGGCTTGTAATTTACCTATTCTGGTACACTGTAACAAACTATCAGGGCAGGACAGAAGAGCAAAGAGCAAATCCCGAAGTGTGTTATCTATTAGGTCTGTGTGGGTTCTGCCTTCCATCCACTGACAACAAGTAAAAAGCTTGAAAGCAGTAAAAAATTCACATGATATAATTTTGTTAGATTTTATGACCCTGATTATGATGGCTCATGGGCCATATAATTTCATTCAGCGACATATAATTTACTTTTGCTAAAGTTAGGTTTACAATTTCTGTAGTCTAAAAAAACTGTAAACCACTAAACCATGCCCAAATACTACCATATAGTGTCAAAAGAAGGTTAGCCCACAAAATCCCACTATATTCTGCCATATATTGCTGGGGCAGCACGGAGGCTCAGTGGCATTGGGGTCCAAGGACAACATCTGAATGGGGTTTGTATGTTCTCCCCGTGTTTGCGTGGGTTTCCTCCGGGTTCTCTGGTTTCCTCCCACACTCCAAAGACTCACTTATAGGGACCTTAGATTGTGAGCCCCATTGGGGACAGCTTGATGCTAATTTCTGTAATGTGCTGTGGAATATAGCAGCGCTATATAAGTTCATGAAATAAAAAAAATTAAAAAAAAATTGCCCAAAAAGTGCCACTCGCATGGCCCTCCACGCTGTTTATGAACTCCATGTATTGCTAATTCTTTATGTGTTTGGTAAAGTCAAAAAGGCCCCGGAATCCTCTACCACCATAGAGGACAGTAGAACTCCCATTTGGAGGAGCCTGTGGGGATCCATGACTGAATGGACTATTCTTCCCGCTGGACATTAGCAGGTAGTTCTATTAAGTAGAGATCAGTGAGCCTGTCCTCACAGATTCTCATCTCTAAAGAGTTTCCTATGCATCTCCTATGGCTCCCTACTCTCTGGCATTGATTTTCGCTCCAAGTCTCGGTACCAGTGACTATCCAAGACAGCTTTTCTAACTCAAACATGGAGTTGTCTAAGACAGCCTTTCTAAGTCTCTGCAGGACTGACTTCCAAGACACCCTGGCCAAGCGTCTGTACTGTCCAAGACAGCCTTCTCAAGCCTCTTTACTGACTGTCCAAGGAAGCCTTCCCAAGTACAGTATGTGCTATGACTGCCCAAGACAGTCTTTCCAAGTATCTGTACTAGTGGCTGTCCAAGACAGCCTCTTAAATTTTGTTGTAACTGGTAAGACAGCCTCCTCAACTTTTTGTTGTACTAAAAGTCCACGCCATGCTCCCAAGTCTCTGTTGTAAATGTCAAAGCCTGTCCCTATAAGACTCTGTTCTGGCAGTCCAGCTGTCTGTTCTAGTGATTGTCCAAGGCAGTCTTCCTAAGTCACTATCCTAAGTCACTATTGTGACTGTCCAAGACAACTTCCCTAAGTCTGTGATTGTGTGTGTCCATGACAGACTCCTATAGTACTGAATGTCCAAAACACCCTCAACAAGTCTTGTTTATCACTGTCCAAGATAGGCTTCCTAAGTCTTTATAGTGGCTATCAAAGCCTCTGTACAAACTGCCCATACATGTTCAATGAAATCGGGTGATGGATGAAAGACCTTTCTGGGAATGTTCTGTCAAAGATAGATCTTTCGTCCGACTATAATGTGAAAATATTAAATGTAGCCGACTTATCTTCAGAGTATAATGGTCTGTCACTGATAGGCTAAAACAGTCGTTCATCAGCTGATGAATGTTCATTTTGGTTAAAATCATCCACTTTGAGTTTAGACTAATGAGTATGACCACCTTAAGTGTCTGCTGTGTGCATTCAAGACATCCTCTCCAATTATCTATGCCTCACTGTGCAATTTTCCAAAGCCTGTCTTTGTGATGGTTCTCACTTGCATCCTCCCAAGTCATCTTTCTTGTTGGTAATGGAGGTGACCTCCTTTCATCCAGTGAGCCGACACCTTTTACACTAGATTTTTGGCATCCGCACATCTATAACATGCCTGGGACTGATTAATAGACGAGCAATGATTGATTGCATTATATTTAGCATGGTTTAGGGTGGGGCTGTTTGTCAGCTGACTAGAACTAGTAGAAACCTCCATTTTTTATTATCTCCCATGTACTGTAGAATTAGAGCAGCACTGATATATTAATATAAATATCTTTTACAATTGGGCCCCTTAAACCACCCCTGCCAATGGTGCTATTCTTGTGGTAAATGTCTTGCAAACTGCACAGTGAAGGCAACATTAATAATTTGCAGAAAAGAGGCCGATATATTGAATATTTTACTCACAATTGTAACCTCTTGTGATGTTTCCCCCATATAATTGTGTAGTAATTAGTAATAATAAAGAATAATAATAATTGGTGTTTTAAACGCTTCCCCTGTTTTCTTATAAGATGAATTCAGTATTTCGGCACTGAGAGGAGGAAGAAAACTGAGCAGGGAAGCTGCGGACCATGTCTGGTCCACCACTGAATGCAGGAGGTGGATCAGAATTTCAGCCACAGAGGAAACAGCAGGGGGCGCTGCTAGAGAGAAAAACGCAATGTACAATTGCCCGTATAGATAATAATCCCTCATTTGAAATGCCATATTCATTGCATAGTAGTACTTTTTTTGTGGGACGACCCCTTTATTGATTGTAGGTAACGTTATTTAGAGATTATATATAAAAAAATATTGTCTTGCAATATGTTTTCCTTATAGAACAAAAAATGACAAGAGGCTTCTTCTACAAAAGGTCTAATATTGGAAACCTTAGGAGCTAACCTAACTTTTTTAGTGGCTCATCTGTGAGAACATTCAGAGGTACCAATAGAAAAAGTGTTAGGCACCCATAGCACACATGTAGGCCCATGAAATACATGATCTCTCTGGACTAGTCTTCATTTTGTATTTTACTAAACGTATTGTTCTTGATGCAGCAGAAGGGTGTTCTTCAGTGTGTGATAGAGACAAGACGGCAGCAGACCTGGGCAGTATGTGCCCGATGGGTGGTGGTTGATAACTGGAGCATTATGGCGTCACACCATGAGCTCACAGTTGCTCACCCTTTACCTCAAGGTGTCGTTTCTTTTGTACATCTACAGGTTGAACTCGAAAAAATTTTATATTGTGCAATTCATTTAATTCAGTAATGCAACTTAAAAGGTGAAACTAACATATGAGATAGACTCATTACATGCAGAGCGAGATATTTCAAGCCTTTATTTGTTATAATTTGGATGATTATGGCTTACAGCTTATGAAACCCCAAAGTCACAATCTCAGAAAATTAGAATATTGTGAAAAGGTTCAATATTCTAGGCTCAAAGTGTCACACTCTAGTCAGCTAATTATGCAGTGTCCCACTACGTGACCGCGGGCACCGCAAACGTGTTTTAATTATGTATTAATGTCATGTAATATGCCTGCATTTTGTATTTTATCTCCTGTCATATTCTCCCTTGTCACAATGTGATTCTACATGCAAATATCCTTTACACAGGCCTAGTCAGGGTGCACTACACTTGTTTCTCCACAAGATGGGGCAGTGTCAGTGTGTGTATATATATATATATATATATATATATATATATATATAGCTTAACCTAAGTTAGGCAGTTCAGTTGAGTTCAGTTCAAACCAGATCAGTTGAGCTCAGGTCAATCTAATTGAGAGTTCAGTTCAAAGCAGTTCTCTCATGAGCTTAGTTAGAAAGCAGCAGCAATGTAGCTGAATACCTGGAGGGAGGCATATTCCTAGCCTCTCTGCTCTGTCGGCTTCACAGTCCAGGGTTAAGGCCTACAAGTATTCTACCTAGAGGTGAGCAATCCACTCCTATAGATCGCTCTTCCAGGGTGACCAATGTCCAAACTTCATGCAGCCGAGTATATAAGGAATTATCACGTTTATGCAAGACAAAGGATTAGCAAGATAGTCATTACCTGAGGACTTATTAGGCACCTTTGTAGTAGGTGTAGGAGACAGCATGAAGCATCCACATCTCCAGTTCAAACTCTGAGGACAGTTCAGGCCAACTGTCAGAACAACATTGGAATAGAAGTTCTAAGATTGAGAAAAGCACCTTCAACCAAGGATTGGGATCAGGCCGGAGTTTTGACCAGGCCTAGTCTGAGCAGTAGCTTTCTTATGTATTACAAGAGTCTGTATTTCACTGAGGACTTGCATTTTCCTTTCCCCATATGTATGGGAGATTGTGCTTAATGCCGGATTGTATCAAGAGACTGTTTAATACTTTGGATGTACCGTTATCAGGAGTTATCTTCAGTAAAGTTCTACCCTGGATTTCATCCTTCCTGTCTTAGTCTCCAATTCCTCGATTAACACTATAGTAAATGGTTGTACCTCCATACAAAAGGTACTGGCGTCATGACTACAAGGGACCTTGCCATAGGCACATTAATACAGACCACCAAGGGCACCTCAAACCAACATCTGGCCAGTGTCCCTTACACCAGAGTGTGCCCCAGAGAATCCTTGTGCCGTTCTCCTTTTCACTTTTATGCGAGCCTGCCCAGGGATGACATCACCGTGAGTAACCAGAACTGTATGTACCTCGGCCCACCTATTGCTCACACCGTGACCTCACACATAATTCCCCTGCAAGGTCTGGCATACCGCAATTAATCCATACCCCCTGAGCAAAGAGTACCTGAGCCTGTAAATTGTCTCTGTCTGGTTCAGTAGGAATCACAATCATGGGAAAGACTGCTGACCTGAAAGACATTTGAGCAGAAAACCATAAATGACACCCTCCATAAGGAGGGAAAGCCTCAAAAGGTAATTGCAGAAGAAGTTGGATGTTCCCAAAGTGCTGTATCAAAGCACATTAATAGAAAGTTATGTGGAAGGGACAAGTGTGGAAGACAAAGGTGCACAAGCAGCAGGGATGACCACAGCCTGGAGAGGATTGTCAGGAAAAGGCCATTCAAAAGTGTTGGGGACTTTCCCAAGGAGTGGACTGAGGCTGGATTTACGGTACTTTCACACTAGAGTTAAAGTTTTTCAGTATTGAGATCCGTCAAAGGGGCTCAATACCGGAAATAAACGCTTCAGTTTTGTCCCCATTCATTGTCAATGGGGACAAAACATAACTGAACAGAACAGAATGTACCAAAATGCATTCCGTTCCGTTTAGTTGCCTTCTTAGACTGGAGAGCAAACCGCAACATGTTGTATTCTGCTCTACATCCGGCATTACCCCCAATGCAAGTCAATGGGGACGGATCCGTTTTCTCTGACACAATCTGACACAATAGAAAACGGATCCGTCCCCTATTGCTTTTCAATGGAGCTAATGACTGATCCGTCTTGGCTATGTTAAAGATAATAGAACCGGATCTGTTCTGAACGGATGCAGATGGTTGTATTATCAGTAACTGAAGCGTTTTTGCTGGACCCTGCCGGATCCAGCTAGTGTGAAAGTAGCCTTAGAGCCACCACACATAGACGGATCCTGGACATGGGCTTCAAATGTCGTATTCCTCTTGTCAAGCCTCTCCTGAACAACAAACAACCTCAGAAGCGTCTTAGGCTACTTTCACACCTGCTTTAGGGTGTGGATCCGTCTGGTATCTGCACAGACGGATCCGCACCTATAATGCAAACGCTTGTATCCGTTCAGAACGGATCCGTTTGCATTACCATGAACAAATCATGATAATGCAAACGGATCCGTTTTGACTTACATTGAAAGTCAATGGGAGGCAGATCCGTTTTCAATTGCACCATATTGTGTCAGTGAAAATGGATCCGCTCCCATTGACTTACATTGTAAGTCAGGACGGATCCGTTTGGCTCCGCATCGTCAGGCGGAATGGAGGCTGAACGGAGGCAAACTGATGCATTCTGAGCGGATCCTTATCCTTTCAGAATGCATTGGGGCTGAACTGATCCGTTTTGGGCCGCTTGTGAGAGCCCTGAAACGGATCTCACAGGCGGACCCAGAAACGTCAACGTGAAAGTAGCCTTACCTGGGCTAAAGAATAAAAGAACTGGTCTGTTGCTCACTGGTCCAAAGTCCTCTTTTCTGATGAGAGCAACTTTTGGAACTCATTTGGAAACCAAGGACCTAGAGTCTGGAGGAAGAATGGAGAGGCACACAAGATGCTTGAAGTCCAGTGTGAAGTTTCCACAGTCTCTGTTGGTTTGGGGAGCCATGTCATCTGCAGGTGTTGGTCCACTGTGCTTCATTAAGTCCAGAGTCAACGCAGCCGTCTACCAGGAGATTTTGGAGCACTTTATGCTTCCTTCCGCAGACGAGCTTTCTGGAGATGCTGAGTTCATTTTCCAGCAGGACTTGGCACCTGCCCACACTGCCAAGACTACCAATACCTGGTTCAATGACCATGGGATTACTGTGTTGTATTGGCCAGCAAACTCGCCTGACCGGAACCCCATGGAGAATCTATGGGGCATTGCCAAGAGAAAGATGAGAGACATGAGACCGAACAATGCAGAAGAGCTGAAGGCTGCTATTGAAGCATTCTGGTCTTCCATAACACCTCAGCAGTGCCATAGGTTGATAGCATCCATGCCACGCTGCATTGAGCGGCCCAAACCAAGTGCTGAGTATATATGCATGATTAGACTTTTCAGAGGTCCTACATTTTTCTATTTAACATCCTTTTTTTAATTGATTTCTTGTAATATTCTAATTTTCTGAGATCGTGAATTTGGGATTTTCATAAGCTGTAAGCCATAATCATCCAAATTATAACAAATAAAGGCTTGAAATATCTCGCTTTGCATGTAATGAGTCTCTCATATGTTAGTTTCACCTTTGAAGTTGCATTACTGAAATAAATGAACTTTTGCACAATATTCAAATTTTTCTAGTTTCACCTGTATAGTAGTCTCCAACATGCAGCTTTGTAGCTGTTGGGAAACTACAACTCCCAACATGCCTTTGTATTTTCCCAACGACTGGTGAGCTACATCCATTTTACCTGTTGATAATTTGTTTTGTGATATGAAGACACATTTAATGGCCCACATTTATTAATGCCATTGCACCTTGACAATCACTGTATCTGGAAAATTGGCAGCCCCTTTTTTTCTTATCAAGTCAGAGCAAAAAATTCTCAGGAGCAAGGAAGGCAGTGTACCTATACATTTACCATTCATGCCTAACGTCCTGTACGGCTTTGTCCTGGAGAGTACCTCTTGCCAGTTGAGCCTTAAGCTTTTTAAGCTTTTTATAGCTTGTAAAGTCCATGACAGTAGGGAGATGGGTGCTGGGGCTATGTTTACTATACAGAGGATTACCTACAATGTTACATTGTGTTCCTGTGCGAGGAACACTAATGCTGGCCTGATCCTCCCATAGACATGCATGCTCCGGTCAGTGGTGAATGGGTACATGGGAGAAAGTTGGTGCCAGAGATCTTTGACAGCAGCTTATCTCCTGAGAAGAAAAGGATTGGGCAGCTGAGATCCAACATGCTGATCCTTAATTGGCCATTGGGTGAGAGTCGGGAAATGCCATATACAGTCGTGGCCAAAAGTTTTGAGAATGACACAAGTATTAAGCAAATATATTGCTGCATTTGTGGGAGGGGAGGCTGATTACAAGACTAATTACACGCACCTGTGGGCCCAGGCTGGCTGATTACTAAGCTGATTATACGCACCTGTGGGTCCAGGCTGGCTAATTACTAGGCTATTTATAGGCACCTGTGGGCCCAGGCTGACGATGATTCAGCTGATTTCACCCACCCTCCCACACCTTCTCACAGTCACTTCACATTAGGGTGGCCCCCTTTAGGCTGCCCTACCACGGCAGTAATGGCATAACTCCACTGCTTGTTGTAGATAGGGGTTAGATAGGTTAGGTTCACCTTTCTGATAGCCGATCCGACCACAAATATTAGTTTTCACAAAGTTTGCTGCTAAACTGCTTTTAGATCTTTGTTTCAGTTGTTTCTGTGATGTAGTAAAATATAATTACACGCCCTTCATACATTTCAAAGGCTTTTATCGACAATTACATGACATTTATGCAAAGAGTCAGTATTTGCAGTGTTGGCCCTTCTTTTTCAGGACCTCTGCAATTCGACTGGGCATGCTCTCAATCAACTTCTGGGCCAATTCCTGACTGATAGCAACCCATTCTTTCATAATCACTTCTTGGAGTTTGTCAGAATTAGTGGGTTTTTGTTTGTCCACCCGCCTCTTGAGGATTGACCACAAGTTCTCAATGGGATTAAGATCTGGGGAGTTTCCAGGCCATTGACCCAAAATGTCAACGTTTTGGTCCCCGAGCCACTTAGTTATCACTTTTGCCTTATGGCACGGTGCTCCATCGTGCTGGAAAATGCATTGTTCTTCACCAAACTGTTGTTGGATTGTTGGAAGAAGTTGCTGTTGAAGGGTGTTTTGGTACCATTCTTTATTCATGGCTGTGTTTTTGGGCAAAATTGTGAGTGAGCCCACTCCCTTGGATGAGAAGCAACATGAATGGTCTCAGGATGCTTTACTGTTGGCATGACACAGGACTGATGGTAGCGCTCACCTTTTCTTCTCCGGACAAGCCTTTTTCCAGATGCCCCAAACAATCGGAAAGAGGCTTCATCGGAGAATATGACTTTGCCCCAGTCCTCAGCAGTACATTCACCATACTTACTGCAGAAGATCAATCTGTCCCTGGTGTTTTTTTTGGAGAGAAGTGGCTTCTTTGCTGGCCTTCATGACCCCAGGCCATCTTCCAAAAGTCTTCGCCTTACTCTGCGTGCAGATGCGCTCACACCTGCTTGCTGCCATTCCTGAGCAAGCTCTGCACTGGTGGCACTCCGATCCCGCAGCTGAATCCTCTTTAGGAGACGATCCTGGCGCTTGCTGGACTTCCTTGGATGCCCTGAAGCCTTCTTAACAAGAATTGAAGTTCTTGATGATCCTATAAATTGTTGATTGAGGTGCAATCTTAGTAGCCACAATATCCTTGCCTGTGAAACCATTTTTCTGCAACGCAATGATGGCAGCATGCGTTTCTTTGCAGGTCACCATGGTTAACAATGGAAGAACAATGATTTCAAGCATCACCCTCCTTTTAACATGTCAAGTCTGCCATTTTAACCCAATCAGCCTGACATAATGATCTCCAGCCTTGTGCTCGTCAACATTCTCGCTGAGTTAACAAGACGATTACTGAAATGATCTCAGCAGGTCCTTTAATGACAGCAATGAAGTGCAGTGGAAAGTTTTTTTTGGGATTAAGTTAATTTTCATGGCAAAGTAGGACTATGCAATTCATCTGATTACTCTTCATAACATTCTGGAGTATATGCAAATTGCTATTATAAAAACTTAAGCAGCAACTTTTCCAATTTCCAATATTTATCTAATTCTCAAAACTTTTGGCCACGACTGTACATGGTCAGCCAAATAGGGCCAGTTCAACCAACATAGATCTGATGTTTATGACCAGCTTAAGTCAGGAAGGAATTTAATTCTTAGGATCCAGTCAAGAATGTTTCCATTCTACTATTACCAAGCAAGATATTGAAAATTGACATCAAATTACCGTTATTACTTTTTTTTTTTTACATACAACTAGAAAATCCTTTAATCCTTTAAGTTATTTCCTATCCGCAGAGTAGGGGTTAACTAATAGATCAGTGGGGGTCCCACCTGGACCTTCTACACCCCAGGGCCCCTGGAAATGAACAGAGTGGCAGGTCAATTGTGTCCACATTCAACTTTACGGGACCTGCTAGAAATACCCGAGCATTGTACATGAGTCTATACATGTATCTCATGCTACTATTAATGGGATTAGTATTATTATTTATATTGTTGTTGTTATTGGGGTTTTCTATTATCATTTATATTATTGTTATTATTGGGATTAGTATTATTATTTATATTGTTATTATTGGGATTTTCTATCATCATTTATATTGTTGTTATTATTGGGATTAGTATTATTATTTATATTGTTATTTTTTGGATTTTCTACTAATATTTATATTATTGTTATTACTATTATTTATATTGTTATTTTTTGGATTTTCTGTTATCATTTATATTATTGTTATTATTGGGATTTTCTGTTACCATTTATATTATTGTTATTATTGGGATCAGTATTATTATTTATACTGTTATTATTATAGAATTAATAGGCAAACATTACGTGACCATTGTGTCCAATTATTGGCCCCAACTGTGACATTACTGTGGACGAACCGTCACTCTTCTGGCCAGTGAGCCCAAATCAGAGATACTGAAACCCCTTTAAGTATGACTTCCTCACACCGGTAACATGATGATAACTTACTGAACCTCAGCTACAGATAATATTTCCTTTCACATTGGAGCTTTTCAGTCACTGATTGATTCTGACATAGGACTGAACCGCTGCCAGTTTATACAATCTAGGAGCTGAATTTTCCACCTTCAGAACATCTGTCTGGCAGGACAAGCTGAGTGATATCAGTGTATTACTCTGAAAATCCTGTTTGGACAGGCCGACGAATTCTGCCTCTGAGCAGTCTCTGTATTACTTCCTTATGTAGACAGTGAATGATTTGTTATTATTTGCATATCCAGAACACGATGTAACTCTATAAAAATGACCTGTATCCACTGTGCCGTAGACCAGCCCTCATCGTGTGCCCTTCCAGGCATACCTTGAATCTCCTGGGCCACAATGCAAAATCTGTGCAGCCGCACTGTATTGTTTTGGAAGCTAAAATCAGGAGTGAAATAAAAAAAAGAGGAGAAATGATATTTATCCTTGATACTTTCTCTCCTTTTATGATCCACGCCTGAGTTTAGATTAAAAAAACGCATACAAAAACCTGAAAGTGTGGCCGTATACTAACAGGTCTCTCTCTACCTATAGCGGAGGTTAATCCCAAAATGTACGGGGCTCAAAGTGGTAGGATTGAACCACACTAATTAGCAGGTCTTGGTGAGGTATAGTGCTGGCACAGATGAACGCAGTACACCTACTGTCAACGCTGTAGTCCATCTGCCTAAAAAGGCATGTGCTGGACACATAGAGGAGAATGGTTATACAGAGATCATCCCTGGCAGCAAGACAGAGTCAGGGAACTTGGTAAAATGCAGAGTTTATTTTAGTTTTTTTAGTAAAATATATTATAGACACTTATAGGGAGGCAGGGTCTGGGGCAGGGAGAGCAGAGGCAGGCTGAGAAGCCTGCCACTTCAGAAAGATTCTCCGTAGGCCTCTTGCACACGACTGAAACGGATCCTCAAAAAATACGGATGACGTCCGGGTGCATTCCATTTTTTGCGGAACGGAACATCTGGCCCCTGATAGAACAGTACTATCCTTGTCCGTTATGCGTACAATAATAGGACATGTTCTATCTTTGAACGGAACAGAAAAACGGAAGGCATACGGAGTACCTTCCTTTTTTTTAAAGGGTCTTATGAATACTAGATACTCTAGAGAGAGTTCAGAGAAGAGCTACTAAACTAGTACATGGATTGCAGGATAAAACTTACCAGGAAAGGTTAAAGGACCTTAATATGTATAGCTTGGAAGAAAGAAGAGACAGAGGGGATATGATAGAAACTTTTAAATACATAAAGGGAATCAACTCGGTAAAGGAAGAGAGCATATTTAAAAGAAGAAAAACTACCACAAGAGGACACAGTTTTAAATTAGAGGGGCAAAGGTTTAAAAGTAATATAAGAAAGTAGTACTTTACTGAGAGAGTAGTGGATGCATGGAATAGCCTTCCTGCAGAAGTGGTAGCTGCAAATACAGTGAAGGGGTTTAAGCATGCATGGGATAGGCATAAGGCCATCCTTCATATAAGATAGGGCCGGGGGCTATCCATAGTATTCAGTATATTGGGCAGACTAGATGGGCCAAATGGTTCTTATCTGCCGACACATTCTATGTTTCTATGTTTCTATGAAATGAATGGTTCCGTATACAGTCCGTATACGGAACATAAAAAACTAAACGTAAACGGGGAAAAAAAGTTCATGTGCATGAGGCCTTAGGCTGGGTGAGCATACATCAGTTGTGTCCGTGCAGCTTTTTCTTTTTTTTCAGAGCCTGATACAACTTATATACAGTACAGACCAAAAGTTTAGACACACCTTCTCATTTAAAGAGTTTTCTTTATTTTCATGACTATGAAAATTGTAGATTCACACTGAAGGCATCAAAACTATGAACTAACACATGTGGAATTATATACATAACAAACAAGTGTGAAACAACTGAAAATATGTAATATTCTAGGTTCTTCAAAGTAGCCACCTTTTGCTTTGATTACTGCTTTGCACACTCTTGGCATTCGCTTGATGAGCTTCAAGAGGTAGTCCCCTGAAATGGTTTTCACTTCACAGGTGTGCCCTGTCAGGTTTAATAAGTGGGATTTCTTGCCTTATAAATGGGGTTGGGACCATCAGTTGCGTTGAGGAGAACTCAGGTGGATACACAGCTGATAGTCCTACTGAATAGACTGTTAGAATTGGTATTATGGCAAGAAAAAAGCAGCTAAGTAAAGAAAAACGAGTGGCCATCATTACTTTAAGAAATGAAGGTCAGTCATTCAGCCGAAAAATTGGGAAAACTTTGAAAGTAAGGGCTATTTGACCATGAAGGAGAGTAATGGGGTGCTGCGCCAGATGACCTGGCCTCCACAGTCACCGGACCTGAACCCAATCGAGATGGTTTGGGGTGAGCTGGACCGCAGAGTGAAGGCAAAAGGGCCAACAAGTGCTAAGCATCTCTGGGAACTCCTTCAAGACTGTTGGAAGACCATTTCAGGGGACTAACTCTTGAAGCTTATCAAGAGAATGCCAAGAGTGTGCAAAGCAGTAATCAAAGCAAAAGGTGGCTACTTTGAAGAACCTAGAATATGACATATTTTCAATTGTTTCACACTTGTTTGTTATGTTAATAATTCCACATGTGTTAATTCATAGTTTTGATGCCTTCAGTGTGAATCTACAATTTTCATAGTCATGAAAATAAAGAAAACTCTTTGAATGAGAAGGTGTGTCCAAACTTTTGGTCTGTACTGTATGTGTAGGTGCAATTAGCGCACAGATCCAACATCTATGTAGTGCTTGACTGAAAAATATAGCATGCATTTTTATGAACAATCCCATAAAAAACAATAGCATCAGTTCTAGCTTCAGTTTCCCTTTGGCGTTTTCTGCACCACCACACTGGGGAGAAACTGAGAAGGACATTAGCAATGCTCAGTAGGGTGTTTCATTTTTCCAAAGATGTGATTTTCATATGACTCTGCTTATGCCCCGAGTCTCAGTGATGTAAAAGATATATATATATATATATATATATATATATATATATATATTTACTGTATATATATTTAACAACAAAAACAATTCTTGTTGAGGGTAGTCGAGCATCACAGAAAAGTCATCACCAAGCTAACAAAAGCAGGGATTGCATCGTTCAAAGTTGATTAATATAACGCATGTTTTGCCTATCATACTACCTATTAATTGTAGTGTCTAGTTTTAATATTATTTTAAGTTTGTGATTTCTAGTTTTCCTAATAAAAGTAATTAACATTGAAAAATCAAATTTTTTTGCCTACTTTTACAAAACTGATCAAAGTGTGCAACCTCTAAATATTATCCAATCTTCTTGAAATTTGGCATATATATCTTCTCCATCACTGAGACTCGGGGCATAAGCAAAGTCTGCAAGTCTCATTACAAAATGAAACACCCTAATGCTCAGTTAGGGGGCTGTCAAAGGGGCATACAATAAAGTATATTGCAAAAACTTTAAGAAAGTGTAATGATGGTTACACTTTAAAGGCAGGAAGGGGGGGGGGGTATGGGCAAGGTGGATGGGGGTCACACCTATCATGTAGCTGCACACTTGAGCACCGTTATCATAGAAGTGAACACAAAGGAAACCTCTGGGAGAACTCCACTATAATGACAGGCTGGAAGCCAAGCTGAAATAAGGAAGAGGAGGAAGGGAAGCTGGAACGGAAATACTCATCTTGGGTTACCATGGCTACCAAGGAGCTAACTATCAACAAGGAAGTGGAACAAACCAGTAAAATAAAAATTTTAAGCAGATTTATGTATAGCGGTGTTTTATACCATTATTTTCTTAAAGGGCCAGTAAAGCATTTTTTTTAATTAATTTTTTTATTAAAGGGAAGCGCTATAAGAATCAGAATCAGCTTTATTCGCCAGACATGACACAATCGATCGTGCCCGGAATTGGGTTAGGCACAGGTACAGGCATAGTACTAGTGGTTGACATGAGGTGGTGGGGAACACGGGGGGGGGGGGGGTAAGGTTCTGCGATGGGCACAGCAGGGGCGAGGGATTATGAGCGGGTGATGGGGCGTGGTGAGTTCAGCAGTCTGACGGCCGTTGGGAAGAAAGTGTTCAGCCTCCTCGATGTCCTTGCAGGGATGGCCTGATACCTGCGGCCGGACTTTAGACGTCTGAAGAGATGATGGCCCGGATGGGAGTGGTCATTGGATATTTTCAGAGCCCTGGAGCGCAGTCTGTCGGAGAAGATAGAGTCAAGGGATGGTAGTGGCAGTCGGGTAGTTCTCTCCGCCGAGCTGATGACCCTTTGTAGTTTGCGCTTGTCACTGGCTGATGACCCGGCATACCAAACCAGGAGAGACGAGCACAGGACCGACTCGATGGTGCAGGAGTAGAAGGACTTCAGTAGGTCCTGTGCCATGCCGAACTTCTTCAGTTGTCGAAGGAAGAAGAGCCGCTGGTGAGCCTTCTTTATGATAGACGAGATGTTGGGACGCCAGGATAGGTCCTCAGAGATTGTCGTGCCTAGGAGGCGGGCGCTGGGTACCCTTGCGACTTCAGATCCGTCAATGTAGGTCGGGGCGGATTTGCCCTTCTCTTCCTGAAGTCGATGACCAGCTCGACCGTCTTTGTGGTGTTTAGGACCAGATTGTGCGTGCCGCACCAGTTGCTGACCCTGTCGATTTCCTTACGGTAGGCCTGCTCATCGTTGTCGCTAATCAGGCCCACGAGTGTGGTGTCATCTGCGAACTTGATGACTTTAACCGATGCCTCAGCCGATCTGCACTCGTTCGTGTACAGAGAGAACAGGAACGGCGATAGTACACATCCCTGAGGGGCGCCAGTGTTGGTGACCCTCGGTTTGGAGGACAGATTGCCTAATCTGATGACCTGGGACCTGTTAGTGAGGAAGTCCATGATCCAATGTCGTAGTGTTGGGTGGACATCAAGCGCCATGAGGTTCCTCTGCAGGATGCTGGGGGAGATGGTATTAAAAGCCGAGCTGAAGTCTAGAAGGAGGATTCTCGTGTATGTGTTGGGTTTGTCAAGGTGTTCAGTGACGTACTCTAGACACATGTTAATCGCATCGTCAGTGGATCTGTTTGCCCTGTAGGCGAATTGCAGAGGGTCCAGCCGGTCCAGAGTGGCGGGCTTCAGGATGGAGAGGACCACCTTCTCTAGGGTCTTCATGACCACTGAAGTCAGTGCCACGGGCCGGAAGTTGTTTAGATCAGAAACGCCCTTCGGCACAGGGATGATAGTTGAGTTCTTAAAGCAGGCGGGGATGTGTCCCTCCTTAAGGGATCTGTCAAAGATTGGGGTGAGGGCCGGGGCCAGTTGGCCTGAGCAGTATTTCAGGCACGCAGGAGAGACACCATCGGGACCGGGGGCTTTCCTCGCATTTAGCTTGGACAGCAGGGTGCGAACCGTGGTCACATTCACTGTAGGGGAGTCAGCGAACGGGCAAGATAATGTGGCAGCAGGGACTGGGGTGCCCACTCTGGGGGACATTGGCGAGTTACACCCACCTCAGTCGAGGTCTCGAATCTGCAGTAGAACCTGCCCAGCTCCTCTACCAGTGCCTGACAGGGGGTAGTGAGCGCCGGGGGGGGTTTGTGGTTAGTCGCGGACCTAAGGCCCTTCCAGACCGCCCTCCGGTCGTTCGAGCGTAGAGATTGGTGGATGCGATTCGCGTATGCCCGTTTCGTCGCACGCAGTTCCCGATTTAAGGCAGTTTTTGGCCAGTCTGTACTCTAATTGATTACTGGATTTATGCGCGGTTTCCTTGCGCCTGCGTAGTTGTCTGAGCTTGTTCATGAACCACGGTTTATCGTTTGGGTAAATCGTGTATGGTCTTGAGGGGACGCAGGAGTCTTTGCAGAAACTGATGTACGAGGAGACAACATCCGCCCAGGTGTCCAGGTCATTCTCTTCTAGGGCTCCCCAGTCAGTGCAGTCAAAACAGGCCTGTAGTTGTAGCTTGGCCTCCTCGGACCACACTCTAGAAGTTCTACGGATCGGTTTCGTTGACTCTAGGCGACGTCTGTAGGAGGGGACCAGATGGACAAGGGCCAAGCCAGTGGTCGGATGAGCCTAATGCGGCTCTCGGGATGGCTTTGTACGCTTTCCTTAGAGACGTGTCACAGTGGTCCAAGGTGTTCGAGAGTCTCGTGGGACAGTCAATGTGCTGGGAGTAGCATGGTAGGACACGACGGTGGTCCGCTTGATTAAAATCGCCCATCATGATGAACAGTGAGCCAGGAAGGGCCGACTCCCAGTGTGCAATGGTATCAAGACAAGCTGCTGATATCATTACACGTATATGCGTATAAATGCAGGTTCTCTGCATTGAAGGACACTACAGTATATTTGGGCTCTACCTTGTCAGAAATGGCTGGTAACATATAACAATACATTGCAGAGTGAAGTTAGATGGCAGGTTTGTGAAATGTATGAGATATTGCTATTTTACTGTTCATGCCAAAGACCCCCATGGTCAGCTGCACTGCCGCCTCTTTGCTACAGTACCGGACACAACAATGACCATGTGTTTGCGGCTGTGTCTGGTACTGCAGCTCATCTCAGTCAAATGAGTGTGCTTGAAGAGCAGTATCGATATGGATGTGAGAATGTCGCGATATCTGTACTGCAGTGAAGAGATCAGGCACACCGCCAAGCACATGTGACCCTTCCTTCTGCATAGAAGTGGGGGTTTCAGGGGTCATTGGACTCACCATGAACACATTGATGCCTATCCTACGGTCATCAATATAAAAGCTTGGAAAAATCCTTTAGCTCCTTGTCACCAATTAAATATCTATTAAAGGGCCCCCACTTGTTATTTATAATATATTGGACCATTGGATCTGTTCGTAAACCAGGGTTTGGGTGAAGCTGCTACCCTTGCATCCCTTAAGGTTACCTCCTTGGAAATTACATTGTGATATTTGGGTTTAGTTGACTCTTAAGCCGCCCATAACCATTCAATAGCTGTTGGCCGTTAGGACTCCTTCCCGTTTCCCGATAAACATACAGTTCGGCTGAACATGTAAATAGATTATATGGGGAGAGTTATATAAAGCTGCTGCCACACACTTCTGGTGGTGGCTTATCTCCCAGGAGGACAAAAGGATTGGGAGAAAATGTTTGCTTCCCCCCATTCCTTGTCTGCTTGTCTCCACTGACATCATCTGTCAGAGGAGAGTCGGGAGCTCCCCACACTTTAGTGTGTCGGGCAAACTTGCAGTTCTCAACAGGTTCAGGAGACAGAAGTACGATGTCTGTGGCCAGTTTTATGGTTCAATAAGATTTTATTATTATTATTATCAAATACAATCATAAGAGAACATCCCAAATTGCAGTATACATACCGCATACAAAGATACATTGCGACATGCAATCATGAACAGCAGTACAGCATAAAGGACAAGGTATAAGCATGTATCTGTATCTGTATAACAAACAGTCAGCTGACAAAAAGTCAGAGGAAACAAAGGCCCTAAAGGGCTTAATAAGGCCTCAAACAAATGATGTATAGGCCAATAATTCTAGACAAACTTGACATAAAAGGGGGGAAGACAGGGTGACACACAAGAGGAGGGGAGGGGGGGGGGGGGAGAAATCATAGGTCATATCTAGAGAATAGCTAGGTACTATTAAGGAGGAGAATCGGGGAGAACCCCAGATGCCAACCAAACCGAAAACGACATAGATGATCTAAACCTGGACCATGGCTCCCAACTCCTAAGAAACGCCGGAATCTTGTTGTGATCAGAGGCATACATCTCTTCCCTGTGTAACAGCTCATCCAGTGCAGAGGCCCAAGTGATCCTTTTCAAACTCTCGGTTGACTTCCAATTGCGTGGGATAATTTGCCTCATGGCCAGCATAAAGAGCCGCAATGAACCTTTCTTAACATGTGAGATTCGCCCCGGGAAAATAGAAAGCAGAGCGATGGAAGGGGAAAATGCAATGGAGGCCCGGAATAGAAAATTATAAAGCTTGAAGACATCTTTCCATAATGGGTTAAGCCTCGGACAATCCCACCATATATGGGTCATAGTCCCCCTAGCACCATGGCATCGCCAACATAGTTCAGAAACCGAGGGGTAGAACCGATGCAGTTTCTCCGGTGTCCGATACCATCTGGTAAGTATTTTATAGTTGAGTTCTTGTAAATTACACGATATAGAGATCTTATGCGTGAAAAGCAAAGAGCGTTTCCATTGATCCCCAGTAAAAGTATCACCTAATTCCGTCTCCCAATCAAGCATAAACTTGAGTTTGGGGTAGGAATCTCCAGATTGGCTGCCCTCAGTGACCTCGGTGTTCAGCATGATGTAAAGCAAGGAAATAGCATGGCCAGGGGCAGCCTGAGCAACACATAGCTTTTCAAAATCTGTTAGAGATGTATGGGACCGCAAACCAGGCATCAGAGATCCAACAAATCCCCTGAGTTGAAAATAGAGGAACCATCTTCCAGGAGATGATGGGAATATGTGCGATAGGTCCTCAAGAGGGCGTATCCCAGTAGAAGAACAGACGTCTCTCAGTCTGACAGTAGATGTGTGGGTAGTTCGGAAGGCGGGCACCTGTCTCAGACCCATAGGTAAATCTGGATGGTCAGTGAGCATTGAGAGGGGACCTGGGATCTTAGCCAAATTCAGTTTAGGTGCAAACTTTATCCATGAGGCTGCTAAAGTAGGGAGGAGCATATCAGATTGGGCATGCGGGAGGTTGCATAGGGAGTTAGGGGACAGCCAAAATATACCTGTTGCAAGGTGGGGATTCGTAACATGCTCTATTTCTACCCATATCTTAGTATTCTTATTATGAAAAAGATCTAAGACTGCAGCCCTGTAATAAGTCAAAAAGTTAGGTAAACCTGTCCCTCCCTTTAATTTAGGGCGAGTCAAAAGACTATGGCCAAGCCGCGCTCTGGATTGATTCCACACGAATTGGGAAGCCAAGCGCCGGAGGCGAGTAAAGTAGATCAGGGGGATTTTACATGGAATTGTTTGAAATAGATAAAGCAGGCGCGGTAATATGTCCATTTTAAGGGTATTAATTTTACCAAACCAAGAGATTCGTAGGGACAACCATTTTTGAAGGCTCTCTGTAATGGATTTGAGGAGAGGAGTATAATTCAGTTTAAATAGATGTGAGGGATTGGCAGGTATGTGAACTCCCAAATATTTGATAGAGTCTTCCGTCCATTTAAAGGAGAAGGATTCTCCAAGGGATTGCACTTCCCTATGGGGAAGGTTAATATTCAGAATTTCGGACTTGTGTACATTAACTTTGAAGTTACTGACGCGTCCAAATATATCAAATTCCTTGAGAACGGACGGAAGGCCTATTCTGGGGGAAGTAAGGTATAAAAGCAAGTCGTCTGCAAACAACGATAGCTTATGTTCGGTTTGTCCGATACGAAAGCCTTTGATTGCTGTGTTTGCCCTAAGGGCGTTGGCCAGGGACTCCATAGTCAGTATATATAAAAACGGGGACAATGGACAACCTTGGCGTGTACCGTTTCTAATCTGAAACGGTGAGGATAGAGTGCCATTTACCCGCACACATGCCGATGGTGTAGAATAAAGAGCCATGATACGCTGAAGCATCTTGACTCCTAGGCCTAGGTGGATTAGGGTTTCAGATAGAAACCTCCAGTCCACCCGGTCAAATGCCTTCTCGGCATCAATCGATAGAAGACATAAAGGTGATTTATATTGTCTAGCTCTGGCTATGAGCCCCAGGGACTTCAGAGTATTATCACGGGCCTCTCGGCCGGGGACAAATCCCACCTGTTCCTTATGGACACTACCAGGGATGTGTGGGCGCAGTCGTGTGGCTAAAATCTTAGCATACATTTTCAGGTCGACATTGAGAATCGAAATGGGCCTGTAGTTTCCACAAACCTTAGGATCTCTACCCGGTTTAGGGATGACTACTACATGTGCCTGTAGGGCCTGAAATGGAAAGGGGCATACGGCAGAAATAGAATTAAAGGTCACAGTTAGAACCGGAGCTAAGTCCTCTGTCAGGACTTTGTAAAAACGGGGGGTGAACCCGTCAGGACCCGGGCATTTCCCTATTTTCAGGTCCTGGATCGCTGCTTTAATTTCTGATAAGGAAAAATCGCTCTCCAGGTCTGAAGATGTCGCCGTATCAAAGGGCTTGGGACCGTGGGATATAATGTACTGACGTATGTCCTCCGACGGAAGTGCCGAAGATATATCTCGGGAGGCCTGTAAGTCATAAAGGGCGGAGTAATAATTTTTAAATTCCGTGGAGATCGCTGAAGGGGCATGGACCAAGCCATTTGTGTTTGTATTAATAGCCTGCACGTGTGTCGTTAGGGGTTTGGGATGGAGGGCTCGTGCTAACCATCGGCCGCTTTTATCCCCATATTCATAAAAACCATGTCTAACTCTATCTCTGGCGCATAAGGATTTCTGATCCAATATCTTTAAGATCTGCTGACGAAGGGAAGAAATGTCCTCCCTCAGGGAATCCTCAGGAGACAGCTTATTCCGCTCCTCACTCCGAGAAAGCTCAGAGAAAAGATTGGACAGTTTCAAGGTACGCTCTTTTTTCAACCTCGTCCCGTGTGAGATAAAGAGGCCTCGTAACACACATTTGAGGGCTTCCCATTTTATCGGTTGAGCAGTAGTGTCGGATTCGTGGTTTACAGAAAAATCCGCTACGGCTTTCCTGACGTCAGCCATACACACCCTATCGTTCAGCAGATTGTCGTTTAGCCGCCATGAGGATGCTCTATTTCCTAGCGTGGAACCCTTCAGAAGACCATATACAGGGGCATGGTCGGACCACACAATAGTGTCTATGGAGCATTTGGGATCAAGGTCAAGGAGTTTCTGTGATATGAAAAGATGGTCCAGCCTGCCGTAGCTATTATGGCTATGGGAAAAATGGGTGTAATCTCTGATGCCTGGGTGCAGGACCCGCCACATATCCACCAGACCAAGGACACCTAAGTCCTTTTGGAACTGATGTACCGACACCGAGGAGACTGAGGACTTACCAGTGGATGAGTCAAGGGTCGGGTCCATCACTAAGTTAAAGTCGCCACCTACGATGATCGGGGAACCATCCGCGAATTTAGCCACTTTCCTCAAGACCTTGGTCCCGAATGCGGATTGACCCTGGTTGGGGAAATACACGTTAGCAATTGAAATAACAGATTGGTCAACCGAGATCTTTAAAAAGAGATATCTGCCCCTAGGATCCACCTCATAGGATAATACTGAGTGGCGGAGGTGTCTATGCAAAGCAATAGACACCCCGGACGCTTTTCTCTCAGGATTGGGAGCATGAAACCAGGTTGGGTAATATTTAGATTCACATTTCGGGATAGCATTAACTTTAAAGTGCGTTTCTTGCAACATAGCAATCAATACCCTTTTCCTATGTAATCTATACAGGACCTGACTCTTTTTTTGTGGCACATTGAATCCCCTAACATTGTAGGTACAAAAAGAAAGCGGTGCCATCTCTCTGTAGCTCTAGAGAAACCTGTATGGGATGAGGGATAGGGAGGCACACTAGGAGGGGGATGTGACAAATGAGACTAGGGACTAATACACTGAATATAGGACTAGACAAGACACAAACTCAAGGGTGGGGGGGGGAGGGAGCAGGAAAGTGGACTAGAAAAACAAAAAGAAAGAACTTAGGTCGTGACTACGGTCACAGGCAGTACTATGTACCGCAGACCCCTAGGTGGGAGAAGGAGAAGCCCAGAACCAAGTGGACTCCACCTTAGACTCCAGCAACACAAGAAAGTGAACTTATAACAGTGCAGGACATATCAAATACACAATGAGACCCGTAAAATTGACATGAAAAGAAACACTAGGTGAGTAGCAAAATCGCGACAATGGTACAGCTTCTGTACTAAGTGAAATAACAAAGATTAATCAGCAATCGCTGGAGGACCTCTGGGTGGTCTCTTTGGTTTAGCTGCCACCCTCTGCCATTGCTCGCGACGTGGGACCCCCGGGATCTCTCGAGGCCTAGGCCACTCTGGCAAGTCCAGATGCGGTAGATCGAAGGTCTCCAGGAACTTGGGAAGGTCCGATATAGACTTGAATGACCCCGTCTTCCGATCCTTGTTGGCGATTAGTTGAAACGGATATCCCCATCTATACGGTATGGAACGCTTCTGTAGCTCAGAAAGAAGGGGTTTTAGGGCCTTTCTCAGGAGCAAAGTGCGTCTGGCCAAATCTGGCAAGATAAGGATCTCTTTATCCTCAGACCGGACGTGATCCATATTCCTGTAGGCCCTCAGGATTGCCTCCTTATCCTTGTAAAAATGCACCCTGCATATAACGTCTCGGGGACACGTTAGGTCACTTGGCTTGGGGCCCAACGCCCTGTGGATCCTGTCCAATTCAATATGTTGATCTGGCTTTTTTTGTAGGATTGATCCGAAGAAGGTCAGGGCCCAGGCTTCCAGGTCTTGAGGGAGTATTTTCTCAGAGAGGCCCCGGATCCGGAGATTATTCCTCCGGTTACGATTTTCAATGTCCTCAAGATGGGAGAGAATATCTTGAATCTGGTCAGTATGATCTTGCAAGACCAGCCTATGCGATTCTATGGTCTCCTGAAATTGCTCTTGGGCAAACTCTATTTCCTCCACCCGGTTGCCGACATGTTGAATGTCTTGCTGTATTGCCGCCATGTCTTGTTTGTGAGACGCCTCAAGTCTCATGAAAAGCCCGTCCATCTCATGTTTAGTGGGAAGGGACTTGAGATGAGTTTTCCAGTCCCATTCATCCCCATCATTTTGCAGACCCCGTGGGGTCACTGACCTGGGTGAAGATTCTGGCGAGCTGCGGACCTGTGGTGAGGAGCTCAGGGATGCGTCCACCATCTTGAAGAGGGCAGGAGAGGACGAGAGAGCCGAGGGCGGACTCACCGCCGCTGCGTATGAAGTAGGTGAGTGACTACTCGGCGGGATCCCGTTACCAGATATAGTGTTCTGTTCGGGGTTGTTCAGCGCACTGCTGGAAGAAGCGGCCGCCTGTCTCGTTGCCTGCGCCATCTTAGGCCCCTTGTTTTCCCCGCCGTGCGCACTCGACTGGCTAGGAGTGCTGAAAAAGCGGGTGATTGCTCTCGCGGATCTGAGGGCAGGAGCAGGAGTCGATGGGGCCCCTCTCCTACGGCCTCCCATGGGGTCCCAAGAGTTAATAAAGTCCTGCTGGAAGAGTAGTTGCTGGAGTCTTATGGGAGCTCACATAAGCCACATCTCACTCAGCCATCGGCTAGCTCCGCCTCCCCCGACGACTGTGTCTTTAAGGAGATGTAGCAGTGCTGCTAATGTACTATTTTTGCAAAGTCTGCTGTGATCGGCAGCAGCTTGAAACCTATTGGTTTACTAGCAGGCTGGAGGCTTTCTCCAAGGGTCACTCACCCCCTGTGGGTCTGGAGGACGGCAGGCACAGAGAGTCTCTGCTCCCCTGTAGGATGATGCTGAAGGAGAACGCCGCCTCCAAGATGGCGCCCCTGCTGAGCTGATGTTCCTCGTCTGAGCCGGTGAGTGAGGGGAGGCAGGGGGAGATCGCTGACCTGATGGAGCTTGGTCTCTGTTCAATCCCCTCCGAGCACCGCTGGGGTCCGAGGCTGGATCCAAGGGCCTCTAGGACGGGTCGCTTGCGCTCTGGCCGCGCTGCAGCCGAAAATCGAGGCCGGGGATCCGTCTGCTCGGTTAGGCCGCAACTGTATCTCAGGCCGCCCGGGTAGTGGAAGCTTCCTACTTGGCTCAAACACTGTCGGGTGGAGAGTGGAGCACAAAGATGTAAAAACTGGGGCGCTGTGGCAATGTTAAGGTGATGGATGAGGTAGGATTAGATCCCATCCGCAGGAGCTATGGTGGATCACGTCTTCACCCTCCGGCTGCAGGCCACGCCCCCCTCGGTGGCCAGTTTTATAGTAAGAGCATGGTGCAGGATTTGTATGACTTGGTTTTAGCTGGGAAAATAGGAGTAAATATGAAAGGGGTTAGGTCGGAGTAGACTGGGTGTAGTGGAAAGGGGAAAGTAGAAAACGGTGTTGGTGTGACATAGGCTTACCCCTTTTCTTAAAGGGTTTGTCCAGCTTTTACTAAGTGATGGCCTAGCCACAGGATAAGCTATCACTAGCTTGATCGGTGGGGGCTCGACACCCCGCCGATTAGGTGTTTGGGTGTAGCTTAGTCTCCGGATGGCCTATCCTGATGGACAACCCCTTTAATAGGTAATGGCAGAGAAGAGGAGAATTTTTTGCATCAGACCAGGAACATTTCAACTCCTTGGTGTTTTTGGTCTGGATGGAAGATGGTCTGTTAGTTTAATACCTTACTGTCTGTAGTAGGGAAGTCTTTAAGGGCACTTCTAAATATGCGTTTTTGGAAAAAAGGGGGCCAAAGTAGGTATGGTACCCCTTGTTTTGGTGGTCATGGAGTTTAACAGAACAGTGGTATTTGCACTGTTGCTAGATATCGGGGGACTGGGGTGTGACAGTACAATTAACATATTTGCCACTTCCCAGGTCAGTGCGTTGTGGTTGGGGATCTGTTTATCTGCACTGCCTAACAAGTGTCCTGCCAGACCACCCTGGTGCTTGCTGATATATGTTTGTTTGTACGTATGTACTTTAATAACGAGGGTGGGGAGGGGGCGTTTATTGGGTTGGTGGGTGATGGGAGATTCGCCTGCACAGCTGAAGTGAACTCAGCAATGCCTCTAATCAAGGTTGATTTTCGTCGCCTGCCATGTTCTGTAGCACATTAGACATACTGGCGTGGTAGCGGTGACTGGCGTGGTAGCGGTGACTGCATCTTAGGTTTTTTTTCCAACAGTAAAACTCACTTTTCGTTTGACTATTTTCCAGCTTTCCCCTCCCGTCTGTGCGTCCATTTTTTAGCGACCATTGGGAGGTGGTGCTGAAGTCAGGCCAGATATGGTAATACGCAGGGGATAAAGACAACTGGACAGTCTCTGTGTAAACCCAATCTGACGTCCTGAGCGGCGGACACTAGTGCTTACTAATAAAACAAGAAGCTGTTAGATGTGATCCATGCTGATGTAGCAGAGCTGAATTCTGTGCATATTGAAAACTTTGAAGAGTCAGGCTGACAATCCAGGGAAGAGCTGCATGCAGTCCTTAGTAGACCCACCTAGAATGTATTGTAATTAGGGATGAGCGAATCGACTTCGGATGTTTCATCTGAAGTCGATTCGCTCATCCCTAATTGTAATATTAGACTTTGCTCAGTTTGGACTCCCTGCGTGCTGGCAGCATTAGTCCCTGTGTCAGTCTTTCCTCTCAGGCCCAGGGTGTACCTAGACATTGACGTAAACTGCACTAAAATTTCAATTTGTGCATTTATAATACTGCTGTCTGCTAGGGGAGCTTTCGGTACCCATCAGGAACCAGGGCCTGGGGGTGACTGCTACCTCTGCTGCCCCATAGCTACACCCCTGCCACCTCCAAACTGAAGTGTCCAGACATAAGACACGTTCTCTTTCGTATTTGGGTTTGATATTTTTCACTGCAGCTTCACCAAAATGAATACAAATCTAAAAATGGGGAAAGGAAGACAATGGCCGCCGCCTGTGACATCATCTCTTGTTTCTAAACTTAGTTTTCTGCTTCCTTGCCTGTCCCCATTTAGATCGCCCTCACGAAAAGGAAGAGACTGGACATGGCAGCACAGACCATTGTTTAGTCTTCTGCTGCTTTGTTATCCGCACACGTGGCATCATTGTGTCTTCTATCGGAGGCATCACTCGCAAAATCTGTCCCAGCACCCCTTATGAGGATTGGACATGCCTGAGCCTTGTCTCCCTCAACATCTGCCTTCAGGGATGAGTCAGGACTCAGGCCCCCAAACCCATTTGCCATTTAGTACTATTATGTATGGCAATATGATGTAAGCTATTTACAGTGCGTTCTCTGTATGGCACCATTATACAGCATATGGCATGTACTGTCACAATATGTATTACCTATACGGCAGTACTATGCAAGCTCTAGATTTCTGTTCTGTGCTCACAGTTTGGCATCATAATGTAGTTACTGTATGGAACCCTATGGGCCAGATTTATCATTAGCTCAAGTCAAAATAATGGAGTGAAAAAGTCGCAGATTTTTGCGCAATCGCTAAAACTGCGCAAAAATGTGCGACTTTTATTGGCTCTGCGCTATACTCGCCAGTTTTCTGAAAGTGAGTGTGTTTTCTTATGTAAATGAATCTCTAGACAGATTTACTATTGCGACAATTTAAAAAAAGCCACAAAAAATTGTGCAATTTCACTCCAGCGAGGACCATGCTTCTCTTGACGTGCGACTTATGTACAGCCGCTTACTGCTACTGTCAAACCCCATTTATCACAGTAGTAAAGGACCATTAATAAATCTGACTTTGGACATATGTAAAAGTGGAGTAAGATGTAAGTGTAATGATAAATCTGGCCCTATGTGTTCTATTTATGGTACTGTTCTTCAAGCTCGGTAAGGTATTGTTCTGCATTCACTATATGGCGCTATTATTTAGTCGCTGTATGGTACTGTGTGTTCTCCGTATAGCACTACTAGTAAGCTATGTATATTTCTGTTCTGTGTTTCCCTTGGGGCACTTTTATGTAAGTTCTTGTTTAGTGTTCCCTCTATGGCACTATTATGAAAGCTCAGTATGGCACTGATGTGTGTTCTCTGTGTGACACTATTCTGTACAGCTCTATGTGGTACTGTTATGTGTTCTCTTCACTATTATGTACATAGATTCTATATACTAGTATTATGTGTTCTCTTTATGGCGCTATTAAGTAGGTTCTATCTGTTGCCATTATATGTTCTCTGCATGGTACTCTAATGTAGGCTCCAAGCAGAACTGTTAATTGTCACTTTATTTTGGTATTATTTTAGGTGTTGTATTGCAGTATAGTATTTCCTTCCACAAAGCTTCATCCAGTCTTCAGCTTGGTTCTCAGTGTCACCAGCTCACATAGTGATATATAATATTCATATCTGGCCTAGTGATACCTGCTGTGGGGGCCATCCTGGTTGTCAGTTCTTATTGCAAATTACATATTGTACACTTAATTTTATTCTGTTTTTGCAGGACCCAAGTAAGGAATGCTTCACATTAAAGTTCGATCTGAATGTGGATATAGAGACGGAAATTGTACCAGCCATGAAGAAGAAATCTCTGGGGTAAAATTGCCCTTAGAATGGTTTTATATATCCTGTGCTACGGATTTTCACTCCCTTATAACGCAACGCTCCAATCTCAACGCTCCTTTCGTGAATGATAGAGTTAAAGCGGTTGTTTGAGATTTTAACACTAAGGTCCTGTCCTAAAGATATCTATTTGATCCTTGTTGATCATGTGTACGTAGGAGCAGCAACATGTCATATACATGGACACATTACCTGCAGCGCTGCATGATCATCATTGTGCTGATTGGTGGGAGCCCCCCACTTATCAAACACTGCTTGGTCTCCACCATGATAGGTATGGAAGTGACTTAATTAGGTCCTGGTAGGTTGTCACAGGTATCTACAGCTATGCTGACTGCAGTGCACCCCACAGCTGCCTGTGGGTGAGTGGAGTAGGATCCATAGAACGAACATGACAATAGAGGTGGTCCCACAGATGCTCAGTTTGGTTCAAGTCTGGGGAATTAGGAGGCAGGGTAGTACTTGGAAGCCTTGGTCATGTTCTTCTAACCAGTGTCAGACATTTCTACCCATGTGACATGTCGCATTGTCTTAATGAAAGATCCCATCCGCCCCAGCGAAGGCAATCACCATGTATGAGTGTATGTGATCTGCAGAGATGGCTTGATACACAAATTGGTTAAGAGGGCCTTCCACATGGACAGGTGGGCCCAGAGAATGCCATGGAAACATTCTCCAGACCATAATGCTTCCACCACCAGCTTGTGTTCTTCCAGCAATGGTTGCAGGGTGTTTGTTCTCTGATGTTTCTCGTCTTGCATGCCAACGTCCATCCTTTAGATGAAGCAGAAAACGTGACTCATTGGAGAAGGCAACCCTTTGCCAATCAGTGGAGTTCCAATTCCGATGGAGGTCCAACTGCTGCCGAAATTGAAGCCTTTTCTGCTGATGCAACTTCATTAGCAGAGGTGCAGTGACCATCCATTTGCTTCGGAGCCCCATACTCAGTAGGGTTTACTGAACAGTTGTTTTAGACACAAGTCTGGTAGCCCCCTGGTTCATTTTGGCGGTGATCTGCTCCACTGTAGTGTGTTGGTCCGCCCTTGTACACTATCAGAGCCAACGTTCACCTGTCACATCAATGGTACATGCTGCTCCGCAGTTTCCATGTCGCTTATTCACAATGATAACATTTGTCCACTCTCCACACACTATCACCACAATAGCAGGAGAACAGTTCACAAACTGCACAGCCTCAGAAATACTACCACCCTTGGCCCAAAAGCCAATAATCATCCCTTTTTAGAACTCTAATAAATCACCCCTACTACCCATGACAGCAACGAGGGATATGTGTGCAGATAACCTATCACACACCTTATATACCCACCAAGCCCTCTCACGAAACCTCACTTCCTTCATGAGCTACATGCTGCCGATATATCGAAAGTAGGAAGTGGTCATAATAATGTGACTCCACTGTATATATTAGTATAGGCTCACTAGACTGAACCTTTAAGAAGACAAGCCCATCCTAAAATAAGAATCCTAGTTATTTCTAGACATTTAGACAGGACTTTTGATGTAGAGAAGAGACATGACAGCCGCCTGCTTGTAATTTGCCATCTCATGTTCAGCAGGTAATCAAAGAACTTTGAGAACAAAAAGGTCATTTTGTAGATTAAAGACCCTCACCCTGAGCTGGATCCTTCTCATGATTAGATTGGCTCATTAACAGTGGATGGGGCTGATTTACAGTATAGACCTTTATTGAGCCATGGAGCTGACCTTTCACTCAGGAATGTGGTGGAAAGGTCAGGAACACGGTTTGTATTAGGATTGTAGAAAAGAGAATATTCTGCGGCTCTAAAAGCATTTTGGGTCATTTCTCACATGAAATCAGACAACTTGTTGTGTGTTAACTGATGGTTACATACCTTATATATGACTAAAATCTGATATTACTATCCTGTCGGCAGAATAGTACAAGGATATTTACCCTTTTTTTTTTTTTTAGCTTAGTAGCATAATATTTAAGATGGTTACTGCCTTAGGTAATATGTATAAAAACCAGAAGAATGTTATGCAAATGCAGTATATGATAAAATAATAGAGATGCAGATAGCGAGCCAACTAGATAGATAAACAGACAGATAGCTGGGAAAAGTGGTAAGATATAAGAGAGAGAGAGAGAGAGATAGATAGATAGATAGATAGATAGATAGATAGATAGATAGATAGATTCAGAGGGTACACGAAGCCACACAGACACAGACAGTGATCCTTTTACAACACTTGCATTTACTGAACAGTTATAGTGAACAAGTAGGTGAGCGTATATAAACAGAATGGTAACAGAGCATAAACACACAGTAAGGATAATACTGCCTAACACTAACCCAGTACTTGCGTAATTTTCCCCAATGTCCATAAAGCAGCCTGACTGCGCCTAAATGTTCCTGAGCAAGCTTTAACGTTGGGGTGCACCCTAAGTATTGCGCAATACTATTTGTAATCCAAAGCAGGTGAAGTCTGTATCCTGCAGCTTTCATATATGTCCAAAAGTTCACTGGAACAGTGCAATGTGTTGGGACGCGGCAAAGCCGCACTTACAGTTCCTTGGATACTTAGGCAGACTTTTGGCGTTCTCTCCCTGAACCACTGGTCCACTCCCGAACTGGACCATACATCACGTGATTCCCGGAGTCGTCACTGCGAATATTCCCTTGATGCTGTTGCCAGACTCCACTGTGAGCCGTAAATCCTCTTCCAGGCTCCACAGGGGTTCTCTCCTGTTGTCCTTAGCATTTACCAAGCAGCCTCCGTATGGTCACTTCCTGCTGTGCACCGGAACTCCTGCCATTCCAGGGAGAGTGTGGTGCAGTAAGTTAATATCTTCGTGGAGCCTCAAATCTGCAATTGCAGTTCACCATCACCCTTCTGAAGGTCCTACTAAGCCCCTAAATTAACTTTATTTAAACTTTGAAATACAAAACTGAATATAACTTTTCTCTGCTAACAGCTTCAGTGAGACTATATCTTATCCTTTGTCACCATCTACTGACAGAAGAGAGACATTGCAGGCATAATACAAATGACATTCAACAGCATTAATGAACATTGCTCCATACCCTTACAGATAGACAGATAGATAAGTGAGAAAAATAGATATTAGATAGATAGATAGATAGATAGATAGATACAGATAGATAGCTAGATAGGCTCCATTGAGTAAAGCTGAAACGTTGCTGATTTATGGGTGAATAAGACATCCACTTTTTTAGACGCAATTTGTGGAGTGCTGCCACTCTTTATACAAAGCGGATCTTGGTTGTCGATCCATAGGGGGATTGCCCCTAATTCATCAGTGTGCTGCTTTTTCCTTTTTCTTCATCTAGATAGATAGATATTTTACTTGCACTTTCTTAATTAACAAGATAAATTAATCTCATTCTAGAGAAGTCTTGATACCGGCATTTGAAAGGAAAGGAATTGAACTGAGTAAGGTGGATATCTTTCTGGACCAGTCCAACACACCTTTATCCCTCAACTTTGAGGCATACAGATTTGGAGGACATTACCTGAAGGTTAAAGGTAACAGTCTTAACCTACTAATCACATGGGTCTGCAACACGTATGTGGCCTTATGTGTTATACTTGCACAATGTGTATTTATTTCATTGTTATCAACAACAAACACTAGTTATAATTTTGGGGGCTAGAAAATGGAAGAACCTTGTAATCTCATTGATTTGACAACACTGCTCCTACGGGTCAGGGCGTCCATCAGGAGAATGAGAACATGCGTTCCCCCCTCCCCATAACAAAAATTTCAGTACAAGGTCACAACATAATAAAATTTGAAAAATGCAAAAGTTTCTGAAGACATTCAGATGGTCTGTATATTCTTTTTTTGGAACATTAAATTTTTATTGTATTTTATAAAATAGTAATTACAATACATAATGTAAATGCAATGCGAGCACCAAAAAATAATAATTGATATTTCTCTAGACTATTGTATTGCTGATGTTCTAGGCAATCTACCGTATTTTTCACTCTATAAGACACACCTGGGTTTTAGAGGAGGACAATAAGAAAAAAATATTTTTCATTAGACCTCTAAACAGACCAGCAATCAGACCCCCAGTGTTAATCAGACCTCAGCTCACAGCCCCAATCAGACTTCCAATGTTAATAAGACCCCCCCTCATCAGTGTGATGAAATGAGCCCCCCATGCCCCATGCCCCCCATGCCTCATATTAGCCCCTCATTGCCTCATATCAGCCCTCGATTGCCTCATATCTGCTCCCATTTGCCTCTCATATCTGCCCCCATTTGCCTCTCATATCTGCCCCATTGCTATATTTCAGCCCCCATTGCCATATTTCAGCTCCCATTGCCTCATATCCGCTCCCATTGCCTCATATCAGCCCCCCATTTACCTCATATCAGCCCCCATTTGCCTCATATCATCCCCCCATTTGCCTCTTATATCTGCCCCCATTGCCTCTCATATCAGCCCCCATTGCATCATATCAGCCCCCATGCCACAGAGCACATAAAATAAAATAAAAACACTTACTTACCTCTCCTGCTCCGAACGCTGCTGCTCCTCACCTCTAGCCTTCTTAATGCCGCAGCTGTGCTGTGACCCGGCTCCCACAGCATGAGGACCAGGAAGCGGTGAGTACAGAGCCTTCACCATAATGGAAGCGCTCATTAGTATTCACCCAATAAGACACAGGGATGTTTTTCCCCCATTTTTCGGGGGGGGGGGGGGGGGGGAGAGGGGTGTCTTATGAGGCGAAAAATACGGTATATTCCTAACCATCAGTCTCAACTGTATATAGTTTGGTGGCCCTTATACCATTTTGTGACCTTTGCTTGGCCATCCCTTGTTGAGCTAAACACGTCTCGTCTAGCCAAGAGTTACACCTCACCACACTTTAATATTATTGTCGCGTTTTGCTACACTTTTTTTGGCAGGGGCATGCTTGCATTGCCAGCCATGTTTGCACAGTTACTCATCATATTTTAGAAGAAGTCACTATCTTTCGTGCCAGAGTATGTTTCAACTTGAGGAGCAGGAGAAACTACAGAGAGTGCTTTACACTTCACCTTGCAGCATTGCTCCATGCGGATTAGCCCGGGGGTAATGTTTGCTTTTATTTCATCATCTCCCAAATGAATTATCGGAAAAGAATGTTTCGCTCAGTAAAGACGGTTTGTCAAAATAAAAGTTGGGAAAACCCAATGGTAGGAAACACCTTCAGGAAAGGCTGACAGGATATGCTCGCATTGTAAGTTAGTAGAAGCCACAGACAGAGCTCCGAGCTGAGGAACAGCATTAAGGCTGCCAGGGCGCAGGGAGTTCACCAACTCTTACACTCCTCAAGGTAACTGGGATTTAGCTTTAATAAATATGTATAGCTTCTAATTGCTTTAAAGGGAACCTGTCGCCAAGAAAACGGCCGGTCAAGCTCGTCGCAACTTAAAGGGGTGCGGCCAGCTTGACTTCAGGGCCTAATTTACATGAAGCGGGCAGGGGAATAAAAGTCATTTTTTTGCCTGACACCAAGGACAAAACCAACTTTGGAAACAAGCTACAGACTTCTATAAGGTAATGCTGTCCATTTAATATGCGTCTTCTATGTGACGGGTTCCCTTTAACACATAACATTCATTTTGCGGTGCCCACTATTGGTGCTCAGAGCATCGCCCTCTGGTATTTTTGGTGCATAGAAAAATTCTGGTGCATGGACAAATTTTGGGCGCACAAACAGAATTGTAGCATACATCTGGTGCAGGATTTACGATACTCCAATTTTACAACGGTCCATATATCTAGCATCCCTACGTTAATGAGAATCGTTGAGGAATGGACTCTGAAAACTGTTTCTGTTTAGATGTTGGGATAAGTTATAGAGAATCTATGATATTAACTGACATAAAGAATGTGTTGCCATGATAGATTATTTGCCAATGTAGCAGTGCTACGTTTTTCAGTGCAGCAGAGCTGAGCTTAGCAGTGTTGCAGGGCTAAGCTTTTCAATGCAGCAGAGCTGACTTTGCCCTTGTAGCAGACCTGCTTGTCACTGCAGCAGAGGTAAGTTTTAGGGCTCATTCACATGACAGTATGTGTTTTGCGGTCCGCAAAACGCGGATACCGGCCATGTGCGTTCCGCATTTTACGGTCCCTACATGGCTAGCCCTATGATAGAAATGCCTATTCTTATCCGCGATTGAGGACAAGAATCAGACTTGCTCTATCTTTTTGCGGTGCCGCGGAACGGAACTACATGGTGTGCTGACGCATGTTTTGCGGCCCCATTGAAATGAATGGGTCTGCACCCGTTCCACAAAATTGCTGACCCATTCATATGGTCGTCTGAGTGAGCCCTTATATTTAGTGCAGCCATTTATTCACATGTGTTAGCTCAGGTTTTCCATAGGATGGCAGGAGAACCTTATCTTAGGTGGTCCACACAAAAGAAGTAGTTGTATGACATGCATCTCCGCTAAATCTTTACTTTGTAGATTAGGTGGAGGGGTTCAGTCATTTAACTGGATGGTATACGGCATTCGCTCAATATCAGACCTAAACGTTTTGTAGTAAAATTAGACTATGAGCAAAGACATGAAACGCGTCAGCTTGTTATGTTTCTCTGTCCTTGATGTGATATGTTACAGAATATTTTTATTTGACTTAAATAAAGAAGATGAATTTTTGGTGCTGGTCTTGGAGATTGGTAACATAGAATATATTCAAATACTGTCCCTTCTCCCACATCCCCTATGTGTCTGAGGGTAGAAGAATATTCACATCTCCATATGCAGAGTATACAGGCACAACACCTGGACTGGTGATATACAGTCGTGGCCAAAAGTTTTGAGAATGACACAAATATTAGTATGATTTCAAGCATCACCCTCCTTTTAACATGTCAAGTCTGCCATTTTAACCCAATCAGCCTGACATAATGATCTCCAGCCTTGTGCTCGTCAACATTCTCACCTGAGTTAACAAGACGATTACTGAAATGATCTCCGCAGGTCCTTTAATGACAGCAATGAAATGCAGTGGAAAGGTTTTTTTTTGGGATTAAGTTAATTTTCATGGCAAAGAAGGACTATGCAATTCATCTGATCACTCTTCATAACATTCTGGAGTATATGCAAATTGCTATTATAAAAACTTAAGCAGCAACTTTTCCAATTTCCAATATTTATGTAATTCTCAAAACTTTTGGCCACGACTGTACACCGTAAGCACTATATACAATGAAGGAACATAATGTAGTGTAGATTACTGAGCACTCTGTCTAGCACCCCCTGATCTAACCAGCTGTGGCGGTTACATGTCTGTCAGTTTCATACTTGCATTCATCCCGTTGATCGGGATTGAACAAAATTCAGGAAACGGTTTTTAGAGGGAGGCGGTCTCCAGGTAATTCTCCAGGCACAGTGAAGCAGAATGTAATGCTGTCAAGTGCACTGAGGGTGGGCACTGTGTGCACCCTTGCTCCTCTTGCTCCCTCTGCCAGCTCCTCCCTTCTGTATGCTCTTGCCTTTAGCATATGTTTTTAGGTGTCATGAAAATGGCAGAATTACAACTATGCTTATCTCTAAAGTCAGTTTGCAGACCCTTTTAAAATATACTTTTATTATTTATACTTAAAATAAATGCCCCTTAGTGGTGGCTTGATGTCATACATAAAGTACAGGCCTCTAGCCGGCTACTCTTATTGTATGATAGCATCCGCCACAGTTATGACATACAGACAATACAGACTTAGGCCTCATGCACACGACCGCTGTGTGCATCCGCGTCCGTTACGTCATTTTTCACAGTTTAGCGGAGGTCCCATTCATTTCTATAGAGCTGTGAAAAAAACCTGATAGACCTCAGTTTTTTCTCTGCGTCCGTGATCCGTGATTCCAGTCCATCCAAAAAATATAACCTGTCCTATTCTTGTCAGTGGAAAACGGAGGACCGACCCATTCAAGTCAATGGGTCCGTCAAAAAAAACGAATGCACAACTGGTATGTCATCCGTGTCCGCGTCCGCGTCCGTTTTTTTCTACAAGACCTTGGTGCAATAAAATTACACTTTTCATTAACCTTCCTTTTTTTCCCCCTGTCAGACAAAAAAAAAGGAAGACACAAGGAAACACAACTGAAGCAAAATCGGACACGGACCACTGAAGCCAAATCACTGACAGTGAAAAAACACTGTCGTGTGCATGAGGCCTAACACAGTGTACAATGTGAATTGGAAGGTAGATGGTTGGTGTGGGGAATCTTTCCCTAGTACACGCTCTTCCTAACCTTTGCCCAGGGGTCGCCCCTGATGGTGGGGTTCCCTGTCCGCGTACCTTCCCTCCTTTCCCTATAACACCCTAACGGTGATAGTGTAGTGTAAACAAATAACATATATACGATACTGCCACAACATAGATAATTGTTGTACAAAGCAATTATCTATGTTGTGGCAGTATCGTATATATGTTATTTGTTTACACCACACTATCACTGTTAGGGTGTTATAGGGAAAGGAGGGAAGGTACGCGGACAGGGAACCCCACCATCAGCGGCGACCCCTGGGCAAAGGTTGGAAAGAGTGTGTATTAGGGAAAGATTCCCCACACCAACCATCTACCTTCCAATTCACATTGTACACTGTGTAAGTCTGTATTGTCTGTATGTCATAACTGTGGCGGATGCTATCATACATTAAGAGTAGCCGGTTGGAGGCCTGCACTCTATGTATGACATCAAGCCACCATTAAGGGGCATTTATTTTAAGTATAAATAATAAAAGTATATTTTAAAAGGGTCTGCAAACTGACTTTAGAGATAAGAATATAAACAAAACATAAGAAAAGAACGTGTTTACAACTATGCTTATCCTCTGTATGGGAGTGATAGTGGCTCTGGCAAAGACACACAAATCATAGTGGCAAGCCTCACACCGATCTAGGGCTGGGCAGTGACAGGTGGGCACACCTTTTATTCCTTTGGAGCACACCCTGATGTTGGGGCTCCTACCTGATGGTGGTTGGGGTGTCCTTGGTCTTATGGGTTTGGTACGGGTGCAAGGCAGGAGATGTAGGTGCGGTGGCCATGGAATGGTGCTGAAGGTAGTAACCAGGCCAGTGGTAGAAAATAATGTCTCTCTTTTCTAAAGTGCAGAATGTGAGTTGTAGTACATCCAATGATATTAAAGCACAGTTTGAAACAAATCACAGTGCAATACTAGTTGGATGGATGGATGGATTGCAGCAATGATGGGGGTAGTGGTACTCCTTCTCTCTAGAATCCCAAAGTCTCTATCTCTGCAGATTCTAAGGCTGGCAATAAGGTTCTTGCAAACGTGTCTGTAATTCCAGGCTGACGGGGTTAAGATACGACAATGTTCCCTTTCAAGCCTTAGACATGCTCCACGTGTGAGCATACCCTTATACCAACATGGTCTCCTTTCCGCCTGGTGCATTTGCTATCTCACACCACATGTGACCTTACAAGGATGGCTGGTGAGTGATTGCTTCACTCACCTGTGTTTTTTGTGATGCTCTCCTCTTTAGTCTTGTGGACGTGGCATCCTGAAGAAGGAAAAGGGCCATCTTGAGGCTTTAGGGGCATTTGACAGGAAAAAGGAAACCTGGGTTGAACCTGGCTGAAGCAGATTTCTTTGTTAATGTTACTGAGCTCATTCCCAAGCTCTTGTTCTTTGAAGCTTTGCTCTGGGCCAATGAGAACTTCCTATTGCCTTGAGTACGCTTCCTGCAAATATCTGAATGAGACACTGCTCACGTACATTCTTTTTAATGCAATAATAAAAAATTAAATAAGTAGAATATAAAAACATTGCTGCTTTTTGTTGCCAAAACAGCGCCACTCGTTTGCACGGGCTATGTCTGATTTTGCAGCGCAACCCTGTGCAATTGAATGCTGTAATGTAGGACATGGCTCATGGACTAGGGTGGCGTCACTTTTGGAGGAAAGTGCCCATGTTTTTCTGATCTAATACAACCGTGTACAGCATTGATCTAGGTATCCATTTAGTTGCCAGTAGGTGGTTTATTGGTCAGTGCACCATTCTCACCTTCCTTTGGATCAACCTCGGCTTGTATGTGCAAAAAGTTAAACTCCGTGGGTGGATGGTTTTGTTGAGTAACTGTGAAATCCACCACATCAGTCTCACGTTGTTGCATTGTCCGTCACCCATGCTTTACACGGCAGTTCCTTTTTCAACAACAACACTGGAATTTGGAGCAGAACCCAATTTCCCACGTCATGAGCATATAAGTTATCTGGGGGGAGAAGGCTCTTTAAGAACCCCTTCCCCCCCAGCAACCAGCCGCCAATAAGATCACAGATCATCATGGAAAGATACATCACTGATTGATAGCATCATGGAGAGTTTATGGGCGACTCCTCCACTTTTTGTCTGCCCACATCTTTATACCTGGGCACAGAAAGTTGGATATTCATTTTCCTGCCAGTGTCTGTGGTAAGCGTAAAAATTATTCATTCTACAAGAATGTGCACAAAGCAATTTACCGTTTTTTGTTTTTTTTTTGCATTGCATAATTAGAAGGTGACGTTGGCATTAATGATTGTAAACCCAGCTAGTGGGGTATCTGTTCCTGGCCGATATCACAGTGGGCACGTATGGCATAGAGGAGGTAAGAGTCTGTTCATGTGCTTTGTGCTTGGACACACTCCATCCAAGACACCTCTGAGGATGATCTGGCTGCTCAGTAACATGACTTGTCGTTCACTAAGGCTAGTTTCACACTGGCGTTAGGCTACTTTCACATTAGCGGCAGCATTCTCCGGCAGGCTGTTCCGGCGGGTGAACAGCCTGCCGGATACGTACTGCCGCTAGTGCATTGGGCGCCTCCCCCCAGGGCCCTCTCTATAACGCGTCCCAGGTGTAGGAATGCTGAGTGGTATGGTGCGGTCTAAATGTCTCTTTATGTGTGTCACGGTGCTCCTACCTGGAGACCGCTGGACTCCAGGCTTTGGCTCCAAAGCAATAAATACGGGGAATAATTGAGGGATAAAATAATAACTTGAGTCCAGGCCTTGAGATGAAGTTCAACAGCAGCTTTACTTGTATAAACGTTTCTTCCAACAGTTTATAGGCTTTGTCTTTGTTCCAGCAAGCTTTAGCATTTAACTGGCAGGCAAACTCTGCTATATCTGTTTCTCTCACTGCTGTACTGACAGACTGACTGGATAACTCAGCTTCTTCTGTATGCTGCACATCTTCTCTGTAGTCTGACTCTAGATTATGCCAGGGAACTTTCCTCCTGGCTCCTGAGGCCTTAAGCTTTGGCCTCCATGGCCAGCAGAGCTTAAGGTGTTCTGGCTGGTGTGGGCACGTCCAACAGAGACGTGCCCCTGCACACTCTTCCCCTGTCTAGGGAAGACCTAAACCTAACTAGAACTGGTCCCCACCCTTCCTGCAGGAAGTAGGACTGGCCCACTTCTTTCCAGAGGGGGGTTTAAAATGGAATGGAAAGTTCCATTCTATATTCTATCCAAGTACAGCTCTGCTGTGTTTGCTGCCACCTGCTGGTGAACCAGGCACATTACATTTATAACAGTTACAAACAGATTAGGAATGCACAGTGTATAGGACCTGGACAACAATGCATAAGATGACACTCTGGGGTGTTACACTAGTGCACGCGTGCTGCCGGAAGTCCGCTCCGGCCCCATTCACTATAATGGGGGCAGGCCAGAGGTCCGGCCGCAGCACAGCAAACATGCCGAGCGGCGGCCGGAATAAAACTACGAAATGTATGAATGGGGCCAGAGTGGACTTCCGGCGGCACGTGTGCACTACCGGCAGCACGGATCCGGAGAAGTCTGCCCCTAATGTGAAAGTAGCCTTAGTGAGATCTGGCAGGCTTCGGCAAATGCTCATTCAACGGGAGATCCAAATCTTTTGACATGTTAAAAAATAATTTGCAGGCAGCAGATCGTAGTTTCTAATAACGATCTGTCGCCAGCAAATCGCTATACAGCATGGGGACGAGCAAAGGCATAATAATCACTCCTCCCCATGCTACTGAGGAGATCGATGCATGTAATAGCAGTGGTGTCCGCCGCTAGCGAGCAAGCGATTGCTGGGAGGGAATGCTTCCCTCCCGATAATCATCTGCCACATCGGGCTGTGTAATACAGCCTTAAGGCGCTTCCAAAAATAGCCAAACCAGTGCTCAGCTATTGTTGAAAGTCCCGTAGCAGTGAATGGAGAAAGCCACACGTGCACGGAGTTCTCTGTATTCACCATCTTGAGAGCCTGTCCCAGTGGGACCCACACCTGTAGGAGATTTATGTCATATCCTATTGATATGACATAAGTGTCCAGATAGGACAACCTCTTTAACCAGCAAAAGCCTACATCTCTTTTAAGTAGAAGGAATGCAGTGAGTATACTTGGTTCACTTTACTTCACCTCCGGATGGAACCATAAATACACAGTACACAAATAGTCTAGAATATTAAGTCATCATAAATAATGTTAAAAAGTCAGTAGCAGCGGCATGGCATATACAAAAGAAAAATAGAGCCATTATGGGCGTGTAACGCTCCAAAACAGTCCCATAGAATAGATGAACTAGGCGCAGACCAGTTCAAAATTACAGAGAAACTCTCCGGATTCATGGACTACGCAGACCATTAATACACCCCCTGGTCTGAGCCACACTGGTCGGTATCATTTTCGATCATGTATTCCCTAATAAACTGTATCTTATATGAATTTCCCTTTGCATAGTTATTTATTTAATGAGGTTTGAGCTATATTAGTTAGCGCCATTCCCTATTGTATCATATAGTACTTGGTTTGCACTAGGCACTTTAGAATATCTATTTATTGTATCTGTTGGGAATTGGATTTTACAGGGGAAGTAGTACTGGTCTGCGCCTAGTTCATCTATGGGACTGTTTTGGAGAATTACACGCCCATAATGGCTTTATTTTTCTTTTGTATATGCATGCCGCTGCTACAGACTTTTTAACATTATTTATGATGAATTAATAAAATTCTTTACTGGTAGCTTTATTTGTTGGAGGCCAGTAGAGGGCGCTATAACAACATTAATTATAAGTGTTCCAAACTGCAAGCATTTTATTAAACAATAAACAATAAAATTCAATCTCTTCAATTGCAATTTTCACTCTAAAATCAGTTGTGCACGCTAAAAACAAAATTCACACAATTCGAACATGCGTATGGTTGACCTGGTATGTGCTTGTATAAATACTAAAGTCCTTAGATGTTAGTTAGCTGTAAGACCAAGACACAACAAGTATTAGAAGAAACACAAAGCACCATAGTGAATTTGAGTAGTATCACTTGAGTAGTATATTAACTAATGCACAGATCTCTTTATTGAACAAAGGCCTGAAATTTGCCCCAACAAATAAACTTAATAAATTCGATACATATATAGGAGTGAAAAAGTATATACGACAATTATGCCTTAAAAAATATTTCATTAAGAATCCCATCATAGAAGAATGTAAAAAAGAGATGGTACACAGATATCAACACACAAATTTAAAACCCAGATCAACTAAATATCCAAGACAGGAATTGAGCCAGGAGATAACCACCTTTCGCAAATGCATTGAATATGACATACGTAAATTGAAGATAGATAATACCAGAGGTAATAATAATTTAACAAAACAAGAAAAGGAAGCCATTAGACAATTGCAATCACAAAATGACATTATCATCCGTCCCGCTGATAAGGGAGGTGCAATTGTCATTTTAGATGTGGATAAGTATAATGGAGAGTGTAAAAAACAACTAGAAGACCCGAAAACATATATGAAATTAAGATCAGATCCTACACAGGGGTTTCAAGATGAACTAGTAGCAATATGTGAAGAAGGCCGGAAAAATAATATTCTGTTGGAACAAGAATATAAATTTATTACTACAACCCAACAAAAGATTCCGGTCTTCTATTGCCTACCAAAACTCCACAAAGATCAAAAAAAAAAAAAATGGGACGCCCAATTGTATCGGGAATTGGATCCCTGACGTCCAATTTATCCCAATATATAGACACGTTGTTACAACCAACAGTGAAAAAAACAAGATCATACTTAAAGAGGACCTTTCACTTGTAAAAACTATGTGAACTAGGTATGCTGACATGTAGAGCGGCGCCCGGGGATCTCGCTGTACTTACTATTATCCCTGGGCGCCGCTCCGTTCTCCCGTTCTAGGCTCCGGTACCTTTGCTCCTTAAGTTATAGTAGGCGGGTCTTCCCTTGTCCTGTGGGCGTCTCCTTCTCCTAGGCTGTAGCGCTGGCCAATCGCAGCGCACAGCTCACAGACTGGGAGAAAAAAACCTCCCAGGCTGTGAGCTGTGCGCTGCGATTGGCCAGCGCTGCAGCCTAGGAGAAGGAGACGCCCACAGGACAAGGGAAGACAGCGCCTAATATAACTTACAGAGCAAAGGTACCGGAGGGCATAACGGGAGAACGGAGCGGCGCCCGGGGATAATAGTAAGTGCAGTGAGATCCCCGGGCGCCGCTCTACATGGCAGCATACTTAGTTCACATAGTTTTTACAAGTGAAAGGTCCTCTTTAGGGGGATACCACCCAAATTATTGAGATCTTGGAATCATTAGAAGTGGATCCTGATTGGATAATAGGGACATTAGACGTCCAATTGTTATATACAAGCATCGACCATCAACAAGGTATCAAAGCAATGGAAGAACAATTAACGAAGGAGGGGAGACTTACAAATGAACAGATAGGATTTATGGTAAATGGAGTCCATTTTATACTAAACCACAATTACTTCTGGTTTGAATCCCAATACTATCAACAAACACAAGGTACTGCCATGGGCACCAGGTTTGCCCCCAGCTATGCCAATTTGTTCATGGCACAATGGGAGGACCACCATATCGCTCCTATACTGGGGACAAGCCTGGTGCTCTGGCAACGGTATATCGACGATGTCATATTCATTTGGAAAAAAGATAGAGAGGCTCTTAACCAATTCCTGTCTAATATAAATATAAATGGTGTTAATTTACACTTCACTTCCAATATCTGTGAAACCTCTATAGCAGCGATGGCAAACCTTTTAGAAACAGAGTCCCCAAACTGCAACCCAAAACCCACTTATTTATCGCAAAGTGCCAACACAGCAATTTAACCTGAATACTACAGTCCAATATAGTATATTTTCCATGTACTTTACATTTAGCTATAATAGCCTACCTACATTCAGTGTGCTGCCTGTGCCGATGAATGGCAGGAAAAGACTTAGGGTACTTTCACACTAGCGTTATTCTTTTCCGGTATTGAGTTCCGTCCTAGGAGCTCAATACTGGAAAAGAACTTATCAGTTTAATCCTAATACATTCTGAATAGAGAGCATCCGTTCAGTATGCATCAGGATGTCTTCAGTTCAGTCAATCTAACAGTATTTGGCCAGAGAAAATACTGCAGCATGCTACAGTATTTTCTCCGTCCAAAATTCCGGAACACTTGCAGGAATGCCGGATCCAGCATTATTTTCCATTAAAATGCATTAATGTCGGATCTGGCAAAATGGATCCGGATTTCCGGTCTGCACATGCGCGGACCATTAAAAATGCAAAAAAAAATATACCGGATCCGTTTTTCCGGATGACACCGGAGAGACGGATCCGGTGTTTCAATGCATTTGTTAGACGGATCCGCATCCAGATCCATCTACAAATGCTATCCGTTTGCACACGGATTTCCGCATCCGGCAGGCAGTTCCGGCGACTGAACTGCCTACCGGATCTTCACAACGCAAGTGTGAAAGTACCCTAAGGCATATTGGTACCCCATAGACTTTTTCCAGGGCGTGGGTGCCAACAGAGAGGGCTCTGAGTGCCGCCTCTGGCACCCGTGCCTTAGGTTCGCCACCACTGCTCTATAGAATACCTGGATATACAAATAACCAAACAAGATAATAGATTGATATGTAACACCTATCATAAACCTACTGCTAAAAATAGTTTTATTTTGTTCACTAGTTGTCATTTACCCAGGTGGTTATTGAATGTACCTTACGGTCAATTCCGCAGGCCAAAAATAAATTGTACTTTAGATCTAAAGTTTGAAGAAGAAGCATTGACCATGCAAAACCAATTTATTGAAAAACAATACCCTCTAAAATTGGTGGAAATTTCTTTGAAGAAAGTAAGAGAGTTAGAAAGAACAAGCTTCTTTACCAAACAACAAAAAGTGAAAGCCGCGAATACAGACGGGGTTGAAAATATGCGAATTATAATACCGTTTAATAACCAACAGAAAATCAAACACATTGTGCAAAAACATTGGCACTATTTACAGAAAGATAAGGTAATAGGTACATTAATTCCGACTATACCCCAGGTAACGTTTACCAAGGCCCCAAATTTGGGGTTGCAAGTAGCACCCACTATAGAAAATAATACAAAAAAGGTGGGAACTATACAGAATTGGATACAATTGAAAGGGTTTTTCAGATGCGGGTCATGTAAAAATTGTATAGGTACCTCCTTCCCCCAAAAAAACACAGAGATCATCGCCACTAGTAACCAGCATATACATATAATTAAAGGGCTTCTGTCACCCCACTAAACTCCTTTTTTTTTGGGGGGGTACTTATAATCCCTATACTGCGATATATCTATACATTATGTTATTAATAATTTTCGTTCTGTAGATAAGGCAAAAAACGTGCTTTTATAATTTGCTAATTACCTGTCTACCAGCAAGTAGGGCGTCTACTTGCTGGTAGCAGCCGCAAAAAACCGCCCCCTCCTCCTGTTGATTGACAGGGCCAGCCACGATCTCCTCCTCCGGCTGGCCCTGTCTTCATTTCAAAAATCGCGCGCCCGTCTTGATTTGGCGCAGGCGCTCTGAGAGAAGGAGGTCGATGATGTCTTCTCTTTCGGTGACGTCATCGGCGCAGGCGCACTGAGGGAGTGCTGAGGAGGCGAGCCTCCTTCTCTCAGAGCGCCTGCGCCGAATCAAGACAGGCGCGCGATTTTTGAAATGCAGACAGGGCCACTGGAGGAAGAGATCGTGGCTGGCCCTGTCAATCAACAGGAGGAGGGGGCGGTTTTTTGCGGCTGCTACCAGCAAGTAGACGCCATACTTGCTGGTAGACAGGTAATTAGCATATCATAAAAGTACGTTTTTTGTCTTATCTACAGAACGAAAATGATTAATAACATAATGTATAGATATATCTCAGTATAGGGATTATAAGTACCCAAAAAAAAAAATTAGTTTAGTGGGGTGACAGAAGCCCTTTAAAGAGTTCTTGACATGTACCTCTACAGGTGTTATATACGTTATCACATGCCCATGTGCTAAACAGTACGTGGGCAGAACGAAAAGAACTCTTAAAAAGCGAATCTCGGAACATACAGTACAGACCAAAAGTTTGGACACACCTTCTCATTCAAAGAGTTTTCTTTATTTTCATGACTATGAAGGCATCAAAACTATGAATTAACACATGTGGAATTATATACATAACAAACAAGTGTGAAACAACTGAAAATATGTCATATTCTAGGTTCTTCAAAGTAGCCACCTTTTGCTTTGATTACTGCTTTGCACACTCTTGGCATTCTCTTGATGAGCTTCAAGAGGTAGTCCCCTGAAATGGTCTTCCAACAGTCTTGAAGGAGTTCCCAGAGATGCTTAGCACTTGTTGGCCCTTTTGCCTTCACTCTGCGGTCCAGCTCACCCCAAACCATCTCGATTGGGTTCAGGTCCGGTGACTGTGGAGGCCAGGTCATCTGGCGCAGCACCCCATCACTCTCCTTTATGGTCAAATAGCCCTTACTATCAAAGTTTTCCCAATTTTTCGGCTGACTGACTGACCTTCATTTCTTAAAGTAATGATGGCCACTCGTTTTTCTTTACTTAGCTGCTTTTTTCTTGTCGTAATACAAATTCTAACAGTCTATTCAGTAGGACTATCAGCTGTGTATCCACCTGACTTCTCCTCAACGCAACTGATGGTCCCAACCCTATTTATAAGGCAAGAAATCCCACTTATTAAACCTGACAGGGCACACCTGTGAAGTGAAAACCATTTCAGGGGACTACCTCTTGAAGCTCATCAAGAGAATGCCAAGAGTGTGCAAAGCAGTAATCAAAGCAAAAGGTGGCTACTTTGAAGAACCTAGAATATTACATATTTTCAGTTGTTTCACACTTGTTTGTTATGTATATAATTCCACATGTGTTAATTTATAGTTTTGATGCCTTCAGTGTGAATCTACAATTTTCATAGTCATGAAAATAAAGAAAACTTTTTGAATGAGAAGGTGTGTCCAAACTTTTGGTCTGTACTGTACGTCTAACATCAAAAGCGGTTATATGAAACACCCATTATCTAACCATTTTAAAGATCATCATAACCAAGATCCGAGTGGGCTTACATTTGTGGCAATAGACAAAGTGGAACAACACTGGCGGGGAGGAGATTATATTAAACAAATGTCAAGGATGGAATCTAGGAGAATTTCTGAGTTCAATACAATAACGCCTGTAGGCCTCAATGCAGATATGGAGCTGTTCGGGTTTTTTTGAGCTTGGGACGGGGTCCCTTCACCGATGGGGAACCCTGGTAAGTTTAAATCCGGGGTTCTACCCTTAGTGAAGGGAACCCGCCCCATACCATCAGTCTCCATCCCCAACAACTCCTATATTATCACCAATATGAAAAGGTCTCTATAATAATCGCAAGAAAATTATATAAAGTATGTCGATATATTTTTAACTATAAGTTTTTATCGTATATTTTAATGAGTTGTTTTTTACGATTGTATTTTTTGAATACCAATATGCATGCATGCATGATTAAGGGTACGCACTTTAGGTGGAGAGAGCCTGCTCTATCTTACCCATCATTGCGATTTGACTCTAAAGTGAATAAGAACAAATTGCCCTATCTGTGGGATGCAGAGGCATACAGCCTCTGGACTTTATGGGATGATAGAACATACTCCCTCTGACTTATAAACGAAAAAACGCATACTTTTTTTACTTGGTTGTTGCTAGATTTTGATGCTATACCTTATAAACAACTTATAGACCATATGTGCAATGTATATGAGATCTAGTTATCCTAATCTAAAGAAATCTTTGATCCATGAAGAAAATCCAAACCGGAGATTACTACAAACCTGAGAGGCGGAGTCTCTGGGATATAAAAGAGATATTTTTTGATAAGGAACATCATACCACTGATGAAGGAGCAAGTGTAACAAAGCTCCGAAACGCGTCTGGTCACCATCGAAAAATACCTTACTACCTACAAGAAGAGCGACTATAATATGCCGGCATAGATGTTTTCTTTCATCAAAACTTGAAGCGATTTCCTACTTCAAATTAACAAAGATTTGCCACTCTACAAATGGTAGAAGCAAACAGAGGAGATCCGATGACGCTGTGATTGCGAAATGTTAAATTAAGCCACACACCTGCGGTAAACTCGCGAGATACATTGGGATCCTAGAGGTAAGCGCACACCGGCTGTTTTACACGTGGAACGCCACACAGCACGGAGAAATACCCGGAGAAACCCATCTATCAGTGAGTACCATATACATACAAAAGTTTAAAGTGGTAAAATCGAAATCCGCAGATACTCTGAAAATCGTGACTGTATTGAGCAATCATTGCATAACTCCAATATAGGACTTAAGTTTATTCGCAACACAGAAATAAGCTACATCGATAGAAAAAATCGCAAATATCAATCGCAACAAACCACTACTAAATAATCGCAACAAAATCGGATGAACTGCAATAATGTTCCGATGCGATTTTTTGGATTGATCATTTTATAGTGACATTCTAACTTGTTCTATCCAGGACTTTAGTATTTATACAAGCACATACCAGGTCAACCATACGCATGTTCGAATTGTGTGAATTTTGTTTTTAGCGTGCACAACTGATTTTAGAGTGAAAATTGCAATTGAAGAGATTGAAGTTTATTGTTTAATAAAATGCTTGCAGTTTGGAACAGCTATTGAGTGCCGATCGATCTTTCTAATATAACTTTTTTACGTGATTGGAGGTATCATATCGATCAGAGCACCTACCATTATTTCTGGGTTTTTTAGTTGTGCAACTCCTTAATATATTTCTTATTAATTATAAGTGGATAGAACAGTGTTTATAATTAGCAATGGTAATTTTATGATCTCATAGTGTTTATTGCACTGCTATTGTTTTTGACCTATTTAAGCTCATATATTCTGTATTTCTTTATTCTTATTTTCTCTCTCTCTCTCTTTCTCTCGCTCTCTTTTCTGTCTTTCACAGTTTTTAACTTTTTGAGTCCTGTTGACTCCAGAATGCAGTTTCGGGTAATATTTCAGGGCAATTTTAAAAGTGGCTGTTGGTTTAGCTGACGTGATGACGTCGCACCTCTCCCCTCTCCTCTCCTAGCTTTATAAATAAGTCATCTTCCGTCTCTATGAATAAGTTACCCTTCTTATGAGCTTTGAATATGTCTCCCTGACCCCTCGGCTGTTTATTAGACATATACGGTATATGTGAATAAGTGCCCACAGCCTGTGCTGTTTGGGATACTTCTGATTCTGATATCAAATAAGCATTGGGACTGATTTGGATGAACTGTTGCTGAATCTTCATTTTGGAGTATTGAAATATAACTAAACCGGAGGAAAAGAAGGAAGAGGAGGAGGGGAGAGAGAGGGAAGGGGGAAGTAAAAAATAAATAAATAAAAAAATATATCTATCTATCTATATATATATACTGTATATATATATATATATATATATATATATATATATATACATACATAAAAAGAGAGGGAGGGAAAAGGGGGAAGGAAATGGCCCCTAAACAAAATAGATGTTTCATGTCAAAAAATGGGGTAGAAAACACTAGAAGCGGCAAAAATAGACCCGTTTTTAAAGTCCCCAAATGTAATTACAAGAGCAGGACAAAAAGGGACGGCTGATATAAATGGTAAAGAAAATACTGGATCCAGAGTGGGTGAAGTAATGGAGGAGGATCTTCAGAATGAAGAGGTGAGGAGGGAAGAGTTAAATGATTCATCTATTGTGGAGCCTGCCCCACTAAAAGAAATGCTGGCCGCGGTAAAAAAAAAAATGGACATTTAATACAGAACATCTCAACGCAGCTCGGGGTAATCCAGACAGATGTGGTCCTGATAAGGGACGATGGTTACAAAGATCCGGGACAGAGTTACAACTATAGAAAAAACTGTGGGGTCCTTGGAGAACGAAGCCAAAACATCCAAATCTGAAATTTCCACATTAAGAATTGTGGCAGACGCAGCACTATGAAGTGTCTTTTGCGCTGTGGCATTAGAAGAATTCTGATATCTCTGACTTTTAGTCTAACCAGACTGTCTATTACTCTGTAATTCCTCTAGTGCTGTTCTATGGAAACAGTAAGTTTAAAGAGCACACCAAATGATTGAAATAACTTCTTTATTAACTTCAACTTTTCTTCATATAACTCTGCCGCAAAATGGCGGTATGCATAAGATGGTGGTTCAACTGGTCAGTCTTGTCATTCAACATAAAATGGTGGATATATTTCTCTCTTCAGTATCTGTACTGTCACTTTAAGTTATTTAAGCACTTTATGATCTCTCTGAGAGGTATATCTGAGATTTAACAGTTCTACTGGTTAAACTGGGTTTGCAGTTTGCAGTAACTATTTGCAGATTGGTTGAGTATGATCTACTGTAGTATGGTTGTATGCAATTTGGATTGCAATATGGAATTTGGATTGTGAACTTTGTAGTTTGCAATTGTAACTTGCAATTTGTATTTGTAATTTAGTGGAACTGTAAGTAAATGCACATATAACTGGTTCAGTATACAGTTCTAATCACTATATTACCAATATAAACATTATATAACTGTTCTAAATACCTATTTTGGCCTCTTGTTCCCATAAAAACATAGCTCTCAGTGGAGTGAATGTCTCTTCAGTAGAGCTGGCCTTGCGGTTCGCCCGGCGGTCGTTTCGCGGCGAACTTTGCGCGTTCACGATTCGCCAAACATGCGAACATAAGGCAATATTCGCTCCTGCAATATTCTTTTACATTGTGAAGAACTTTGAAGAGACGTTTCAGCACATGAACATACCCCCTACCTTATAACTAAACCTGATCCCTACTTTGGCCAGTGTAGGGAGAGGTTGCTGTGTGGAGCAGGGACAGACTGTTTCGGACACCAAACGCTAGCTAATAGGGCCACAAAAGTCCTTATTTAGGACTAGTATAGGCGTGCTATCGATAGGTGTGACATACTGAGGGCTGTAATATACTTATAATATACTTTCTAACATAGAAAGTATATTATAGTGCATTTCTATTGTGCAGCAGTTGTGTGCGGTTCTGCTGCGATACTGCAGCCACACAGAGTGCCAAACGCTATTGGCACCAATAATTTCTACTGGTGTGATTTACCAGTTGCCCCCCCAAAAAATTGATTGAAGCAGGAGTGTTATATACCAATAATATACTTTCTATATAGTGCATTTAGGTAGTGCAGCATTTGTTTGCGGTTTTGCTGCATTACCGCATCTACACAGAGTGACAAATGCTATTGGAACAAATAATTTCTACTGGTGTGATATACCAGTTGCCCCCAAAAAAAGTGATTGAGGAAGGGGTATGATATACCTTCTTCCACAAATACTGCTCTTCTATAGGGACTTTTGTCACAGGGTAATTTTGAAAAGGACAGGCAGAGGAAGAGGCAGACCATTCCACAGGGGTGGTAGGGGTCGGGCAGATGCACCAGGCCGGAGCCTAAGTGGGAAGTTGCAGAAGGTGCGTGCGATTACGTCAAAGGACGCACCAGACTTGGTTGAGTGGCTCACTCAGCCTTCCGCTTCTGCACCCTCCTCATCCTCTCTATCTGCACCCTCTTCACTCTCTGCTGTGTGCACCCCCAAAGACACCACCACCACCACCACGATATCCCCTCCGCTCGAGTCAGAGGAATTATTTTCCCATCCATTACAAGACCTTACCGATGCACAGCCATTCTTGGCATCGGATCAGGAAGAGGAGATGTCAACGGTCGCCACCCAGCAGTCTGACAACAGTAGCCAGATTAGCCCAAGGAGGGTGGTCCCCGCTGTTGCTGCCTACTCCGATGTCTCTAATGTCAGTGGTGATGAAGGTGACGATGATGACATGTCGATGGACGTCACATGGGTGCCAACAAGAGAGAAAGAGGAGGGGAGTTCAGAGGGAGAGACAGAGCAGCAGATAGGGAGGAGAAGCAGGCAGAACTTACAGTGCACAGGAGGCAAAAAGCAGACTGCTAATGTATCTGGAACGAGGCAACGTGTTCGCTGCTGACAATAGTGTTGCCATCTGCAGCCTGTGCTGTCAACCCATAAGTCGCAGTAAGCCCAACACTCACCTAGGGACGACCGCCTTAAGAAAGCACCTGGCCTCCCATCACCGAGCCCAGTGGGAGCAACACCATCAGAACCCACAAAGCCACACTCCCGGCGCTCCCCGTCCTGCCTCTTCCTTCTCCTCTCTCCTCCCAGTTGTCCTCCTCTCCACCTTCCACCGTGCCATTGTCGCGTTCATCTGGCAAAAGGCAGGCTTCCTTGCCCCAAATGTTCGAGCGAAAAAAGATGATGACGCCGGATAACCCTCTTGCCCAATGGCTGACCGCTGGCTTGTCAAAACTGCTAGCCCGCCAACTACTGCCATATAAACTGGTGGACTCAGAGGCCTTTAGAAAATTTGTGGCCATTGGCACACCGCAATGGAAGGTCCCCGGAAGGAAATATTTCTCCCTGAAGTATATGGCCACGTTCAGCGGCAATGTAATATATCTCTGGCACACAGTGTTGGTGCCAAGATTCATCTGACCACAGACACGTGGTCTAGCAAACACGGGCAGGGAAGGTACATAACTTTTACTGCCCACTGGGTGAACCTCCTGACGGCCGTCAAGCATGTAACCCGTGGCACCCGTGTGGATTTGGTGTTACCGTCACGGACTGCATGCAGGCCTGCCTCTTCTTCTCCTCCTCCTACTCCATCCTCCCTCTCCTCCTCGGCTGACTCCTCCTTTTCCGCTGCTACCATCTCTTCCGTTGCGTCCCCGAAGCTCCCCAGAACCTATTCGACGTGCCAGGTGAGACGCTGCCATGCAGTGCTGCGTCTGTTGTGCCTGGAAGTCAAGAGCCACACCGGTCCTGCACTCCTTTCAGCTTTGCGGTCACAGACCAATCAGTGGCTAACCCCGCTCAATTTGACAGTTGGTAAAGTGGTGTGCGACAACGGTGCCAATCTGCTGAGCACGCTGAAACAGGGCAAAAAGACATGGCACACGTCCTGAACTTAGTCGTGCAGCGATTCATTGCCAAATACCCCAGGGTCCAGGACGTCTTGCGGCAGGCCAGGAAAATCTCTGGCCATTTTAGAAGATCTTACACGGCCATGGCTCGCCTTGCTGACATTCAGCGGCGACACCACCTGCCCGTGAGACGTCTGATTTGTGACTGCCCAACGCAATGGAATTCCACCTTGTATATGTTTGATAGGCTGCTCCAGCAGAAACGTGCCATTAACGAGTACCTGTATGAACTCTGCGGCAGCACAGGTTCTGGGAGATAGTTTTTTTTTCACCACGCCAGTGGCTGCTCATGTGCGACGCATGCAGACTTCTGCGGCCGTTTGATGAGATCACCAAACTGGTCAGTCGCAGCCAGGGCGCCATCAGTGACATAGTACCGTACGCCTTTTTTCTGGAGCGTGCATTGCATCGTGTCATTGATCAAGCCGTCGAGGAGCAGGAGCAGGAAGATGAGAAAGTTGCAATTCTGGATGAATTCTCAGGGGGAGCTACTCCATCTGAGACAAGTCACAACAGGACTCTGAAGAGGAGTCAGAGGAGGATGGTGCCGGGGCGGAGGGGGTGCAAGAAGAGCATGCTTAAAACTTTTCGGGGATCCCTGCTGTTGTCCGTATCTGGGGGGACGAGAACGAGGACGACATTATCCTGGATGATAAGCAGGAGCCAGGCCACTCCACTGCTTCCAGTTTAGTGCAAATGGGGGCCTTCATGCTCCAGTGTTTTAAGAGGGACCCCCGTACTTAGACCCCCGGTACAAACACAAAAATGGCGGACATGTTACCACCATCACAGAGGGCTTTCAGAATGCAGCACTTCCAGGCCTTGCTTCGAGAAATGCTGCATTCTGCTTTTGCGGGTGCTGGCAGAGGAATTTCCACTCGCAGAGAAACAGTTGCGGGTACCAATCCAACAGCGCATGCAAGAAGATGGCGGTTTGAAGATGTGTTGGTAACTTCGGATATGAGATCATTCTTGCAGCCAACCCATCGACAGCCGTCCTCCAGATCCAGCCTCAGGGAACGCCTAGACCAACAGGTGTCCGACTACATCGGGTTAACGGCCGATGTGGACACTCTGAGAAGCAATGAACCCCTGGACTACTGGGTGTGCAGGCTTGACCTGTGGCCAGAGCTGGCACAATTTGCCATGGAACTCTTAGCTTGCCCCTCATCCAGTGTCCTGTCCGAAAGGACGTTCAGCGCAGCAGGGGGGATCGTGACCAATAAGCGCACTCGCCTAGCTCACGACAGTGTGGACTACCTGACATTTCTAAAAATGAATGAGGCATGGATCTCGGAGGAATTAAACATATGTGACGAGTCGACCACGTTTGATTAAATTTCCTCATGACAGCCCATATATATCCGCCACCACCCAGAACAAATTATGGTCCCTGTCTTAGGTAAATACAGCGGCATAAAAGGACTTTTATGTCCGTTGAATGCCTAATTTTTGTGGCCTGTACTGGCCGACAGTTACATTTTTATCCTGTGACCACCTAATTTTCCTCCAGCCACAGAATCCTACAAGGTTGTTTGCTGTCAGATGAATGCCTATCGGCTAATTTTTGGGGCCTGTACTAGCCGACAGTTACATTTTTATCCTGTGACCGCCTAATGTCCCTCCAGCCACAGAATCCTACAAGGTTGTTTGCTGTCAGGTGAATGCTTACTGGCTAATTTTTGGTGCACCAATCACTAATATCTCATGAGACCTTATAAAATGTGATGTGTGTACCGCGAAGAAAAAAATCGCATCAATAGGGATTTTCGCAATGGCGCTTGTTTTTAAACACTCAATCTGCATATAGAGCAATTGTTCTAACATGCATGTGAAATGTAATCAAATACACTGCTTTTATGTCAAATTACTTACAGTGAGAAGTTTTTCCTCAACGTTGCGAGATACGGTTTTGTCATTGAGCCTCCTGTAGTCTACGCAGAAGTGGGTTGTCCCATCCCGCTTCGGCACTAGCACTACCGGGGAGGCCCAGGGGCTGTCAGAGTGTTCTATAACACCTAACTGTAACATTTCCTCAATCTCCTTGCGCATGTTCTCCTTTACAGACTCAGGTATGCGGTACTGGGGTTGTCGTAGCGGGGTTTGTCCGGGGGTCTCTAGCCTATGGGTAGCTAGGGGTGTGTACCCGGGGCGATCAGAGATCGTGGCCCCTTTTATCCTGAATTAACCTTTGTGCTTGTGCCTGTTCCTGGGGGCTCAGGCGCTCCCCCAACTGTACTTCTCCCAGGCCCTCGTTCTGGTCTCCTCTCTCTAGGAGGTCTGGGAGGGGTAAGTTATCAAAGTCCTCTGCTTCAGAGTTCCGTTGAAACGTTCGCAGAGACCGTTGGACTGGAGGTGATAAGCCGAATTTAAGATGGGTTAAATACCGCATACCTTCCAGAGTTGGTGGGTAACCTCTGCAGTGAATTAGGTTCCCCTATCCGAAATAATCTCCCGGGGAAATCCCATGCGGGAGAAGATTCACATCAGGGCATCCGCTATGGTCTCTGCATGAATATTGGTTAGCGCCTCCGCCTCTGCATACCTGGTGGCATAGTCCACTACGGTCAAGATGTACTTCTTGCTGGAGGGACTGGGTTTAGCTAGGGGGCTTATGAGGTCTATGGCCACTTGACTAAATGGTTCCTCAATGATTGGAAGGGGTTGGAGCTTCGCTTTATAGTGATCTCCTCGCTTCCCTACTCTCTGGCAGGTATCGCAGGTTTGGCAAAATTGCCTGATATCCTTTGAAATACCTGGCCAGAAAAAGTTCTGGGTCAGCCGATGTTTAGTTCGGCTGACCCCTAGATGTCCTGACAGGGGTATGTCGTGGGCAATGCGCAGTAAATCCTGCCTATATTTTTGGGGGACTATCAGCTGTTTTGTGTGCATCGGGATAGACCCAGCTACCATTTTTTCAGCGTAGCGATTTAATAGGCCCTTGTCCCAGGCATATCTCTCTCCCCCTAACCTGGCCTGGCTTTTGGCTATCCTGTCTTTATACACCTGTAAGGAGGGATCTAGGGCTACCTCACTACCAAATGCTAACGGGGCATCCCAGGGGAGGGCATCGGGAGAAGGGGGTGGTTCACTTACCTGAACCTCAGAGTGTGTGGATGGTGCCGCGGTGTGGGCCTGCTGTCTGGTGACGACTGGGTAGGCCTCTTGTACCATGGGTTGGGGAACAATAGCTGACGTGAGCTCCCTCAAGTCGTTGCCCAAAATAGCATCTGCCGGCAAGTCTTGCATGAGCCCCACTTCCACATCCCCTGATCCTACTCCCCAATTCAAATGCACCTTGGCAGTAGGTACTTTGTAGATGGCTCCCCCTGCCACTCGCACGGCTACACACTCTCCGGTGCGGGCCTTCTTGGGGATGAGGTGGTTCCGGACCAAGGTCAAAGTACCCCCAGATTCACATAGTCCTTGCACATGTTTCCCCGCTAGGTATGCACCCTGGCGATGACCTTGTCTCTTGTCGGAAGCTGCTTGGATGGGGTTGACCTCATGTAGTACCCCCAGTTGTTCTTCTACAGAGGTGACTGAAGTGTGTCGGGCATTAGCTTCACCCTGGTAGCAATGTACCGTCGCCCGAGTCCCTGGAGGTTGGCCCTGATTGGACCAGGTTTGGCGGTTTCGGTTCCGTGGGCATTCCCATTGCACATGGTCCAACTGGTTGCAGGTGTGGCATCGTATACTATGCCGGGGTGGGTATCTCGGTGGGTATCGGTTAGGGGCTCCCCCTAGTCGTGACAGAGTCGAAGTCGTAGGAGCTGGAAGAGGGGTTGCAGGTCTGGAGAATAAGTGGGGGGGGTGGACGTTGGTATTGCCTTGCATCTTGATGCTCGTCCGCTAGCTTGGCTGCGTCGTGTAGGGTATGGGGCTTTCGATCCCTTACCCAGTCTTGTACCTCTGGTGCCAGCCCCTTGAAGAATTGTTCTAGGAGGACCAGTTGTAGTAGGTCCTCCAGGGTAGTGGCTTGGGTCGCTTGTATCCACCCCATGGCAGGTCTGTGTAAGCGGTGAGCCCATTCTGCATGAGAATCCTTTTCCTGCTTTTTAAATTCCCGGAATTTACGTCTCCTTGCCTCGGGGGTAATGGCATAACGTGCTAGAATGGCCTGTTTCACCTTCTGGTAGTCTCTGCTGTGTTCACCTGGAACTGCGCCACTGCTGCACGGCCAGGTAATCTACCAGCAAGCAGGGGTACCTGGTCTTTGGGGCTGATATCATGCAGCTGGCACAATCTTTCAAAGTCCTGTAGATATCTGTCGATGTCGTCCTCTGTATCGGCATAATTTTTAAATGCTTGAAAGGGAATCTTAATTTTTCCCTGGGTGATGCTGGATGGTGCTGGTGACCCCTCTCTGGATCGCCGGCCTGTTTGTAGCTGCCTGGCCATGATATACTTCTATATATCTGCCATTAATCTTTCCAATGTCTCTGTGGGTGGTGTTTCTGGGTAAAACTCTAATCTGGTTCTGAGTTATTTTTGAAACTCTGTTTCTTCCCTCTGTGGTGGAGTTCTTTTTGAAACTCTGTTTCTTCCCTCTGTGGTGGAGGTGTCGTATTATTTGCTCAGTCTCCCTCCATGAGTTCGGCAATAAGAGTAGCTTTCCTCTTGTTGCTGGCTATTTTACCCCTTTCTTTCAACAGTTCTTTTAGTGTAGCTCGTTTCAGTGCGGCATAGTTCGTCTCAATTCTCCAATTGTAGCGGAGTAATAGTTTAATCCACGGTGTCTCCGCTGGTAGTCCTATCCAGCATATAAAATATGGGTAGCGTAAGTATAATCCCTTTGTCCCAAGAACTGGCCGACAGTCTGGGAATCAACAACAACCTTTTATTGCAATGTAAACGTTTATATACAAGTCCCCATGCAAGGGGTTTCCATAATGGCATTCCAGGAGTTTCCCCATGCAAGGGGTTAACATAATGGCATTCCAGGAGTTTCCCCATGCACGGGGTTTCCATAATGGCATTCCAGGGGTTTTCCCCTGGTGGACTCTGTGGAAAACTTAACCTGCAATGCTATTCCCTTATGGTTCGTAAGACAAAAGTAATCAGGGACCCGCCGAGCCCTCGTCTGGCTATTCAGCAGAAACACAATGGCTACAATGTCAATTGGGTTATCCCTCAGCTGAGGGGAGGGGAAGTGTGGCATACAACTTTTGTTCGTGAAACTAGCGTAGGAATGCCCTCAGTCTTGTAGAGTGTAAAATTGACACATGAACCCAGTCTTTGATATACCGAAGTGGCTAGGTTTGCCACAACTGGTTCTGTAGCCACTTGTAATTTCTTGCAGATTTCTTGATCAATAATGGTGACGTCACTCTGGGCATCCAGTAGCGCATAGGCGTATACATTCTTGTTCCTCCTTTTAGGATTTAAAATGCACACTGGTACAACCATTGATGTGCCATTGCTTTCTCCTTCCCTCACTCTTCAAGAGATTACCGATACTTTCTTTCCTTCCTCGGTATCTTTAAGTATTGAGGATTTATCGTTCTTTGGACATTCTTCATGTAGTGGTGTAGGATGGCGTCCTTTGCAAATGCTGCATGTGGCATTTTTCTTACACTCCTTAGTAACATGGTCTTTTCTTAGGCATCCAAAACACAGTTGGTTATCCAGCACAAATTTTGTCTTCTGGGGACTTCGCCTTCAATTGTTGGCATTTATGTATGGAGTGGTTCTCTCCACAGAACATACACTTGAAGGTAGTCTGAAGATTTGTCGGTTCTGTCTCTCTACTGATCCCAGTAGTGACTTTGAACTTGCTCTCGTAGGTATCTGGACCTTTAGCTGCTGTGTTGGTTGCAAAGCTAGTTGCTCTTGCGCGTCTTATATCCCTCACAAGCCTTTCTTCTAAGAATTTTATGACATAAGATGCTGTTACTGGATTACATGCTATCCATGCTTCCTTATTGATGAACTCAGAGAACTCTTTAAAACTTGGGAAGTCCTTACCTAGATCTAACTGTTCAGTCACATAGCGATTCCACCTAGAAGCCACTTCTTAGTTAGTAGTACTTTCAGTACAGTCATTCAGTACTTCCAGTCCTTGAACATGTGGGATGGCATTGCTGCATGCTTGCAGGAAGTCACCGTACTCTTGGAGTCTGAAGTGCTCTTTAGGACCTATTTTAGGCCAGTTATTCAATTTCTCTCTAAACGCTCTTTGTACTAAGACAGGATGACCATATCTTCCATTTAATTTTTCCCAAGCTTGCTTGTAGGCTTCTTCGTCTTTTCTATAGAAGTTACCTTCAAGAACTTTCTTTGCTTCCCCACCAACATATCTCTGAAGGTAGAATAACTTGCTCAATGATCATTTCAAAACTTGCCTTTCACTCTCTGAACTTCAGTACGTCTGTACTTCAGTACAGTGGGTTCTGGCACGGGAAGTTTAGCGAGGACTGTTCTCTGTTGTCCTTGTCCTGTTGGGACAATAGTTGTAACACTCTCCTGAGCATTGCCGTGACATCTAGGAATAGAATCAACGGGTTCTATTTTCTCACTTAGAGAAGACGTCATCGGCGCAGGCGCACTGAGGGAGTGCTGAGGAGGCGAGCCTCCTTCTCTCAGAGCGCCTGCGCCGAATCAAGACAGGCGCGCGATTTTTGAAATGCAGACAGGGCCACCGGAGGAGGAGATCGCGGCTGGCCCTGTCAATCAACAGGAGGAGGAGGCGATTTTTTGCGGCTGCTACCAGCAAGTAGACGCCCTACTTGCTGGTAGACAGGTAATTAGCATATTATAAAAGTAAGTTTTTTGCCTTATCTACAGAACGAAAATGATTAATAACATAATGTATAGATATATCGCAGTATAGGGATTATAAGTACCCCAAAAAAAATTATGAGTTTAGTGGGGTGACAGAAGCCCTTTAAGCACTTTATGATCTCTCTGAGAGGTATATCTGAGATTTAACAGTTCTACTGGCTAAACTGGGTTTGCAGTTTGCAGTAACTATTTGCAGATTGGTTGAGTATGATCTGGTATGGTTGTATGCAATTTGGATTGCAATATGTAATTTGAATTTGGATTGTGAACTTTGTAGTTTGCAATTGTAGCTTGCAATTTATATTTGCAATTTGGTGGCACTGTAAGTAAACACACATATAAATGGTTCAGTATACAGAGGGTTCAGAGGGAGTTCCTAGATTTGGATCTCTCTCTATATTCGGGGAATTCTTCCCCCGGGTCAGATGGACTCCCATATGAATTTTATCGTAAATATGGGGAGATTATCCTCCCTTCTTTTCTGAGTTTTTAAAAAAAAATCATTTGAGGAGGATAGCCTTCCAGAGTCAATGACAGAGGCTGTAATAATAACTGATATTGAAAAAGGCCAAGGACCCCCTCGATATGGGGTCATATAGACCTATTTCTTTATTAAATACAGATATGAAGCTTCTCTCGAGAATTCTGGCTACAAGGCTATCCAAGGTAATTACATCAATTATACACCCAGATCAAAACGGGTTTATTCCTAATAAGGGTACTCACTATAATTTGCATTGTCTGTTTGCCAACATACAGTCTTCAGGGTGGAGTGGAGATTCCATTGGAAGGTTTTGGGAAAGATGGGATTTGATAGATTTATAGATATGATTAAGCTATTGTATAAGTCCCCTATTGCAAGATTGAATCTCAATGGGAGCATGACAAAGAGCTTCTCTTTGAGTAAAGGTACCCGTCAGGGTTGTCCAAAACATGATTAAAATTGTGCGACAATGCTCTTAAGTTATTATTTGATATTTATATTGAGCCCCTCGCTGCTGGAATTAGGCAGGATTCTGGGATTGAGGGGTATGGGGTACTAGTAATAGAGGACCGCATCTCTCTATACGCGGATGATGTGCTTTTTTTATAAATCATACTAATACCTCACTTCCCAAACCTATTCAAATAGTGAACACCTTTGGTGCAGTCTCGGGCTTTGATATCAACTGGTCAAAGACAATGCTTATGCCTGTGGATAGACCTGAATACTCTATTGAAGGGCCCTTGAGTTTACTTAGGATTTTTAATTCAATTGAATATTTGGGCATGATTATGTCCCCTAAAGTTGAAGATTTTTTACATCTAAATCTGATTCCATTGATAAGTAAGTTGAGGTCTAAAGTGACGATATGGCTTCTACTTCCTTTATCTAGAGCTGACAGAAAATCCTTGGTTAAGATGGTGATATTACCCCAACTCCTCTATATTCCTAGGAATTCCCCATTGTAGATTAAGGATAACCTCTTTAAGTTAATTGAGAGAATTATTAATGATCTGGTGTGGGGAAGAAAGCGGGTGAGGCTCAAACTGGAATATCTTTATAAGCTGTTGGAACAGGGAGGGTTGAACCTTCCCTATTTGAAGGGCTATTTTATAGCTTCACAGCTATAGCTTTATAATCATTGGGAGAAAAGTCCACTTTGTAGGAAACTGTTGAGTACATCTACATATTATAATATGTTTAAATTATTAGAGTCCGGGTTATTATCCAGAGTTCAACTGGATTATGAGGAAACTAGAAAGTTATTTACTAAGACGTGGAACACTTAGAGATTGGCTGGGAATAAGGGGATCTCTCCATTGTATGCCCCTTTGGTATAACTATTTACAGGAGCTGGATGATCTAGCTGAAGATAAGTACTGGCAAAAAAACTATATTCTGTATGTTGCACAAGTGGTGAGAATGGAGATATACTTCCTTTTTTGGAGTTGACACAAAGAGAGCATATAATAATTTATCGTGGTTTAGATATTTACAGTTACGTTCAGCACTTTGTAGTGTAAAGGGAAAATTTTTGTTACAGATAAACACTTCTACACCTTTGAATGATTTGATGGGAAATTTCGGGCAGAAGTAAAAAATTTCTCAATTTTATAAAATGTTTCTTGATGCACTATTAAAAGGTTTACGTTCCCCCGGACATATGGTTTGGAGATATGTTTTAAGGATCCAGCCAGATGACTGGGGGAAAATGACTAACTTAAGAGCATTGTCGCACAATTTTAATCATGTTTTGGGTCAATTCAATATCATACATAGATTATATGTCACACCAGTATGGCTTAACAAATGTGGACTGAGAGGTACGTCTAATTGTCCACGATGTGACTCACTTGGGGCTGATTTTTTGCACATGTTTTGGTCTTGTATACAACTAACAGAATATTAGGAGGCAATAGACAAACTTATTACTCAAAAATTGAAAATAGTGATTCCATTTACGGTGGAATGTTTGGATTCTGGATGACTTTTGCCAAATTAAAAGGACAAAGTATAAAAGGACTCTTCTGATTAAAATACTTTTTCTGGCGAGACTTTTAATCAGGCGAGGATGGTTTTCACGAAATACTCCTATTGTGTGTATATGGTTGAATCTGGTCAATAGGATTAAGAGTTATGAAAAAATCTTATATAAACAAGAGAAATATTAAGGAGAAATGGAAAAAGATATGGGGGTTTGGAAGTCTTAGGTCTTTTTGCTTCCACCCCACCGTTATCCCTGCTCTGTCCTAGAGGACAGAGGGGGATAGGAGACGCATCACAAGGAAGGGGGAGGGATGGGGGGAAGTTTGGGGTAAAAATGAGAAATGTAATAATGTTGAAGATAAGATGTTCAGAAAATAATTTTGTAATTATCTCTGTCAATTAAATAAAAAAAATAAAAAAAAGTGGCTGTTTGTTTATGATGCAGACATTTTTTGTAATGTTTTTCTTAACAAATACAAGAGTCCCCATGATACTTAGATGTTATTCCTCTCTATATGAAAAGAGTTATTGTTATTAGATGAAATTCCTCTCTCTATGATGAGAGTCCTTGATATTTAGATATTGTTCCTGTCAAACATCACTTTGGTCTTTCCTTTGAGAGTCCATGCTATTTAGATGTTGTTTGTGTACATGTTATGAGAGTCCATGTTGTATAGATATCTTTCCAGTCCATAATATGGGGGTCCATCCATGCTATGAGAGTCCTTCTATCCATGTTATGAGGGTCCATGCTTTTTTAGATGGCATTACTGTCCACACTTTGATAGTTCATGCTCCCCAGATTCTGTCCACGCTTTGGGAGTCCAGGAAGCAGGGATAAGGGAAGACTTAACACCACAGATAACACAGTGCTAAATCTCCAAGTAATATAGTAGATAACACCTGCAGTCCTATGTAACCCCTCAGATAACACAGTGATAACTCTGAGTATGGATAATGTAGTAGATGTTACCTGCAGTCCTGTGTAACACCTCAGATAACGATAACTCTGAGTACAGATAATATATTAGATGTTACCTGCAGTCCTATGTAACACCTCAGGAACACATTGATAACTCTTTTAGTATAGATGGTTACCTGCCTGTTACCTGCAGGGCCTCATGCAACTAGGTCCAGAGCTCAAGCTTCTTTACCAGTGCAGCTTCATAGGTGATGGGGGCCTTGGTTAAGGAGAGAAGGGGCCTGACCTAACAGAAGCATGGCTTCTGTACTGAACAGAGGAGTCACACTGTAGTATGCCAGGCCCCCTGCTGCCGTGGGTGGGGGGTCCAAAATGTAACTAATTAATAGCCGTCCTCCTGCGCTGCCTGGCTGCTGTCTTGGCTCTGTCGGCCTGGGCCTCCTGCTGATGTAGACTTAGCAGCTATGGCGGTAGTGACGCCCCTATTATTATTTGTAGTATGGGAGTCCCTGCTATGACAGGCCATACTATCTAGACATCATTATTGTCTAAACTACAAGATTCCATCTTACAGTATGTAAACATCATCACTATGGATCCTATGAAAGTCCATGCTATTAGGACATTGTTTGTCCATACTATGAGAGTCAATGGTGTTAGGACATTGGCCCAGATTTACCGATCTTGCAGATGGTGCAAATTTAGAGGCTCTCTAGCCTCATAGTGGTTCAGGCTGGATGATAGATGTGGTATAGACGCTTTGTCCGGCTATATACCAACTATTGGTTGGCTTTCTTTGAAACAGCAATTTTCACCAGAATTGTAAGACATTTTAGACACAGAATAATGTATCTTTGGCCATGTCCCTTTCCAGCAAAACCCCACTTCTTTCTGATAAGCGTCATGCCTTTTTCAATCAAGTCGGGGAGAAGGTGTAGAAACCCTAGTTGCCTATTTGCGCCACTTTCTATGTTGATTTTAGATCCACACACATTAGTAAATCTGGGCCATTGTTCCAGACCATGCTATGAGAATCCATAATACTTAGACATCAATATTGTCTGTACTGTGAGAGTACATGCTGTTTAGACGTTAAAAGGGTTTTCCAGTATTTTACTACTGATGACCTATCCTCAGGATAGAGTCAAACAAGGCTGCATAAAGGCTCGATAAAGGCTACCATGTAGCCGAAACGTTACTATTTGGCTTTTTGTGTACACACTCGCAGCAATACGAAATAAAGGAACAATTGGAGATGCTGCCGTAACCTTCTTTTTGTTGGCTATCTTCAGGATAGATCATCAGTATCTGATCAGTGGGGGTCCAACACCCGAGACCCCCACTGATCAGCTGTTTGAAAAGGCATCAGCACTCCTGTGAGCGCCATGGCCTTCTCGCAGCTTACTAAGCACTGCGCCATAATTGTGTTAGATGCCCTGGCATATATGCACCTAATTTAGGACAAGGCTTAGTCATATATTGTCCATTTGTTTTAACCCTGTGTATCAGATCTGAACAGTCCTTTGCATTCCTGACACTGGGCAGAGGAGGCGCCGTTCTGCTGTGGAAGCACTGTTGTAGATTGTATAAGCCGTTTTGGGTGCTATAGTGCTTGCACTATGATTGTCATGGTGCACCATCTTGATGATGGCAATGTGGCTGGTATTACTGGGGCTTTGTGGTTGATATTATAGATACTTTGTGATGGCACTACTTTTGTCCATTGGCTATCTCTGGTAATTCTACTCAGCCCCAAACACTAGAACAGTGATGAGCTGCAATACTCCGCCTATGATCAAGAGTGACACTGTTTCTAGATAAAAATTGAAGACCTAATTTTGGAGTATCCCTTTACGGTCAGACATTTTGAGTAAATATCCTCTGCTATTTTTAATTTTTGTTTCTACTTTGCAAAATGCTGTTATGATTTATATAGTATTTTAATGGCATTTGTTTTTCAATCACAGCTAAACCAGGGGATGAGCTGAAAGTGGAACAGGCTGTGAAGGATTTCAGATCGTTAAGCTTACCCATCATGAGGAACACCGGAGCTACGTCCACGTTTATCTTCACCTCCCCCAATGAGAGGCCGGACCAGCCGCCGTTCAGGAGAGAGAGCTCTGACCTCATGGTATGTGAGCCACAGCTCATGCTATGCACCTAAAATAATTCAGTACTGAAGTTTAGACAAAGCTGGGCTAATGCTGTGGGATTTAAATGGCCCACTGGGCAATATGGGACTTTGGCCATGGTCATTTTAACGTCAGCAAAATCAGCCCCCTTGCTGAAGCTAAGGGAGAAAAGTCTATAGCAGTGATGGCTAACCTCCAGCACTCCAGCTGTGGTGAAACTACTACTCCCAACATGCTCCATTCATTTCTATAGAGTTCTGATAACAGCCAAGCAAGTGTGCATCTTGGGAGTCATAGTTTTGCTATAGCCGGAGGTTAGACATCACAGGTCTATAGTCTGGAATGTTCCTAGGCTGCTGCCTCCACATCCCCCCTGGAGCTCAAATTATGGTGCAGCTTTCAGGTGGAGGGCTATAATGTGAATGGATGACTCTGCAAAGCCCAGAGCCCTGGCATGGTTAGTCTGCCCAAGTTTAATACTATTACAATTGGAAGAAGACCTGTATACTCTTCTGACATTTCTGTTTTAGTGCATTCCTCATAAAATTACAATCCAGGAGTATCTTTTCTAACATTTTAGAGAATGTATTTCATTGTGATTCCTCCTGGGAGTGTATTACTAAATTTCCAACTGGGTGTTAACATTTCCCTTGTCAATAGTGTGTTCCTATACACTCTTAGGGCTCATGCACAGGAACATTGTTTGGGTCCGCATCCGAGCTGCATTTTTTGCTGTCCTCATTCGTTGCTCTGTTCCGTGGCCCCGCAAAAAAAAATCGAACATGTCCTATTCTAGTCCGTTTTGCAGAGAAGAATAGGCATTTCTATTATGGGCGGCCTGAGTTTTGTGGATCCGCAATTTGTGGTCGTGTGCATGAGCCCTTAGGCCTCTTTCACAAAAGGGGCGTTGCGGGTAAATGTGCGGGTGCGTTGCGGGAACACCCGTGATTTTTCCGCACGAGTGCAAAACATTGTTATGCGTTTTGCACTCGCGTGAGAAAAATCGTGCGTGTTTGGTACCCAAACCCGAACTTCTTCACAGAAGTTCGGGCTTGGGATCGGTGTTCTGTAGATTGAATTATTTTCCCTTATAACATGGTTATAAGGAAAAATAATAGCATTCTGATTACAGAATGCATAGTAAACTAGCGCTGGAGGGGTTAAAAAAATAAAATAAAATTTAACTCACCTTAATCCACTTGCTGGCGCTGCCGGCATCTCGTCTGTCTCCTTCTGTGCTGAGCATTCATTCCAGGACCTTTGATGACATCACTCCGGTCATCACATGATCCATCACCATGGTAAAAGATCATGTGACGTACCATGTGATAACCGGAGTGACGTCATCAAAGGTCCTGTAACTGTACTTAATGCTCACCACAGGTCCTATTCAGACAGAAGGAGATGCCGGGCTCCGCGATCAAGTGGATTAAGGTGAGTTAAATTATTATTTATTTATTTTTAACCCCTCCAGCGCTGTTTTACTATGCATTCTGTATTCAGAATGCTATTATTTTCCCTTATAACCATGTTATAAGGGAAAATAATAATGATCGGGTCTCCATCCCGATCGTCTCTTAGCAACCATGCGTGAAAATCGCACCGCATCCGCACTTGCTTGCAGATGCTTGCGATTTTCACGCAACCCCATTCACTTCTATGGGGCCTGCGTTGCGTGAAAAACGCACAAAGAGGAGCATGCTGCGATTTTCACGCAACGCACAAGTGATGAGTGAAAATCACCGCTCATGTGAACAGCCCCATAGAAATGAATGGGTCAGTATTCAGTGCGGGTGCAATGCGTTCACCTCACGCATCGCATCCGCGCGGAATGCTCGCTCGTGTGAAAGGGGCCTTAGTCTACAACCACACAGTCAGGTTTCTGCATGTAGTTTTGGAAGCTAAAACCAGGAGTGAATTAAAAAAAGAGGAGAAGTCGTATCTGTCGTTTATATTTTCTTTCCTTCTATGATCCTCTACTGATTTTGGCTACAAAAACTGCATGCAGAAACCTGACAATGTGATTGTACCCTTATACTGTTCAGCCAGTGCAGAGAGCTCAGGAGATCTGCCAAGTCCTTTTAGTTAAAATATGGAAACATTTGTTGTGAGTCCTCTTATAGCATCTTCATATCTGACACACCCCATACAGCATATAAAAAAATTTGAGCATTTCCCTTAAAAATAATACAAATAAATTCCATAAATCCTTCTGTGTCTATCATATTGTTACTACTAACCACTAAAAAAAACACAAAAAAGCCACAATACCCAGTTGTGGTTTTTTTCTATACCGCATGTGTTTTTTTTATGATGTTTTTAGTGGCGTTTTTATTTTAACACATGTTTGAATGGAGGTTTTTTTTTCAGGCTCTTGCGTCATCATACTGCTTTTTTTTTTTTTTTAAAGGCTAGAGCCAAAAAAAGGCCATCAGATGGAGAAATAACGCTAATAGTAACAGATGCATGCATATCCTGCATTTATATTTCCAATAGACTTTCAGATAAAACATCTGGAGCTGGTGTTTTGTTTTTTTTTAGCAAAAAATGTTTAGGGACTTTCTTTATTTTAAGTGGAATATAAGTAGCTTTTGCATCAGGGCTCCAGATCTTCAGTTACAGATTATGCAGAATATGGCTGTTTGTGGTGTGAAGAGGTAGCCATGGTTGGCCTGCTCTTTCCATTTCCTCTGGCTGATTTGCCTTATTTCCTGCTGTCTCGCTTAGAACAAATACCGTGACCTGAGCACAATGTTTCAGAGGACTGCTTTCCTATAGTTTCAATAGGAGACATGTTGGATCAGCTCCAAAATGACAGGAACTGGCCTGTTCCTGGCCTTGACGGTCACTTCAAAGAAGCCCTTGTAGAGAGTCTGGCCAAGAAATCTGTCAGGTTCTCACCCTTGAACTTAAAGGGGATGTCCATCTTTATATCCCTGCTTAAAGAGTAAGTAAACTTTTAATTAAGTTTTTTTTTTTAAATGTCCCAAATGCCATAATAAAAAAATTTCTAATGTATTTTATTTATTGATTTAGCATTTTTACTAGAGATATTTTCCCCTAAAAAGTGCAGATTCCCCTGTGGGCTTTAAATTCAGTATTCTCCACACCATTGACTTCTCAAAGTGTATGGGGTACGGAGTCTACACTTTATGACTTATGAGGAATCAGCAGTGTGGAGAATAGTCAATTTAAAGCGTACAGGGAAATCTGAGCTTTAGGGGGGAATTTCTTTAGTAAGAATGCAAAATCAATAAATAAAATACATTAGAAAAATGATCATTAGGGCATTTGGGACATTTAAAAAAAACGTCATTAAAAGTTTAGTTACGCTTTAAATTTGGACAGTACTGCACTGTACCTAAACAGCAAAACATACTCCCTACACCTAGGGTTGCCACTTTTCCCAGCAAAAAATACCAGCCAAGTTTACACAGATAAAAAAAGGGGGTATGGCTTAACGCGGGGTGTTATTTGGCACTAATGCTTTGATCAAATTTTGAGTTTTATGCAACTTTGTTTCTTTCCTATTGATGGCTAAAAACCTCTGTAGTATCCACTGGCAAGTCAGTGGGCCAGTTCAAAAAGTACTGGTACAGGCAGTCTGAGCAGAATACCAGCTAGGCTAGTGGAATACCGGCCAGGTGACAACCCTACCTACACCCTGCCACTCGGGTCCAGTGCCGAAGGGTCGGTCTGTGCTTCTTCTGGTCCACTGTAAACTTCCGGACAAGGTCACATGCGCCACTGCAGTCAGTCACTGGCCTCAGCAGTGACATATAACAAAGTGGCAAGTTACTTCTAGGTCATATGCCGCTTGGAGGGCCTGTCTGGACGTATACAGTACAGGAAGCGGAAGGAGCACGAGTTGGGCCCTCAGCACTGGTGGGGAGCAGGTGAATGTATGGTTTGTGTTTATATACAGTGCAGTACTGGCCTAATCTAACGATGTATAAAGCTGGACAGCCCCTTTAAGAGTCCGTTTTTTATTTATTTGTGCATTTCAGTAGCATTTCAATATCTGACAGCTGAAGTGCTGCCATTGTAGTCTGCCGGGAATTCTCAGGAAATTTATTATAAAATAAGATATTGATTTGCAATTTATTTAACGGGGTTGTCTCACCTCAAACATTGGTGCCGTATATGTGTGCTGTCCATGGAGAACACTGACAGTACATGCCCATTATTCACTGATGTGTGCCTTAAGCCTCATTCACACGTCCGTGCTCAAATCCGTGAGCAGGTGGTCAGTGATGCGTCCGTGAAGGATCCATGTTGGGTCTGTGTGTCCGTTTTTTGCTGTCCGTGTGCCATCTGTGTTTCACTGACCCTGCACAGCAGAAAAATAATTTTGCACCCGTGTTGCATCCGTGGTTTTCATGGACCCATACACTATAATGGGCGTGATAGATCCGTGAACACGGACAAAATAGAGCATGCATCGGTGGTAAAAACACGAATCCACGGACCGTGCAAAAACACTGATCTGTGAATACACACATTAAAATGAATGGGGACGTGTGGTGTCCATGGAGGACACGTACAGCACACGTCCGTGAAACACTGACATGTGAATGAGGTTTTAGGGCTCATGCACACAAATGTATTTTCTTTCCATGTCCGGATTGTATGCGGAACCATTCATTTTAATGGGTCCGCAAAAAAAAAGGAAGTTACTGCATGTGCATTCCGTATGTCCGTATTTCCGTTCTGCAAAAAAATAGAACATGCCCTATTATTGTCTGCATTACGGACAACGATAGTACTGTTCTATTAGGGGCCAGCTGCATGTGGACGTCATCTGTATTTTTTGCGGATCCGTTTTTAGCAGACCGCAAAATACATACAGTTGTGTGCATGAGCCCTTACTCTGCGTTTTACCCAGAAATCATAAAACGTGTACATCACAGAGCTCAGCTTCTCTCCCTCTGTCATATGCCATGTGATGCGGTATGCTACAACTTTCACATATACATTCTTTTTCAGTTTCTCAACTTTTTTTTACAATTTCAGCTTTTTATCAGTAATTTCTTGTTCACATCCAGAGCCAGAAATTCTATCCTGATCATGTACAACCAGTAGAGGCATGGCTCTTTACAGTGTAACGCAGTGTAATGCTTCTCATTGTCTATTGGACACGATGATTGTGGGTTTGAAATGAATCGGGATAGGCTGCAATACCACACACAACCTGTGGACAAGGGTGGTGCTGTTTCTGGATGAACATTGACTAATCCTGGACAGCCCCTTTAATCTTTATTTATACAGTGTTGGAATTCACCTTTAATAGTAGCAAATTGCCAGTCCTTGTGTATTGCTGTCCACAGTAATGGACATCCTAGCAGTTCATGTGCCAATCCGCCATGGCATTCTCGTTATGGCTGGTTATAGCAGTGTGAAACAGTCCGTGAAAAAAGCATTTCCTTAAGACAGAAGAGATTAGATGTAATTATTGTCATATCTTCCTTATGATGTGCACGTCACTGGCGCTAGCATATGCCGGCCGCAGTGTGATCATGTTTATTGCTCCGCAGTGCTCTGTACAAGGCTGTGCCACTAGGCTGATGACCAAATAAATGCTGGAATCTATCTGATTGCCCCGGGACTTTGCTCCTCCAGATAGTTATACCGACTAAGGATGATAAACCTGACTGTCCTTGATATAAGACACTTGCTGGATCCTGTCCTACAGTTTACGTTTTCTGTGCAGTTGAGTGCAACCTATTGTTCCCTGTTATTAGCCATGTCAGTGAAGTAACGGCCAAAGGGTGAGAGAGGCGCTCATAGGGTAAGTAAATCGAGGTACAACAGCTTCCTTCAAAGAGCTGGTGGATACGATAGACTCACCTGTTTTGGTTGCACCGGAGTTGAGTGCAACCGTATTGCAGGTGGGCTGTAAGGTATAAAAGTCGCAGGTCGGTGCTGCCAGATGCGTCAGGAGACCCCTTGGGGCGAAGGCCAGGTCGCCACTCGGGTATATATATAGGAAAACGTATCTCAGCTTGTCACTAAGAAGTGATCCAACTGATAGACAATTATAAGGCGCAATTACCACAACCCGGTACAGGATACATCAAATTTTATTATGAGACAACGCGTTTCGGGGTCTTGATGGCCCCTTTATCAAGTCTGTGTCACCCTAATTTTATGTGCAGCTGGGTGTATACTGCCTGGTTTCTTCTAAAAATGGCGCATGTCCGTACCTTGTCCTAGTTGGAATAGGTGTAGCGGTGTCACCGCTACGGTCCTGTGTGCGGCACGTGTGGAAAAGGCGCGTAGGCAGAGAGCGCCTTTTCCACACGTGCCGCACACAGGACCGTAGCGGTGACACCGCTACACCTATTCCAACTAGGACAAGGTACTTACTGGACTGTGAAATATTTTGGATCACCAGGTGTAAAGTATGTATAAATACAGAAATTCCTTAAATTTTACACGACATAACCTAATATGTGCTGAATTATCAAATTTTCGGGATTATCAGTAGTAGACAACTATTTAGAACTTGTAAGGCCTCTTTCACATGGGCGTCATGTTTTTGGCCCGGATAAGATGCGGGTGCGTCGCGGGAAAATGTGCGATTTTTCCACGCGAGTGCAAAACATTGTAAAGCGTTTTGCACGCGAGAAAAATCGGCATGTTTGGTACCCAAACCCGAACCCGGACTTCTTCACAGAAGTTCGGGTTTAGGTTAGGTGTTGTGTAGATTGTATTATTTTCCCTTATAACATGGTTATAAGGGAAAATAATAGCATTCCTAATACAGAATGATGATTACAAAATAATAATTAAATTTAACCCACCTTAATCCACTTGTTCGCGCAGCCCGGCTTCTCTTCTGTCTTCTTATTTGAGGAATAGGACCTTTGATGATGTCACTGCGCTCATCACATGGTGCATCACATGATCTTTTACCATGGTGATGGATCATGTGACGGACCATGTGATGAGCGTAGTGACGTCACCACAGGTCCTTTTCCTGTGCACAGCAAAGATGAAGACAGAAGAGAAGCCGGGCTGCGCGAACAAGTGGATTAAAATGGGTTAAATAATTTTTTATTTTTTTTAACCCCCTCCAGCCCTATTGTACTATGCATTCTGTATTCAGAATGCTATTATTTTCCCTTAAAACCATGTTATAAGGGGAAATAATACAATCTACACAACCTTGAACCCAAACCTGAACTTCTGTGAAGAAGTTCGGGTCTGGGTACCACATTCAGTTTTTTATCACGCGCGTGCAGAACGCATTACACCCGCATGATAAAAACTGAACAACGGAACGCAATCGCAGTCAAAACTGACTGCAATTGGGTACCTCCTCGCGCGGGTATGCCGCAACGCACCCGCAACACATCCGGACTATATCCGGACACGGTCGTCTGCAAGGGGCCTATGGGGCCTGCGTTGCGTGGAAAACGCACAAAGAGGAGCATGCAGCGATTTTCACACAACGCACAAGTGATGCATGAAAATCACCGCTCATCTGCACAGCCCCATAGAAATGAATGGGTCCGGATTCAGTGCGGGTGCAATGCGTTCACCTCACGCATTGCACCCGCGTGGAAATCTCACCCGTGTGAAAGGGGCCTAAGGGTGGAGAAAAACACAGTTAACCCAAAATCTGCGATCAGTTTTTTTATTAATCAGAACTGTTCTGCTCCTTGTCCTTGTCATATATTGAAGCTCTATGATGGAAAGAAGTGCCAGATTTTGATGCTTTCTGGATTATTGGATTACCTGTTTTATCGCAATTTTATTATATAAAGGTGTCCATATTACTTCAATAGATGCCAACCAAAACCTTGCGTGACTCCTATCTATCCTTCATGACTCCTCCATAAACATACTGTTTGGCTTGGCTGAGTGTCTATGAATTTTCAATGGGGAGTGAAGAAAGCTACTGCCAGACACCTGTCCCTGCAGAATTAAAGGGATCAGGCATTTAAAGGCAACATGCCCAATCGTTATCTCCCCCCATCATCTATCAAGAGAGAGTCGGGGAAGCAGCCCATACACTTTAGATTATCTGACGGCAGGTTCAGCCAGCAATGCTCTAAGGCCAGATTCAGACAGACATATCTAGACATCTGAATATATTTTGGATGTCCAATTCCTAATGACGGTCAGGTTGGGGCGGTCAGTAGAGGACATTTTTTGGATTCTCTGTTTTGGTCCTTGTGGGTCCATAGTCTAGACATGACAGCAATTCTCCCTATCACCTGTTTATTTGACCACAGTAATAGGGTTGGATTTAAGGCAGACATTCCTCGGGGCTGATTTGCCCAGTCTAAACTGCAAAGTCTGTAATTTGTTTGCTGATCGTTTTTCCAAGGACTCCTTAGTTTTTAGGGAACGTAACTGGCATTGCAGTGTCCAGTCCTCGTGTATATCCTCAAGGTTTTCTCCAAGAACGTCTTCCCTAAGAACAGGATCCTGCATTCTCAGAATAATAAAATAGATGTTATACTATCATTTTCTGCATCATTCTGCTTCCTAGGGGACCGCGCCGCCTCTCATGGTCAATGCTGCTCATCATACTGTCACCCAGTTGTTGCCCATCTTGCTAATGCTATTAAAGATGACACATCACTGATTGCTGTGGTCGTAAGACAGTGCAGGGCAACATGTCATCATACAGTGATGACCATTGGAGGGAGGGCTTCAGGTGGGCAGGGGACACTCATCGGTAATGGAGAAGTTTATTGCTCGCTCTTTGGCTGCATTGACATGCAGTAGTCATTGCCATTCTATGATGATTGCTACTGTGATCAGGTTCATCCCCATACATATTCATTGTTTGTTGGCAGCACATCCCTATTTACACATGGAGATATGCTGATGCAAAATCTTAGGTCCAGATCTTAGGTCCCGCATGAAACGTGCGATCATCCGAAAAACAAGCATCTGCATGTTCACCAGGTGATCGGTGGCACCTTTACACGGGGCAGTTATAGGGAACGAGTGCTCATAGGAATGTTCCCAATAAGGGCACACTCACACGTGGGGGAATTTTCTGCCAGAAAATCCATAATATCAAGACTTCTCCTGGAAAATTCCACCACTGTGGGTGCACCCTAATTTTCCCAATCCTCGGCCCATGTGAAAACCTTTCCAGGTAGAGCAAGTTATGCCAGTGGTACACCATAGGTGCTGCCTCGTGTCAGTGTGCCTTCAAAATGGTTCAAGTGAATGGAGCCGAGCTGTAAGGAGGGGGCTGCTGGTGGGTGTGGAGGGGTCGGGGGTGTACAAAAATTTGCTGTGGGGCCCAGTCTGTTCTAGTCACGCCACTGGCAAAATTTATCACGGATGCAAAAATGTATCACGAATTTATCATGGATGCAAAAATAGACGGTTTTATCTAACTTTCTGTCACCGATCAGTTGGCTAACTTTGTGACTGAATTTTGTGCCAGCGTCACGCCTCCTTTCCCATTAAGCCACACTTCCTCAGCGAGTTTGGTCTGTGGATGTTTCTAAAATGAATGTGCCAAATTGCACCCAAAATGTTCACGTTTGGCACATTTTATGACATCGTCTAGGCACGGTCACCTTCATAAATGTGGGCCATTGTATGTGTATTTTGATCATTTCAGGAAACTAGAGTCCAGGTGATTTGAGGATGTCACTCCCATGATGTACCCAGTGATTTACATGTGACATAAGAACGCAGTCCCAATTTACAATATGCCAAGCTGTGAACTTCGCTCCTCATCTGTAACGTCCCCCCTTAGTAAACAATGAACAGACAGATGTAGGCCTTAATGGACAATAGTTAAATAAACGATTGGCTTAGCTCACCAGCTCCTCTAACATGGAGCCCAGTCCGCTCCCTACCACTAGAGCGTTAAAAAGCTTTCAACATCAAATACTATATAACTGGCTCACATAAATCATATATTTATGAACTAGATATAATGCGCACAATTCAACATGATTTAACGATTCCAAAAGTCTGTACAAAAATATACCTATACTCCTCACATATCAATTAATATACATTCACAATAAATGCAAAAACGCAAAAAAAAAATGCATAAAGTTTAAAATATAAAATAGGTCTTGGGACCAAGACCTATTTCATATTTTAAACTTTATGCATTTTTTTTTTTGCGTTTTCGCATTTATTGTGAATGTATATTAATTGATATGTGAGGAGTATAGGTATATTTTTGTACAGACTTTTGGAATCGTTAAATCATGTTGAATTGTGCGCATTATATCTAGTTCATAAATATATGATTTATGTGAGCCAGTTATATAGTATTTGATCTTAATGGACAATAGTTAGTGGATGATAGGACATATTATTCAAATGATTATTTGTGATGATCAACATCCAGTATATATCCTTATTATATGAGGTTGGAGATGTTGGTTGTTTTCATCTGTTCCTCATGGGTGACCATCTCCTTTATTTTCTTTCTTTGGATCTTTACTTTTCATGGGTCTATTGTCCAACAATTTTACCATTCTATCAGAAGTGTTGCGGCCGATCATCCATCTATACACCATATGCCACCACAAGGGTGAGATCAGACATAGCAGATTTTTTTTCACTGCACATTTTGCCACAAGTTGTGCCACAGAATACATTTCTTCTACAGCGGCCACTGCTAGCAAAGTGTAGTATTGCATGTTATCCATTGAAACGAATGGGTGGACCAGGCCCTTCAAGGCAAGAGCCACTCATGCCCTGGCTTTTAGAGGGGTCACAAGTTGGGTATAATTTTAGACCGAGTCTCCTGGTTTCCACATAGGGATAAATCATCTAAACAAAACAGAAGTGGGTGTAGTCACATTACATAGTAAGTGGGGTTTAATTGCATATGACCAGTATGATGATTAATGTGTGGATTATGTTCTTACCATTTACTTATAAACAGGTGGAGTTGGCACCTACAAAGCACAATGTAGATGAAGGATATAAACTACTGCCTTCTCTACACAATGTATATGTCCCCTGATCTTGCAGGTCAGTTTACGACCCCATGTTGCAGCCTGTCGCGTACCGCTAAGCCACATCCACCCAGGCAGCCAATGACTGCACAGTTTTACTGCAAAATTGTGCAGCCATTGGCTGCTGCAGGTCGGTGTGGCATGGCACTCACTGCCAGCCGCACCGTGGGATCGTACCCTCATTGTCCTGGAAGTCATAACTTCAGCAATGCAGTGAAAAAGTCCTGTAGTCTACAATGTCCTCTAGCCTAAAGCTCTATAAATTGGGTATATTGTCTGCCTCTCGAGCCTTTCGCAAGCAAATACGAACATCCTCACACACCTGCCGCAATTGTAGCCAGTTCAGGCTATTCTTTTCATGACTATTTGACCACTAGATGTCAGTATTCTGTCTTAGGATGTCAGCTATTTTTCAACATGCCTGTGCACTTAATCAATGGAAAAAATAAGAGCTTAGAATTATGATTATATAAAAAAATATTCCCAACTATAACACCCCAGAGTGCACTGTAATGTTAGACTGATCGCATAGTGTTACCCGTCCTCTCAGTTGGGTCAGCAGCTGGGTTGTAAAGCAGATTCAGTCACATGGAACAGAGGAAGCAGCCGGCCACTTGTTTAATTAGGTGTCAAGTATAACATATGGAGATACCTGTAAAAACAGTGGACAGGTTTCCGTCACCTGTAAGGGTGTAACCAGATATCCTGGAATGCCAGTAATCTGGAACCGTCATCCTAAAATGGCCTGTTCTTCATCAAAGGGGAATCTGCAAAGCAATGGAAGTAGTAGTGCAGCAAACAAGCAGATGTCCCAAAGCTGTAATCTTTATGAAATCCAAGAGCAAGGGTTCAATTTCCCCACAGAGCCAACATAGGAGAGATTAAACATTACACTTCACCCATTCAGATTAATCGGTTGCCCATGTAAGGCATGTATAACCCAAATTCCCCAAAAAAAGTTGGATTTCTGTGTAACATGTAAAGAAATGACAATTAAAACAGAATGCAGCGATTGTATTCACAATAGATCATAGAACATGTATCAGATGAAAGTGAGACATTTTGATATTTTATGACTTTATGATATTTCATGGCTGAGCTGCGCCTAGGTCATGTGACCGATGAACGTCAGAAAAAATACAGTCAGCACTCCGTTCTTCCAATGGCGTGGTGCACGTGTCTAGAGTCAGCGTCCCCGGAACAAATATGAAGATAAGACCGGCACTCACTGGTATGTTGCAACTTCTTTTTGCTTTTATTGTCACATAATAAATACAATTGTGACGCGTTTTGGCTCAAGACATGAGCCTTTCTCAAAAACAGAGTTTTTGAGAAAGGCTCATGTCTTGAGCCGAAACGCGTCACAATTGTATTTATTATGTGACAATAAAAGCAAAAAGAAGTTGCAACTTACCAGTGACCGATGAACGTGACGTCACATGCCCTAGGCAAAGCTGAGAGAAGGCCTGAAGCTACCTTCTCAAACAGCTAATCGGCAGGGGTCCCAGGCGTCGGACCCCACCAATCAGATACTGATGACCTATCCTGAGGATAAGCAGAAAGAAAGGTGTGCAGGAGCAGCACAGCAAGCGGCTAGTGTAGAGCAATAATGGAAGTCATGCAGCAGCTGGGCAGGAGATCACAGATCCAAAGCAATCCAAGGTATATAGAAAAAGTGGAGGGCCACAGCAGCATGTCCAAAATCCTTCTTTATTTCAATCGATCACCGCATAACACAGCATAAAAACAGCAGCAACGTTTCGGCTCTGAATAGCCTTTGTCAAGCATGCTTGACAAAGGCTATTCAGAGCCGAAACGTTGCTGCTGTTTTTATGCTGTGTTATGCGGTGATCGATTGAAATAAAGAAGGATTTTGGACATGCTGCTGTGGCCCTCCACTTTTTCTATCCTGAGGATAAGTCATCAGTATTAAAGTCTTGGAAAACCCTTTTAAAGCTGTGCAAAGAAGAAGCCATATGTTAACACGATCCTGAAATGCTGTCTTCTCTGGGCCAAAGCTCATTTAAAATGGTCTGAGGCAAAATTAAAAACTGTTCTGTGATCAAATGCATCAAAATTTGGAAACCACGGATGCCATGTTCTGCAGACTCAAGATCAGCGCACAGTTCAAAAGCCTGCATCTCTGATCCTATGAGGTTGCATTAGTGCCTATGGCATGGGCCGCTTACACATCTGATAAGGCACTATCAATGCTGAACAGTATGTAGAGGTTGTAGAACATCATACACTCCCATCTAGACAATGCCTCTTTCAGAGAAGGCCTTGCATATTTCAGCAAGACAAACCACATACTGCATCCATCACATCAGCATGGCGTCACAGAAGAAGAGTTTGGATGCGGAACTGGCCAGCCTGCAGTACAGACCTTTCACCAAAAGAAAACATGAAATGAAAAATCTGCAAAAGAAGACCCAGGACTGTTGGGCAGCTAGAATCCTACATCAGACAAGAATGGGAGAACATTCCTCTCCCCAAACTTCTGCAGTTGGTCTCCTCACTTCCTAGACGTTTACAGACTCTTGTCAAAAGAAGAGGTAGACAAGGGCCTGTCCTAACTTTTTGGAGATGTGTTGCTGCCATCAAGAACTAAGGGTACTTTCACACTAGCGTTAGAGGAATCCGGCAGGCAGTTCCGTTGCCGTGAATGCCTGCCGGATCCGGAAATCCGTGTGCAAACGGATACCATTTGTTTCTGGAACCGTTTGACAAATGCATTGAAATAACGGATCCGTCTCTCCGGTGTCATCCGAAAAAAGGATCCGTTTTTCCGGAACACTTGGTACTGGATCTGGCACTAATACATTTCAATGGAAAATAATGCAGATTCTGGCAAGTGTTCCGAAAATTTTGGATGGAGAAAATACCGCAGCATGCTGTGGTATTTTCTCCAGCCAAATACTGTAAAAGTGACTGAACTGAAGACATCCCGATGCATACTGAATGGATTGCTCTCCATTCAGAATGCATTAGGACAAAACTGATGCGTTTTTTTCCGGTATTGAGCCCCTAGTACGGAACTCAATACCGGAAAACTTTAACGCTAGTGCGAAAGTAGCCTAATTGAGTTACGGTAAAAAAAAAAATCATCAAATGGTAAAATGTCTTGCTTTCAACATCTGATATGTTCTATGATCTGTTGGGAATAATATATGGGTCTATGAGATTTACAAATTACTGCATGCTGTTTTTATTTATACTTATGTACGTTTTACACAGAACCCCAACCTTTTTGGAATTGAGGGTTGTACATTCTGAGTTTTTGCTGAGTGAATGCAGAACTCTTAATTAATTCAGGATTCCCTAAAAGGGTAATTGAAATAATGGGTTTTCTAAACTGGACAACCCCCTGAGAAATTATTATTTTATTAATGAAGCGCGTTTTGAGTCCAACCATACGAGAGATCATTTCAGGCTTGGAATCCACTGCTTTACTGAAAGATTGCCTTTTTACTGAATGCCATTTTGTTACCTCCCTTCAGCTCAGCACTACTTCCCTTCCCTTTCATTTATGTTTTTGCACTCGTTATGCCATTTTATAGCATATTAGGATTAAGATCGTTGACATTGCATATGTTTGAGGCACTTTGTGCCTTGTGCCTCAGCGACACTTATATGCTGTATGTTCCTACACATATTTTCGCCATATAAATGAACTTCAATAATAGAAACCTAGAATATATGTTGTGTATTTCCTCTTTAGATCTACATTAATTGACAGAATTCATACTTGCTGAGTTTGAACTATAACTACGGCTCATTGGGTTCATATTTAAATGACGTGATGACCTTTGGATTATACCAACTGTAAAATATGGGCTGTACTGTGAAATACACTCACCTAAAGAATTATTAGGAACACCATACTAATACGGTGTTGGACCCCCTTTTGCCTTCAGAACTGTCTTAATTCTACGTGGCATTGATTCAACAAGGTGCTGATAGCATTCTTTAGAAATGTTGGCCCATATTGATAGGATAGCATCTTGCAGTTGATAGAGATTTGAGGGATGCACATCCAGGGCACGAAGCTCCCGTTCCACCACATCCCAAAGATGCTCTATTGGGTTGAGATCTGGTGACTGTGGGGGCCATTTTAGTACAGTGAACTCATTGTCATGTTCAAGAAACCAATTTGAAATGATTCGAGCTTTGTGACATGGTGCATTATCCTGCTGGAAGTAGCCATCAGAGGATGGATACATGTTCTCATTCTGTTTACGCCGAATTCGGACTCTACCATTTGAATGTCTCAACAGAAATCGAGACTCATCAGACCAGGCAACATTTTTCCAGTCTTCAACAGTCCAATTTTGGTGAGCTCGTGCAAATTGTAGCCTCTTTTTCCTATTTGTAGTGGAGATGAGTGGTACCCGGTGGGGTCTTCTGCTGTTGTAGCCCATCCGCCTCAAGGTTGTGCTTGTTGTGGCTTCACAAATGCTTTGCTGCATACCTCGGTTGTAACGAGTGGTTATTTCAGTCAACGTTGCTCTTCTATCAGCTTGAATCAGTCGGCCCATTCTCCTCTGACCTCTAGCATCCACAAGGCATTTTCGCCCACAGGACTGCCACATACTGGATGTTTTTCCCTTTCCACACCATTCTTTGTAAACCCTAGAAATGGTTGTGCGTGAAAATCCCAGTAACTGAGCAGATTGTGAAATACTCAGACCGGCCCGTCTGGCACCAACAACCATGCCACGCTCAAAATTGCTTAAATCACCTTTCTTTCCCATTCTGACATTCAGTTTGGAGTTCAGGAGATTGTCTTGACCAGGACCACACCCCTAAATGCATTGAAGCAACTGCCATGTGATTGGTTGACTAGATAATTGCATTAATGAGAAATAGAACAGGTGTTCCTAATAATTCTTTAGGTGAGTGTATATTAATAAAGCTACAATTAAAAATATAGTAAAATAGTAAATATATAAACATTAATAATAAATAATAATAATAATAATAATAATAAATGTATGTATAATGGACAGTTCTGCAGTTTTCTAATATACATGGTCTACCAATACATAACACATTTCAAGAGCTCTACTTGCTATCAGTGAACGATTACCTTTGAGGTCTACTTCTAGATAAAAAAAGCCTTGGTCATGTGATGATCACGTAGTAGAGCTATGACAAACATACAGTAGCTTTCAGTGACAGGAAGCAGACATCTTTAAAATTAGGAGGAATTGATAGATAAAGGTGCAGTATTACCAACCCAAGCCATATTTACTGAAAACTTTAGATATGATGTACTGCATATTACATGATGGGAAACATCCATAGCACTTGTTTGCAACACATTGAGCTCCAGTGTGAAATGTCTCGCTGAGCATCTAGTGCATCTCTTTTGAATTTTTGAGGGAACATCCCCAAACAATTCTAATCACTGGCGGTAAATATGTCACTGACTCCTCTTCTGTCAGACCTGTTATATCTGCCTCTGGAAAAGCTGAGAGGACTCTATCTGGTTGTCAGGACCATCACCCAGGGGTATGGCCCAGCTACATAGGGATATATTTCCAACTTCCATATTGCTGCTTAACTTTGCAGTTCTGAAGTCCAGGGAAGCTGGGTGACAAGACGTGGCAGCCATGGATGGGGTCACCCAATTTTCCCAGAAACAAAGCTAATAAACAACTGATTGACAGATGAGGAGGAGGATGAGCTACATTTAGTATTTTGTTTAGGGCAGGGGGGTGCTGGGGAAACTAAGTATGGCCCCTGACCACTAAAACTTCATCTTTGGGTGAGGCTGGTAAGAAGCCGTTGATGGGTCCTAGCTCACGTAGCCTTATTCTTTGGATCAGGCTGAGAGTGGCATGGGCCCCAAGGTGTTAAGGGTCATGGGCTCCTACTAACAATATGGCTATCATACCTTTGAGTTAGTACACTACATTTATCTCACATATTGTAAAATGTAAAGGGGGTTATCCAGCTCTGTTAAAAAATTGATCACCTAGAATAGGCCATCCATATCTCAGATCGGTGGAGACCTGACTGGCGCTACCCCCACTGACCAGCTGAGACATTGTTTATAAGGCACAGCTCCATACTTTTGACAGTGGCTGTGTCTGGTATTACAGCTCACTGCTGCCCAGTCCTGTTCAGGTGAGCTGCAGTACCAGGCACACCCCCTGCCACCAAAAGTACAGAGCTGTGCCAGGTAAACACTGAAAGAGACACTGGATCAGCTGATTGAGAGGGGCACTGAGAGTCAGACCCCACCAATCTCATATTGATAGTCTATCCTAAAAAAGGGACAATTGTGTAGGGCTGGAAACACCTTCAATGCACTGGGAAATGCCCTAGGTGCCATGGCCAGAAAGGCTAAGAGCCATGATCTCATGGGCATTCCCATAATGAGCAGATGATCAGGCCACCTACCCATCACCCTGTTAACCATGATTTATTGCAACAAAAACCGAGTGTAGGAAAATGCTGGAAGAGTCAAGGACCTGTATGTAGGATTCCCATTTTCCCATATACTCCTATAGCACCATATAGTTGATCAGTAAGCCCATAAACAGGTCTCCACGGAGATCACAGTCATAACAGATAACACTTCTAATTGTGTTCAGGAAGATCGCCCAATATATATGTCAGTAGATTCTTCTGGCACTGATAGTATCAAAGGTGAATCATATTCGTGAAGCCTTAGTCACTGCAATAAGTGCTACTTGACATAGACAGTCACATCCAGAAACACAGAGAGGTTGGATGTACTCTGCCAGAGCTGAAGATGTGAGCAGCTGTATTGACAGGCTTCAAATTTGGTCAACTTTTTGAAAGCTTTTTTTTATGGCTAAGTTAGGCTGACCCTTGACATTTTTTACGCCATTGAAGGGGTTGATATCCTTGGTCTTCATCCATTTTATACTTGCCTGGCTCTAATAATAGAAAATGAAAGGCCTGTGGACCAAGACGTGGAACTTGCAGGATGAAAAGCCCTACAGCACTTCCGGAGACAGTTACCTGAAAAACTTCACCACCCTGAATTATTGTACTTCACCTGGATCCAACGGTGAAGTTGAGATGGTGGTGTCCGCTGGCTTAGTGGCAGCAAGAATCCAACTTTTTAATTCAAAAACTTCAGCCAAGAAAAAGGCTCCTGATGGCGTTCAGTATGGATCTCAGGCCAAACCATCCCTCAAGAAGTCTTCATCTCTAGAGAGAATATTAGACAAGAGCACTGAGGTATAGGAGAAACGAGGTCAAGTTGTCTATGGTATTTAATGAATGTTTGGGCACATCAAGGATGATTTAAATAATCCTTTAATGATATGCCTTGTTATTAAGCAACCTTTGTGGTGTTACCTGCCTTAAAGGGAAAGTAAATAAATCCTTGAAATCTACCATGTAAGCTGGGGCCAGGGGTTAATCTTGTCAGTGATGTTTTTGCAGCTTTGGTTTTGGGCATTTGGCTGATAAAATTACTTTAGCTGTGTAGTTAGCTTATGGATTTCATAGCAATTGACCCTGAACTGAAGAATTGAACTGCTTCATCTAAAATGTGGACTTCTTAAAGGAGTATGCCATCTTTCGGGGGGTTGGCAAACCTCACCTCCTGGGAAGTCCTACAAAGGGAAGCATACTTACCTGCTCCCCAGCACTGTGTCCCAGTTCCTTCTCTCCCCAGCCTCGGCTGCTTTTCTAGGTCCCCCGCTTTTAACATCCATTTTGACACCACTGCAGTAACTGACCTGCTCCCCTTACGTCACATGACTAATTGATATGATACAAGGAGAGCAAGTCACCTCCAGCAATCGGCTGCAGCAGTGCCAAATTGGATGTTAACAGTAGGGGACCCAAGGGAGGCAGCTGTGGCTGGGGAGAGAAGAAGCTGGTACCTAGCACCGGGGAGCAGGTAAGTATCCTTCTCTTTGCAGGTCTGCCCAGGAGACTTGTAGTTACATGATATGGGGAAAACACTAGTGAAAAAAGCAAATAAGGGGGAATTTATAATTTACGGTGGTTTTGGTGTCAGTCTTAAAGGGGTTATCCACTTCTAAAAAATGTTTGTTTTGTGTAGTTGAGTAAAATTTATAAAAATGCACACAGATATAATATTTTTGGCTCAAGTGCAATGTGGTGTACACCACGTCTGTAAAAGTACACTAGGAGATTGTCTGGCGTGGAGATGCAACATTTTTGCGACTTTTTAAAGTGTCGCACATCATAAGTGACATTTAGGCTAGGGCTACACAGCGTCCCTGACCACGCGACAAATGTGGCGGCCAAGATCACAGAGTAGCGGTGATCTTATAGAAACGGGATCGCAGCGCGGGTCACCAAAAAATCCAGCAGTGTTGGATTTTTTTGCGACTGGCGCTGCGATCCTTTTAATTTCTATGGGATGACATCCAATGTGATCCTGACCGCTACATCTTTGATGTGACCAGTGTAGCCCTAGCCTTAAAGGTGCTCTAGTCTGAAATGCTGACCTACTTTTCACTCCAATTCTGGACGTGGAGAGGCTCACCAAATGTCGCTAAAGTATGCACCAAATGTCGCACACGGGCATCACTTGCGACCTTTGTACACTACAAAGCTGTCGTAAAGGACTTGATAAATGTGCCCCTTTTTAGGAATAAGGTCTGGGTTATAGGAGGGCAAAAAGGTGTACATGCTCCCTGGGCCTCTATCAACGTTGAGCAGGCTCCGTCTAGGGCATGTTTTGGTTTTTGCATAGTCCATGTGTCGCACACATACATCGGGGGGAACACTAGTATGTGATCCCTTCATACACCGAAAACACAAAGTAGCTTATCAGAGTAATGTAGTGTGAGGCTGATAACACGGCCACTGATGTATATACTGGATTACTAGAGGTTGACTGAACCTTCATTAGGCTGCTGCTATTGCTCTATAATGACTTCTACAAGGTCTAGTGAGGGTAAAGGTTATCCTTCTAGATAACAGCGGGTCATTTTGGCAAACACTGGGGCCCTTTTCTGTAATTCTGTGTGCGAGTCGTAATTTTTAGTCAATGTCCGAATCCACTGACCTGGAAAATAAAAAAACATGTCATTTTTGTTGTGTAGGTGCCATATTTCATTGAGTATTTGATATTATGTCATATTAGACCGTTAAAGTGTAACTGGCGTGTGTGTTTTTTTTTTATTTGCTAATGTGTAGGGACAGAGATAGGGAACTTCTCTCCTAATATATACGTAATTTAGATAAATTATACATTTATACTAGAAAACTTGCCCAGAGTCCCTTAGCGGCGCTCTCTTGAATGAGCGTTGTTAAGGCACCTCTGTCTTCCTAATACAGTGCAGAACTGACTGGGAAGATGGGCTGTGCTGCTGCCCTCACATAGTGGACGATAGATCAATATGTGTACACTAAATATATATTTATCTTCCTTGCTATTTCTCACTGATCAAAAGTCCCTTTTATAGCCGGCTGTGCGACAATATTTAGACCCACGGCTGGTTTTATGCCATCTTCGGGAGTTGGGCGGGATGGGGCAGAGCGGGAGTATGTCGGGGGCACGGACTCCTTACTGACATTTACTCCTGCAGGGTCTGGAGTAGTTTTTCTCTCCAGGCGCACAGACAGCCTTAGGCCCCTTTCACACGTGCAATGCGTGAGGTGAACGCATTGCACCCGCACTGAATCCTGACCTATTCATTTCTATGGGGCTGTGCACATGAGCACATATTGTGCGTTTATCACGCAACGCAGGCCCCATAGAAGTGAATGGGGCTGCGTGAAAATCGCAAGCATCTGCAAGCAAGTGCGGATGCGGTGCGATTTTAACGCACGGTTGCTAGGAGACGATCGGGATGGAGACCCGATCATTATTAGTTTCCCTTATAACATAGTTATAAGGGAAAATAATAGCATTCTTAATACAGAATGCATAGTACAATAGGGCTGGAGGGGTTAAAAAAATAAAAAAATAAATTAAACTCACCTTAATCCACTTGCTCGCGCAGCCCGGCTTCTCTTCTGTCTTCTTTTTTGCTGTGTGCAGGAAAAGGACCTGTGGTGACGTCACTCCGGTCATCACATGATCCATCACCATGGTAAAAGATCATGTGACGGACCATGTGATGACCGGAGTGACGTCACCACAGGTCCTTTTCCTGCACACAGCAAAGAAGAAGACAGAAGAGATGCCGTTGTGCGCGATCAAGTGGATTAAGGTGAGTTTAATTATTTTTTATTTTTTTTTAACCCCTCCAGCGCTATTTTACTATGCATTCTGTATTCAGAATGCTATTATTTTCCGTTATAACCATGTTATAAGGGAAAATAATACAATCTACAGAACACCTAACCCAAACCGGAACTTCTGTGAAGAAGTTCGGGTTTTGTACCAAACATGCCGATTTTTCTCACGCGCGTGCAAAACGCATTACAATGTTTTGCACTCGCGTGGAAAAATCGCACATGTTCCCGCACCTTTTCCCGCAACGCCCGTGTGAAACCAGCCTTAGATTCCCCTAATTTATGATGAGGCGCATCATAAGAAAATTGTGCATGCCACAATTTCCTTATAGAAATGGCTATTCTTTTCCGCAAAATGGACAAGTATATGACATGTTCTACAATTTGCGGAACAGCCACAAAGGGGCATTGACAGCACATGGATGACATCTGTGTGCTGTCCATATTTTTTACTGTCACATAGAAATAAATGAGTCCATGTGTGATCTGCAAAAAATGTGGATCGAACATGGACCGAGTATGTCTGTGAGATACGTGACAACATTTACACCTGTAAGAGCCTTTCGCAAAAACGTCACAGTAATCAACGCATGTAGTTTAACATAATAATATAATAATTTGTACATTGTAGACCACCATCTCCTACTCTCCATGCTCCAATCCATCGGCCTAAAGGACACTGCTCACTCTTGGTTCTCTTCTTATCTCTCTGGCCGCTCCTGTAGTGTATCATTCGCTGGCTCCACGTCTTCTCCTCTCCCTCTTGCTGTTGCGGTTCCTCAGGGTTTAGTCCTAGGTCCTTTCCTCTTCTTTCTCTACACAGCCCCAACTGGACAGACCATCAGCAGATTTGGTTTCCAGTACCATCTCTACGTTGACACCCAACTATACTCTTCATCCCCGACATCATCCCTACTGTATTACAGAACACCAGTGACTGTCTCTCCGCCGTCTCTAATATCATTTTTCTATCTGAAACTGAATCTTTTAAAAACTGAACTTCTTGCGTTCTCTCCATCTACTAATCCACCCAAACCTGATCTCTCCCTCTCAGTGTGCGGCACCATCATCACTCCTAAGCAGCACGCCCGCTGTCTCTGTGTTACGTTTGACACTGATCTTTCCTTCACCCCCTATATTTAGTCTCTCTCCCGTTCATGTCACCTGCACCCCAAAAACATCTCTAGAATACCCCCTTTTCTCACAATGGAAACAAGAAAAACTCTCATTGTCGCCCTGATCCACTCCCACCTCGATTACTGCAACTCGCTATTAATTGGCCTCCCCTAACCAGACTCTCCCCTCTCCAATGTCATTTCACTGGTTGCCCATACAGTATAGAATCCAATTTAAACTTCTCGCTCTCACCCACAAAGCTCTCCACAGTTCTGCACCCCCTTATATCTCTTCCCAAATCTCTGTCTACCACTCTACCCATGCTCTACGCCCTGCAAGTGACTTACGACTGACATCCCCCATAATCCGGACCTCTCACTCCCGGCTCCAAGACTTCTCCCCAGCTGCACCAGTTCTCTTGAATGCCGTACCCCAAGAAATTAGGCTAAATCACAATAGCCACATTTTTTGGCGCTCACTAAAAACGCATCTTTTTAGGGTGGCCTATCACATCCCCTGATCTAACTCCTCTCCATATATAGCCCATTTATCATCAGTTCCTGAACCTGATCCTTCACCAAACTCTCCACCGCACCCCACGCACCCAGAAGCACTACACATATCAACTTGTGACCGGGTCATGCAGCTTTATATCTGCTCCCCTACTTTCCCAAGATGGCTGGACCATTGTACAAAACAAGCACTTTTACCTTTTGTGTCACCCCTATTTCCTCATAGATTGTAAGCTCTTGCGAGCAGGGTCCTCATTCCTCTTGTTGTAATTATTGACTTGTTTGTTACTGTGCTATTTATGACTGTTTGTACATGAACCCCTGAACTGTAAAGTGCTGCGGAATATGTTAGCGCTATATAAATGAAGATTATTATTATTATATTTTCATAATACTTTGACCACTAGGTGTCACTATTTTCTTGTCATTCGCATACTGTCTGAAATATTCTGAAATGCATACAGTATAAACCAGATGGGTCACCCATGTCCCGTCACCTGCCTTCAGTCAGCCCTCATTTTGCTACAACGGCACCTGTTGACCCTTTCTCATCTAATTTGCAACACAATAGTGGCACAATGTCGTGTGCCTTTCTCCTTCAGTCTCCAACGTAGCCTCTCAAGGCAAAGACCTACCTGTGGCTGCAGCGCTGACTCCGGCAGCAAGTTACAGATCTGTGTTACTTTTCCCAAAGGTTTTACGTCCAGGAATTAAGAAGGAGCAGGTTTTAGTGCAGCGTCTGAGGGCTCCCTGTTTCCTATTATGTCACCATCATGTCAGACAGACTCAGCGTCCAGTTATGTTATATACGTCTGTCTGAAGGCAGACATAGACATTAGAAGGATTGTCCCAAAGGGTATTTCCTTACCACACTTGGTGGGCCCCATCATAATGTGGTGCCCCCTGCTGGTTTATGTCATCAAACCCTGCCCAGCTGCAGATTTTTGTGGGCGCCTTTCTACCCCTTCTTCTGCTTTTAGCCACGGCACCTATGCAATAAAAATGACATAGACATCAAGAGGAACATGGACCACTCCAAGCTCAATGGAGCACTTGCCAAGTTGTGCCAACCCAAATTTTTCCTCACCATGCCAGGAATGGAGGGTCCTTTGATGGCACAATCCTCGGACTATTTCCGCTTTACTTTTTTATACTGTTATTGTGGATATGAACACCGCCCCTCGGAAAGAGGATGGGGCTTAGGTAATTTGGGCCCATTTCTTTACCCCATAGCGACAGAATGGGTTCCTTCTGTAGTATGTATATCCCTGTGTACACTGGAGTCCATCGAGCATCTACACACCTGGCAGGAATATATTTTGGTGATTATCACATATTTTTTACTTCTGGGAAGGCTGATTCGCTAGAACGAGCGCAGTTTATCTTTTTCAGAGACGTTTCCTTTGTAGTGTGGCCGGCATTCCAGGCTCTCGGTGACCTGTGCATTCATCTTAAGTGTCCCCTTATTTATATACATAACAGAAAGGAATATAGCGACACACAACACAGATCAGGTGTCCATTAGCGACAAAGACCATTAAACCCGAAATCGCCAGGACGAAATCTGATACTGGTTTGTTATTTTCTTCTTCTTCTTAATGCCAGAGTGAAAACCCCCAGCAATAAGACCTGGGCTCCTCCGGTCAGTCATAGTAAAATGGTGGTTACCACGACCATAGCCGTAATTCTTACAACTGACGCAACTTGCCTGTGGCTGTTCTCCCAGTAACTAATGATGAGTGAATCGATTCTAAACGGATCAAATTCAACCCAAATTTTGTAAAAATTCAAGTTGCATGTCAATCAAATTTTTTTATGATTTGATTCTAATTTGAATTTTGAACAAAAAAATAAAAAAACTGAAGGGACTAGAGAGAAAAATATGAGTGCTACGAGACCTCAGAACATCAGACAGAAAATTTCAGGCCAGTTGGAGCACTTCAGTCCAGGTAGAATCTACTCAGACCTGGATCGAAACGTTCAACCGATTTGCCCATATCTAATTTTGAGTAATTTGCTGAACTCTGCTGATAACAGTGCATGCATGTGTTTCTAATAGAGAGGGGTTTAATGCTGGACATATACATCAGATATATTTTGTCAGGACCATCTAATGTGTATGGGGGCCTCCCGGCTCTCTCCTGACAGCAGATTCGGGGGCAGATAAGGATCAGGGGATTGGATCCGTTTGTTTGTGGGGGTATAAACCTCAGACAGAGTTGTCTGGCTGTGAGTTTCTCCTCTCCTCCTGTTCAGGACACATGCATGCTCAGCCAAGCCAAGTGTGCATGTGTATTGGTGGGTTAGGCAAGAGTTGGGAGGCTCTCATACACATTAGAAGGTCAGACAATCCTGCCAGTTTCAGAGGACTTTTCTATCATGTGTATGTGGGTTTTGGACCTCTCATAGTCATGGTATACTTGAGGGGGGTCCGAATGTTTCATCTGAGCATTGCAGGCTTTAACACTGATGGTCTTGCCTTACGATAGGCCATCAGTATGGTGATTGTGAAGGTACAGACCCCAGGATCCTCCACAGAAGGAATGAGCTGCCTCCTAGAGGAATGCAGACTTTTTCATTGCAGTACCCCGCTGTCCATGTAGCTAGTGTCATGTAAATGGAGCTGAGCTGTGGCTAAGCTGCAGTACCCTATACAGCCACAAAGGCAAGAGTGGCGCTGTATTGGTTAGTCCTCAAGTAGTAAATCCTGAAAACCCCTTCACATGGAAAGAGTGCATTATTTGAGGGGCCCTAAACCACTGCCCTAATACCCAAGTGTTAACCCCTGACCTGATGTTACAAATATAAGAGTCTATGTTATCTCCACTGACTGTGCAGGTAAAACAGACTATTGTTCTCTGCTGTCAGCTAGGGAGAGAACAGACTGTAATGTTCTTCTATCAATGACAAATTCCCTGCCCATTCCCCGTTAGCGCTACGTTATCTCACATGATACCTACAGTAGATGGACATTCTATCCATCTATATAACATTATTGTTACACTACGGAACTATTAGAACAAGCTGCCGGCTTTATGTTTTTTGGCCCTTGAAGTGCATTTTGTTGTAATTTTGCATATAACAAAACACTATTTTTCTCCTTTCCCTCTATGGTGGCGATGATGATGGTAATGACAGTGTAATCTGCGCTGTATTCTCCGAGCAGATGCTTCTGTGCAGAACCTTTTGTCTTCCAAATGATGATGTGAGAATGTCTATAGAGAAATAATTCAAGGGACGTGGAGAAGTGACAAAGCTTTGTGACAATCTCTGAACAAGAAGCCGGTAACGAACCATCTGCTTCATTGAGATGAGTGCAAGATGGGAGATGTACCCAGCAGACAGATGGGGAGATTTGGCAGACTTGGAGAATAATACATCCATCAGCTTGGCTGCAGCCATCTTTAGGCGGGTGGTGGTGATGTCATCACTTGTGTTTGGAGGCGTAGTGATGTCATTCCTGTCACATATAACATATTAGGAGGGAAGTATTTGTCACTCTTGGAGACAGTGAGGTCACGGGCTGCAGACTTTTTTCTATAGAGCAGTCATGTCTCCTGGCTTTTTTGAAACGTATGTGGAGGTGGATGTTTAATGAATAGAAAATGTTGCTGATAGGCAAATCTCTTCATATGAATGACTCGTTCGGGTGGAATAGACTGGAGCATGTTGGCATCATTTTTTTTTTATTATATATATATATATTTTTTTTTATTCATTTTCATCATATATGACAAGACAAAGACACAAAAGCTCAAGGAATGTTGGCATCATTTCATTCCCTTCTCCATAGTGGAAAATGTGCCTCCGAGCCCCGCACAGTTCACCTTAAAGGGGATATCCCATGAGTACTGTAAAAAATGAAAATCAGACATCATTAGTACATGACGATCTCTTTCTAACAAAGCTAGAACCGGCCCTGTACGTCCCATGGATCCAGAGATCTCCCCATTCATTGCTCCAATATTTCTGCTAGATTTATTTCAAGCTGGCAGCTTAGGGGGCGTGTCCTTTCTCAGAGGGCGTGTCCTTTCTGCTGCAGCTGGTGACAGTTGAAGGATGGAACTGAGCATGTGCGACCACCTCAGTGAGTAGGACAGAGAAACTGGAAAAAGAGCAAACAGCAGGTGGCGCTATACAGATACATTTTAATGAATAACTCAGTAGCTATAATACAGTTTTAATTACATGCAATTACAAAAGTATTCAGATCCGGGTGCTGGTTTGAAAAATGTAGAATATTATTAGTGGGACAATACCTTTAAGGTTTCCGCCACCTTTTTCCTCTTGCCAGGAAACGTTAGGTGGGGGCATGACGTCCCGGGGTTAAGGATGTGCCCTAGAATGTTTTTGGGGTTAAACAAGTGGCCACCCTAGGGTGTCCTGACACTCCGCCAACAGCAAACGTCTATAGTAAAAAGGATGGGCAGTTGGATTTCAGAAGGTGATTCCTTTGCTGTCCAGGGAGACAAGGCACATCCTGGGGGGAAGGGGGGGGTGTATAAGGCATTGCTTATGTGGACGACATCTATGCAATATGTATGGCCCCCCAACAATTATCTGTGGGATCATTTGTAGATTGTTGGTCAGTTTGGATGACTTTTATGTAGTGCACATGGCTGGTTTTACTGTCAGTGGCCTCCTATATAACGTAGACCACTGTTGTCTCGTATGAACACTGGAGGTAAGTGGAAGTCGGACATCCTGGTGACATCTCACTACCAGTGGTGGTGTAGTGGCTCTAGCGGCTGTCATTACTGGGAAAAGAAACTCTACGATTGAATTTAACTGTTCACACTCTGGAAAATGTTCCCTCCACCCCGCCATTGAAGTGTTTCTTTGACATAGGATTACATTCGGCTTATTTATAGGATTACTGATTCTGTGGCCACCTTTACATGCAGCCTACAGAGGTGAGGCTTCAGCAGACAAACAGAATCCGGCCACTTATCATTAGAAGGGACAGCTGAGCAAAGAGTGGACCCTCGGAGCATAATGGACAGGGAGGGGGAAAGTGACTTGTTATTTTAAGGGAAGCTTCTGAAAATAAACTTTATGTTACTACATGTGGTAAAATAAACCAGGTGTGCTGCACGTGCCCTCCAGGTGGGCGGAGCTAGACGTTCAGGTCCTGTTGGTCCAATGTGGACTTCTCAGCTGCTTGCTCTATTGGCTTTAGGAACAGACATCTGGAGCCCACACTTTAGGAACCAGCAATAGAAACAGGAGTGTGAAATAGATCAGATTGTCACCTTTTGTGTCACAGAGCAAGCCAGACATCTGGTGGAGGAGCACATCCCATCAGGAGTCGGGGCTGCGTTGTGCTCTGAACATAATATGATGTCATGCAGATGTAGCAGAGTTAGAGATGTATTGTGATTTAACTCTTCTTTAATGTGTGTGTCGCTATTTCAGATAAGTAATAGGTTTCCATTTGCAAAAACCCGCAGAACACACATGGTCAACTCAGCTTTGTGCACATGTAGCAGAGCTGAACTTTTCATTTCATGGGACGTTTTGTGCACATTGATAATTAAGAGACCACAACAGCTTTAGGCCTTGTGCACACGACCATATTTTTCAGTTGCAGATAGCACACCGACCAGTGGCGTAACTAGAGTGTTATGGGCCCCAGTGCAATATTGGATCGGACCCCCCCCCCCCCCCCCACATTTTTACAAAAAGGTGGCAGATTTTCTTTACACTAAGCCCAATGCATGGCTACACTCACCCAGTCCTAACTAATAAAATCTGGTCCTATCCTGACATCGGCGTGATGTCCTCTGGATACAAACAAGGTCCCTGTGGGGAGAAAAAAAGAATAATCACATAAGGAAGGGATAGTGACTGCCCCTATGAAATCACCAGCAGGGGGCGCTGTACTGGTCTGTAAGACTGAGCCATGCCAATGTATAGCAGTGTAATCTAGGGCATTTCCCCTAAGTGCTACCACACAGTACTAATGCCCACATTGTGGCCCCTCACAGTACTAATACCCACCTTGTGGCCCCTCACAGTAATTAAGCCCACCTTGTGGTCCCTTCAAAAATAGTTATGTCCTCCTTGTGGCCCCTCACAGCAGTTATGCCCACCTTTGTTCCTGTCACAGTAGTTATGCCCACTTTTGTGCCTAGTCACTGTAGTTTTGCCCAGATATGTGCCCCTCACAGTAGTTATTCCAGATTATGTGCCCCTCACAGTAGATATGCCCAGATATGTGCCTCCCTCACAGTAGTTATGACAGATTTTTTGCCTCTCACAGTAGTTATGCCCAGATATGTGCCTCTTAACAGTAGTTATGCCAGATTATGTGCCCCTCACAGTAGTTATGCCAGATTATGTGCCCCTCACAGTAGATATGCCCAAATATGTGCCCCCTCACAGTGGTTATGCCAGATTATGTGCCCCCTCACATTAGTTATGCCAGATTATGTGCCCCTCGCTGAAGTTATGGCAGATATGTGCCCCCTCATAGTAGTTATGCCAGCGTGTGCCCCCTCACAGTAGTTATGCCCACAGCCCCCTCACAGTAGATGTTGCCCCTAGTCTGCAGCTTTATAAAAATAAAACACATACTTACCTTTTTCCCTGATGATGCGTTCCCATACTCACATCACACTGCTGGCTGTGCTGGAGGCTGATTCCCGGGCCTTCAGCGCTTCTCCCACAGCCAGCAGCGCGATGTGCGGCCAGCGGGGGGAACGCTCAGAAGAACAGTGAAGCAGGGAGCGGGCGCCCCCCCATCCCCATCATCCTTCCTTACCGCTGCACTCCCCCTGCCTCTGCGCCCGGGGCGCATACACACATTTGAAGAGCGCTCTGACGGGGCCCGGCATTGTCACTGCACTTCATGCCGGGCCCCGTCAAAGCGCTCCTATTACAAGTGATTGCAGCGGGTCCCGGCCCCCCGTTACGCCCCTGACACCGACCCATTCATTGCTATGGGGACAAGCATGTTTTTTGCAGATCCATCTTTTCCATTCCACAAATTATAAAACATGTCCTACTCTTGTCTGTATTGTACACGAAAATATTCATTTCTATTGATGGGAGGGAGGAAAATGGGGAATGCACACTGAAAGTGTCTGCATTTTTCTGCTCTGTTTTTTGCAGACTGAGATGCGGACAAAGCCTTATCCGCAGTCTCGGGTAAAGCCACAGAAAGAAAATTGTGCATGGTCAATAAATTGTGCCAAATAACCAACTTGGCTCTGCTATAGATGTAGCAGAGCTGATTTTTTAAATTTTATTTCATTGTGCACAGTGATGACGAAAGGTACAGTCCTATGTAAACCCGGGTAAATAAGCCAAAATGTAATTTTCACTATAATAATAATTGGTTCTTCCTTTTCTGTTGTATGCCATTCCTTAGTTGTATCTGTTGTCACCCAGCTTTTCTAGATTCCTGATGGGAGTTAAACAGCAATATGGGAGCTGGGGAAAAGGAGCAATAACCCCTGTAGTGGTGGCAGAGGTGGCGCTTGAGCCCTAATGCAGAATCTTTCACAGGGCACCCCACCTACCGGGTGCCATACTGATGTCTTCTCATATGACAGAGAGACATTGGTTATGGGTACAGCTGGTACCATTGCATCTCCCAAAGCTATGCCCCTATTCATTATAACCCAGCTTTCCCAGAAACCGGCTGGGCACAATTTTGGAAGCAGATATTTACAGATTTTTATGTCGATGGGGAAATGTCCTGTACTTTGCATTATATGTTAATACTAGGCAAAAGAGGCAGGCTGTGATGCAAAGCAGCAGAGGTGAATGATGCCGAGATTGCGTTTTGGATGCAGCAATGGATATTCATAAAGCGCTAGTTCCTTTGACCATTGATAGAGGGACACAATGAGCCATCAGTAGACGTGTGAAGTCTCCATTCACTGACATACAGGTACCTTGGGCTCATCCACATCCAGGAAACTATCGATGCCTGTGTCTGATAACATTAACTGGATTCATTTCATTTCCCCACAAGGGGGGTCATTGTATGAGGCCGTGGTGTATATTGTGCGCAGCTTTTCATTATTGTTTGTATTGAAGCTACTAATTGAGACATCAGCTACATCAGCAATCAACAAAAGACCTACAGTGTATTCCACTTGTAGATTGTATCAGTGTGCTACAAGTAGATACAAGTACAGCCAGAGGATGTGCCATGTCTGATAGGTGTGTGGGGGTCCTGGTCCCCCCACTTGTCAGGAGAACAGGGGATCCTTGACCTACCTGGATGCAGCCAAGTCACTTGTGGGAATTGGGTGGAGGACCCTAATTCTCCTGCACATTCTCGCTAAGATATGATAATGTAACCGCTGTGGACAGGCCATCAATATCTGATCTCTGGGGTCCGACAGCCCATACCCCTGCCGATCAGCTACTTCAAAGTAGCTCTGGAGCTGGAAATTGGCTCCAGAACCACGCAGCGCCGTCCGAAACTGGTAAGTGCAGCGTGGCTCCCATTCACTTCAGTAACCAGCTCTGCCGACTGCACAGTGGATGGAGCGCTGTAGTTCTAGGGTAGAGATAGCTGCTAGGTGGGGTTATGGGTAGCTGGACCCCCGACAATCAGATACTGATGTCCCGTCCTGGGCATCAATATTAAAATTCTAGAATACCCCTTTAAGGCCTAAGGCTATGTTCACATGGGCAAAATCTGCCACTGAGTCAGCAGCGAAAAATGGACGCTGTGTAATCCACATTCCAAACACCCTCAACAGCTTCCTATGGACTTCAATATAAAAAACTCAACCATGTGCACATAGTAAGAGGTTTATTCCGCAGCTGGTATGAAAGACACTTTAGAAGTGACATGGTACTTCTTTGAAGCAGATATGATTGTGTTTTTCCATAGAAGTCAATGGGAAAGGGGTAATAAACATAGATAGATAGTACGAGGCGAATTGGGAGTGTATTTGGCTGCATTTACTCTACCAAAAGACCTATGCCCTGCATCACCTATTGAAAGATTCATACTTAGGCCTAGTTCACACGATCGTTTTTTTTGCGAGTGTACGGGCCGTTTTTTTGTGTTCCGTATACGGTCCATTCATTTCAATGGTTCTTCATTAAAAACGGAATGTGTTCCGTAAGCATTCCGTTTCTGTTTTTCCATTCCGTTGAAAGATAGAACATGTCCTATTATTGCCCGCAAATCACGTTCCGTGGCTCCATTCAAGTCAATGGGTCCGCAAAAAAAACGGAACACATACGGAAATGCATCCGTATGTCTTCCGTATCCGTTCCGTTTTTGCTGAACCATCTATTGAAAATGTTATGCCCAGTCCAATTTTTTCTATGTAATTACTGTATACTGTATATGGCATATGGAAAAACGGAACGGAAAAACGGAAAGGAAACGGAAACACAACGGAACTCAAAAATGGAACAACGGATCCGTAAAAAACGGACCGCTAAAAACTATAAAAGCCATACGTTCGTGAGAACTAGGCCTTAGGCTACTTTCACACTTGCGGCAGAGTAGTTCCGTCGCCGGATCTGCCTGCCGGATCAGGCAATGTGCATGCAAACGGACAGCATTAGTAGACGGATCCGGATGCGGATCCGTCTCACAAATGCATTGCAAGAACGGATCCATCTCTCTGTTTGTCATACGGACAAATGGATCAGTTTCTATTTTCACATTTTCATTCCAGCAACTGATCCAGAATTTTGGACGGAGATAATATGCTGCGGTATTTCCTCCATCCAAAACACCGTTCAGTGACTGAACTGATGACATCCTGATGCATCCTGAACGGATTTCTCTCCATTCAAAATGCATGGGGATAAGGCTACTTTCACACTCGTGTTTGGTGCGGATCCGTCATGGATCTGCACAGACGGATCCGTTCAGATAATACAACCGTCTGCATCTGTTCAGAACGGATCCGTTTGTATTATCTGTAACATAGCCAAGACGGATCCGTCTTGAACACCATTGAAAGTCAATGGAGGACGGATCCGTTTTCTATTGTGCCAGATTGTGTCATAGAAAACGGAACCGTCCCCATTGACTTACATTGTGTGTCCGAACGGATCGGTTTGGCTCAGTTTCATCAGACGGACACCAAGCTGCAGGCAGCGTTTTGGTGCCCGTCTCCAAAGCAGAATGGAGACTGAACGGAGGCAAACTGATGCATTCTGAGTGGATCCTTATCCATTCAGAATGCATTAGGGCAAAACTGGACCGCTTGTGAGAGTCCTGAATGGATCTCACAAACGGAAAGCCAAAGCGCCAGTGTGAAAGTAGCCTAAAACTGATCAGTTCTTTTCCGGTATTGAGCACCTATGACGGAACTCAATGCCGGAAAAGAAAAACGCTAGTGTGAAAGTACCTACTTCCTGCCTCTCCGGTCCTTCTCGCTGGCTCCCATTTCTCCATCTTCTGATCCCCAGCTTGTTTTCTACCGGATGGGGTTAGGAAATGGTTACGTGTGCTGCTCCAGCCAATGACTGGCTTCAGTGGTGTTTTAAAGAATATAAAAAAAAAAAATTAAATTCCAATTACCCCCTATTTTAAATTTTACATCTTAAAATAAACTATAAAATATATACATCATTGGTATTGCATATCTGAATATAATAGAAGATAATATAAAAGTAAAATATAAAAGTATCTATCCAAAAAAGCCAAATGTCCAAATCAGTGTATTAGGGTCACCTTGCCTCTCAAAACGAAATAAAAAGTTATTAAAAAGTAATATGTACCTCCAAATGGCACCACTAAAAGTTACAGCTCACCCTGCAAATAATAAGGAAATCCCAGCGGGCGCTCGGTCTTTAGTCCATGTATCCTTTATTTCATCTGTAACAATGTATCAGAATGACAATGGACGCGTTTCGGCCAGTCAAGTTGATAAAGGCTGGACTGGCCGAAACGCGTCCATTGTCATTGTTACTGATACATTGTTACAGTTGAAATAAAGGATACATGAACTAAAGACCAAGCGCCCGCTGGGATTTTCTTATTACGTTGTGGATTTTCTTCTTTCCCGTGCGGGCGTCCAACGAGGCCGACCATTCTTGACTACACCCTGCAAATAAGACCTCACAAATCTCTGCAGATGGAAATATAGAAAAAGCTATAGGTGTCAGCATTTTTTTCATAGATTTTTTAAGTTGGTATTGCCGTACTGGTACTGACCCGCAGAATAATGGTAAGGTGGCATTTGTAGTGCATACACTTCAACCCATAGACTCATAAACTTCAATGGGGCGACATCCTGATTGTCACTGACAAGTATAGGACATGTTTAATTTAATTTGTTTTGCGGAGCCGTAGAATGGAAGAAAGGGGCCCCATAGAAGTGAATAGGTCTGCTAGGTCCAATCTGCAAAAAACGGATCCGCATTTTTGCAGACAACATACAGCCGTCTGAATGAGCCCTAACTGCGAAATCCTGATAAGTGTTGAGGAACTGAAACACAAAGGGGAAGATTTATCAAAACTGCTGTAAAGGAAAACAGGTTTAGTTGCCATAGCAATCCATCAGATTCCACGTTTCATTTTTCAAAGGAGCTCTGAAAAATGAAAGGTGGAATCTGATTGGTTGCTATGGCAACTAAACCTGTTTTCCTTTACACCAGTTTTGATAAATCTCTCCCAAAGAATATTAGAAAGTTACAAGACTCATTATATACTTATTTAAGCCCCCCATACACATTAGATTAATGTCAGACAAACCTGACACTTTTGGCGGGGCCAGTCAACAACCTAATATGTAAGGAGTTGTCCTGACTTCCCCACAACGGCAGATGTCAGGGGAAAGAAAGATTGGGCTGTTGCATTTTAACATGCCCCATCCTTGTATTTTGGGGGAGATAAGCCTCTGGCAGATGTGTCCAGCAGTAGCTTTCTCTCCTCCCCCCATTAGGAACACACGTATGCATGAGATATCTGTCGGCCAAACGTAGTTCAGCTGACTGTCTAAAGGGTATGGCCAGTCTAAGAACAGTTTACAGAAACCACCTTAATGCATTTAGGTCGTGCTAAGACTTGTTCTCGAGGCTCTTGATATGTCATGAAGCAAATATAGACCCTTAATTGTGTATTGACTGAGGAGTATTGATTGGGCTCAACTTTAGTTTTTACCTTTTTTTGCTTTTTTTTGATTGTTTTGTTTTTGTTTTCTTTCACGTCTCCAATCCTCCTGATGAACCAATTTGCATAATGACCCTGTCGTAGAAAGGCTGCGTTGGCCCACAATGTCTGCAACCTTAGCACCTCTTTATCACTGCAACCCACTGAAAGGAACTGAGGTGTGATCTGCTCACCCTCCAAACCGGCCAGCTCGAGTCCCAGACTGACAGCTCAGACTTCCTTTTATCTTTGTCCGCCACTGATGAGTTGATGAAATCTGCTTTGCTGAATGGTGACAGGAGGGAAATGAGGTCTAACTGGTCACTCCTCCTGGCCCTATATCTCCCCCTGCTCCTCAAGATCCTCATCCATCACAGTCTGTGCTGATGTTAGGCAAGTGTCCAGCTCTACCACTCGACTAGTGTGAGGAGACCCTTCTCCACGAGACTAATATGTGACCAGTTCTCTAAGACCAGAGCACAGATCTCAGCCAAGTATTTTTATACTTTTTTTTATTTAAATAGTCTTTTTTACGGTTAAATAAGCGAAAATAGACGTAATTCTGGATCTCTACTCCTGAAATGAAGGAAAAGACCATCAGTTCGGAATCAACCATGGGTAGAATTTCAGAATGGAAGAGTTGGGATCGGCTTTCTGTAATAGACGAAGTCTTGATGACGACAAATGACCTTAAGGTAAGCATCAGCTCAGTCTTCAATGTAGGGTAGATTGTTTTTTATTTTTTTTATTTTTTGTCTTTTTATTCTCTTTTTAAGGCCTCATGCACACGACCGTTGTGTGCATCCGTGGCCGTTGTGCCGTTTTCCGTTTTTTTTCGCGGACCCATTGACTTTCAATGGGTCCGTGGAAAAAACGGAGAATGCACCGTTTGGCAGCCGCATCCGTGAGCCGTGTTTCCTGGCCGTGAAAAAAATATGACCTGTCCTATTTTTTTCACGGCCAACGGTTCACGGACCCATTCAAGTCAATGGGTCCGTGAAAGAACACGGATGCACACAAGATTGGCATCCGTGTCCGTGATCCGTGGCCGTAGGTTAGTTTTTATACAGACGGATCCGAAGATCCGTCTGCATAAAAGCTTTTTCAAAGCTGAGTTTTCACTTCGTGAAAACTCAGAACCGACAGTATATTCTAACACAGAAGCGTTCCCATGGTGATGGGGACGCTTCTAGTTAGAATACACTACAAACTGTGTACAAGACTGCCCCCTGCTGCCTGGCAGCACCCGATCTCTTACAGGGGGCCGTGATCAGCACAATTAACCCCTTCAGGTGCGGCACCTGAAGGGGTTAATTGTGCTGATCTGGCCCCCTGTAAGAGATCAGGGCTGCCAGGCAGCAGGGGGCAGACCCTCCCCCCCTCCCCAGTTTGAATATCATTGGTGGCCACTGCGGCTCCCCCCCCCTCCCTCTATTGTAATAATTCGTTGGTGGCACAGTGTGCGCCCCCCATCGGCCCCCCCTCCCTCTATAGCATTAACAACACATTGGTGGCCAGTGTGCGGCCTCCCATCTCCCCCCCCCCCCCCCCCCATCATTGGTGGCAGCGGAGTTCCGATCGGAGTCCCAGTTTAATCGCTGGGGCTCCGATCGGTAACCATGGCAACCGGGACTCTATTACAGTCCTGGTTGCCATGGTTACTTAGCAATAGTACAATAGTAGAAGATTCATACTTACCTGCTGCTGGCTGCTGCTGCGATGTTCGTGTCCGGCCGGGAGCTCCACCTACTGGTAAGTGACAGGGTCTGGGCGGCGCATTGCTAAATGAACTGTCACTTACTAGTAGGAGGAGCTCCCGGCCGGACACGAACATCGCAGCAGCAGCCAGCAGCAGGTAAGTATGAATCTTCTACTATTGTACTATTGCTAAGTAACCATGGCAACCAGGACTGTAATAGAGTCCCGGTTGCCATGGTTACCGATCGGAGCCCCAGCGATTAAACTGGGACTCCGATCGGAACTCCGCTGCCACCAATGATGGGGGGGGGGGGAGATGGGAGGCCGCACACTGGCCACCAATGTTGTTAATGCTATAGAGGGAAGGGGGGCCAATGGGGGGCGCACACTGTGCCACCAACGATTTATTACAATAGAGGGAGGAAGGGGGGGGGCGCACACTGTGCCACCAACGAATTATTACAATAGAGGGAGGAAGGGGGGGGGGGGGCGCACACTGTGCCACCAACGAATTATTACAATAGAGGGAGGAAGGGGGGGGGCACACTGTGCCACCAACGAATTATTACAATAGAGGGAGGAAGGGAGGGGGGGGCCGCACTGGCCACCAATGATATTCAAACTGGGGAGGGGGGGGGGGGGCTGCCCCCTGCTGCCTGGCAGCCCTGATCTCTTACAGGGGGATATGATAGTACAATTAACCCCTTCAGGTGCGGCACCTGAGGGGTTAATTGTGCTGATCACGGCCCCCTGTAAGAGATCGGATGCTGCTAGGCAGCAGGGGGCAGTCATGTACACAGTTTGTAGTATATTCTAACTAGAAGCGTCCCCATCACCATGGGAACGCCTCTGTGTTAGAATATACTGTCGGAAATGAGGTTTCACGATCTAACTCATATCCGACAGTATATTCTAACATAGAGGCGTTCCCATGGTGATGGGGACGCTTCAAGTTAAAATATACCATCGGATTGGAGAAAACTCCGATCTGATGGTATAAAAGGGACTCCAGACTTTACATTGAAAGTCAATGGGGACGGATCCGTTTGAAATTGCACCATATTGTGTCAACGTCAAACGGATCCGTCCCCATTGACTTGCATTGTAATTCAGGACGGATCCGTTTGGCTCCGCACGGCCCGGCGGACACCAAAACGACTTTTTTTTCATGTCCGTGGATCCTCCAAAAATCAAGGAAGACCCACGGACGAAAAAACGGTCATGGATCACGGGAAAACGGAACCCCGTTTTGCGGACCGCAAAAAAATACGGTCGTGTGCATGAGGCCTAAGAGTCATGCTATTATTAGGTGTAATATTATAGTTATAGTAAAATAGTTTTTGTTTTAATTTTGCTTATTTCTTATTTTTACCCCAGAATTTATTCTGTGGTGGAAACTTTTTGTATATATATTTTTTTTTTTGTAGCCCGAATTCAATATCTTTAATACAATCTATTTTTATGTATGATATAAATATATATATATATATTTATTGCAAAAGCTGACCTGGCTTACCTGTAAAATGTATTACCTCCGTATGAGGAACTGCAAATCGCAACGTGTCATTGAAATCAGATATGTTGTAGTCACATCAGTTGGGGAGGGGGGGGGGGGGAATCAGGGGCTCCTCATTCACATAGATTGTCATCCAACCCTGTTGAAAGTGGTGGGTTCACTGACAGTAATGTGTGGGGGGGCTTTTAGGTTGTGTTCACTTCTGCGTTGGAGCCTCCATCACAGAATTCCCCAAAAATGGGGGTGCAAAATAGCGTAGCATGCTGCTGTGTTTTGTCTGGTAGCATGAGGGAAAGTAGCAATACCTAAAATGGCATGTAACCTTTGTATAAGGCTACATGCACACGATCGTTGTTTGTTTCCGTGTCCGTTCCGTTTTTTTTGCGGATAGGATGCGGACCCATTCATTTCAATGGGTCCACAAAAAATGCGGACAGCACATCACATGCTATCCACATCAGTATGTCCGTTCCGTAGCCCTGCAAAAAAAATGGAACATGTCCTATTCTTGTCCGTTTTAGGCATTGTTACAATGGATCCGCAAAAAAAAAAAAACGGATGGCATACGGATGTCATCAGTTTTTTTTTTTTACGGATCAGCAATTTGCGGACCGCAAAACACATACGGTCGTGTGCATGTAGCCTAATTTGTATATGGTTGTTGTGATATTCGTGTGTTTTATGCCTGCAGCTATCAGCCAGAAATGCGAGTGTTACGTCAGGACATATATGTGGATTTATAGGCTGAGGCTTGTGCTTGTCCTGGATGTGTGGAGGTGGCGGTGTGTTGTCTGGGTTTAGGTTACATCATTGTCTTAGTAAACATGGACAGAAAGGCCTCTGTTTGTATTTTTTTTTTTTACGGATCCCAGTGACTCATTCGAGAAGGTCGAAGCCCACTGGAATGTTCGAAGTTCCAATAGAATTTGGGCTCAAGTCTGGAAAGATCTCAACACAAGACCTCTCACTAGTCCGTAATAACCTTCTTCTCTTATCTGGTGGGTGAGAACCAGTATGGTCACCGTTTCAGCTTTTCTGGAAAGCAAAAGCTTCCAAGTTATGTAGTTACATTTGATCAGGGGTCTGTGAAAGCTGAGTGACAACCCCCCTGCGAAAGAGTAGGACACACAGGTCTTCACAAGGAACAGATATGGTTGAATAGAGTAATATGTCTGTGTTAGGCTACATGCACACGACCGTATGTTTTTTGCGGTCCGCAAATTGCGGATCCGCAAAACACAGATGGCGTCCGTGTGCGTTCCGCAATTTGCGGAACAGCACGGACAGCCATTGATATAACTGCCTATTCTTGTCCGCAAAACGGACAAGAATAGGACATGCTATATTTTTTTTGCGGGGCCATGGAACGGAGCAACGGATGCGGACAGCACATGGAGTGCTGTCCGCATCTTTTGCGGCCCAATTGAAGTGAATGGGTCAGCATCCAAGCTGCCAAAACTGCGGCTCAGACGCGGACCATAACAACGGCTGTGTTTCCGTGTTCATTCCGTTTTTTTTTGCAAATAGGATGCAGACCCATTCATTTCAATAAGTCCGCAAAAAATGCGGACAGCACACCGTGTTTAAACAGTAAGTACATAAAAAAATTGGGCTGGGCATAACATTTTCAATAAATGGTTCGGCAAAAACGGAACAGATACGGAAGAAATACGGATGCATTCTGTTTTTTTGACTTGAATGGAGCCACGGAGCATGATTTGCGGGCAATAATAGAACATGTTCTATCTTTGAACGGAACGGAAATGGAAGGCTTATGGAGTACCTTCCGTTGTTTTTGCGGACCCATTGAAGTGAATGGTTCTGCATACGGACAGCAAACGGAACACAAAAAACGGAAAAAAAACACGTTTGTGTGCAAGAGGCCTAAGGAGGTAGAATATGGTACCACTCATGCCTCAGCATACTGAGTGCCTACAGCTCAGGAATACAGATCTGGTGGGCCATGCTGGGGGCAGTGCTGTGTGCATGGTCCATGATAATGCCACTAGGGGGCATCTTACTTTCAGTGGACTTTGACAGGTATCCTAGGGTCAATAGAAAACAATTCTGCTATTTCAAACATAAAGTGACAAGGTAGTCACATCCTACCTCAATGAGATAGGTCAATATAGGGTTAGTACGTTGGCCTATCTCATTGACCTTTTAGAGAGATTTTTCCAAGATAGATAGATAGATATATCCATGGTATATCTTTATCCACCTCCTCAAACCATTGCTACATGACTAATTCCACAGTCCCAGGGGCGTAGCTATAGGAGGTGCAGAGGTAGCAGTCGCTACCGGGCCCAGGAGCCTGAGGGGCCCAAAGACCCTTGTGCCACATAAGACACTGGCATTATAGAAAGTGCATACTGGTCAATTTACACCTCTGGCTGGAGGGAAGGGGTTAGGTTAAGAATTTGGCATGAGGGGGTGCCCTTTTAATGTTTGCCTCAGGCAGCAGGAAGGATATGTGCTCCCCTGCCCCTTGCCAACAAGCACTGAGGGACGGGGGCCCAAGCTGAACTCTTGCACCAGGGCCCATGAGCTTTTAGCTACGCCCCTGCACGGTCCATAGCACACCCTGGAAAGGGTTAAAGTGACGCAGCAGCAGTTCTCATTAGCAGACAGTCACAGGCATGACACCAGCTGCGGCGCACTCCTCCCTGCCCACTGCATGCAAATATGCGCTGCCTGTTTCTCTTAAAGCTACAGTGCCAATTTCCAACCAGAAGAAGGGGAAAGGAGCAAGGAATGTGATTGCCATGACTTCAGTAATACCCAGGGCAGCAATGCAATCTGCTTTATTGACTATTGACTCTGCGCTGAGTGTTGACACAAGGCTTTCATCCTCCTCTCAGTAAGATATGGGATTTGATATTCATGGTAAGGGAGAGGAGGCGAGGAGGTTTGGCTCATTCCCCGCTCTAGAGGCAGCTGGGCAGCATTGTACATGAAGCAGTATGGTATTCAGTCTGTTATTGGAGACAGGCTCCAGGTGGAGGTGAGCATGTGCTTCTTTATAGGGATGTGCCGCTTTTTATTCTGCTTGTTGGATTATGGGTTTTATTATTACTATTATTTGTATCAGCAGCAGTGGTAATATGGTCATACCTCATTACTAGTATTAAAGTATTGTTACTAGTCCTATTATTATCAAAATACATTTTCATTGGACTATTGATGTTAGATATGCGCAATTCAATAAAATGTTGAGAAATATTATTAGTATTTCTTATGAGATCTTAATTCCCCTCGTATTACAGAAGTCTAGGAAGGTGAGATATGAGGTGCTGTTTGAGTGGACCCTACAACACTGGGTGGTCACTGGTCATTTACTTTCCCTGGTCATGGTTGTACAACATTATTTTTGATACTTCAACCCTGCAGAAGCTAATATCAGTTCTCCAAATACACCCCATATCTCAGCTTCCCGGATCAGAAATGTAAACAGGGTTGGTGTGGATATTAAATTTGACCATTTTGACGTGGCCGAAATTAAGCCTCATTTTAACTTTTGTATTATGACCACAAGACTGGGACCCTAAAGGTTCTCTTGAGCCGATCTAGTATGATCCTTGTATGGTCCTGTGTTCAGTTGGTTCAAAACCCTGGGGGTCCAAGTGTAATATAGACATTAAAATGCGTCCAGGGGGTTTGGGCTTAGTGGCTTGTTTATTATGGACTGATGTTAGAAAATGACTACTATTTCTGAGTATTTCTATTACTATTGTTATCTTTCAGATTTATATAACCTGCATGTATCCCTATAATAATAATTAGTATTAATAAAAATATAAATATCAATTAATTTTATATTGTTTTACATTGTTATTTATCATTTGTTATATTATCATTTTATTATACTTTCTATTGTTAATTGTATTTATTATGTTATTTTTAGATTGTTCTTCATTATACTCATGGTTGTTTTGCACCCCTAGGCTCAGCCATTGCACTACCTGTATGTTTGGTCAAAAAAATACAGCTCCTTCCAGGCCCATTTTTGTCAGCTAGTACAGTTAGGGCTCTTGCACACGACCACGCCGTGTAGGGCGGTCCGCAAATTGCAGATCCACAAAACACGAATGCTGCCCGTGTCCGTTCCGCAATTTGCCCATAATAGAAATGCCTATTCTTGTCCGCAAAACGGACAAGAATTGGAAATGTTCTATTTTACTTGTCTATAGCGATGATAGTGTCAGCCTTGGAGAATAATATTGTTTTTGGTTCTCCTTTTTTGCTCAGGCTCCAGGGAGAAGAAGAAAGAATATGAATGAATTCCTTGGGGATGCCAGTATTCCCTTGCAAGACACTCTCCAGAATTCCAGCTCCTCACTGCCGAACAACGACACCTGGAAGAACAGAGCTGCCAGTAGATTTAGCGGCTTCTTTGGAACTGGTACCGGGCCATTTGGAAAGGTGATGTTTGTTAGATTTTTGTTATTATGTATGTAATATAGTGCTTTTATCTATCTATCTATCTATCTATCTATCTATCTATCTCATATCTATCTATCTATCTCATATCTATCTATCTATCTAATCAATATATAAAAAACAAGGGCAGCACAGCAAAAAGGAAGTAATGTGGCAGGGTGCTGCGGCTGTGGGGGCGATCCACCCACCTTACTTACATAAAATGATAAATTCCACGGCACATCCAAAAAAACATGAGTTTTATTCACCAGAAATACAGCAACGTTTCAATCCACTCAGTGGGATCTTTCTCAAGCAGTCACAATTGCTTGAGAAAGCTCCCACTGAGTGGATTGAAACGTTGCTGTATTTCTGGTGAATAAAACTCACGTTTTTTTGGATGTGCCGTGGAATTTATCATTTTATCTATCTATCTATCTATCTATCTATCCATCCATCTATCTATTATCCATCTATCTATTATCTATCTATTTATCTATCTATCTATCTATTATCTATCTATCTATCTATCTATCTATTATCTATCTATTTATCTATCTATCTATCTATTATCTATCTATCTATCTATCCATCTATCTATTATCTATCTATCTATTATCTATCTATCCCATATCTATCTATATCTATCTATCCATCTATCTGTCTATTTTCCTATCTGTCTATCTGTCTGTCCATCTATCTATCTCACATCTATCTATCCATCTATCTATCTATCTGTCTATTTTCCTATCTGTCTATCTATCTATCTATCTATCTGTTATCTATCCATCTATCTATCTATCTATCTATCTATCCATCTATCTATCTGTCTATTTTCCTATCTGTCTATCTTATCTATCTACCAATGGCATATCTGTATTATCTGTTCTATGTTTCATCTATCTCTCATCTAATGAGCATTCAGCATCTGACTAATGGTAAAGTGCCGCCCATTGGTATGCTAACACGTGAATGTAGATTGTGCCAGTGCATTGGACCATCAGGTTGCTGATTGCTAATAGACTGAAATAGAAAGAGTCAATGAATCAGTATTAGACACGTTGTGACAAGGGCAAGTTTCAAGTGAAACCAGTCGGGGTCAGGTATCCAGACGCTTCATACAGCTTTCTGAGGGGCTGTCATGTAGAGCAAACATTCCTATGTTTTCTTTAGCTCACAGCATTTGCTCTGGGTGATAGACAACATGTGGGTCACCAGCTGCTTCAGAACTACAAGTCCCAGCATGCTCAGTCACACCCTAATGTGGGCACCTGGACAGATTTATCACATTCCCTGTGTACACAGTCACTGTTTATATAAGTGACTGTTTTTAGGAGAATATACAATTTATATGAATACACAAAATATACAGATTATGTCACAGCAAAGCAGAATCGGAGATATCTTCTGGCCAAGCTGTGCACACTGGGCCTGTATGACCGCACACTATTACACACCTGCAGCCACTCGATGTGCTGACATATGGTTCCTCCGTACCGCACAGTATTCTCTCGTAGAAGCATCCCTCCACAATACGCCATGCAGAGAAATAGAACATATGAAATTAGAGGTACGCAGAACTAGAGTACGGTCCCATAGATTTTTTGGGGGTAACGGCTGTTTACCACACTGATCCATGGTGTGCATAGAACACTATGATCTTCTAAGTTTGGTTCTTCAGAACACCGAAGCATCCGGACATCCAAGGCACACGGGCCCGACCTTATTCATGTCTGGCGGTTAAGCAAATACATGTTTGCTGCTTGTCTCTTATGTAAGTGTGAAGGACCTGCGAGGTGTAAATGAGTCTGTCACCCATCCCACAACCTGTATGCAAGGAGAAGTTCTCTCACCTGCCTAAGCATTTAAGCTGCAAATGTGTTATTTTATGCAATCAGGTTTTCACACTCTTAAAAACACAGAGTATTATTCCAGAACGCCATATAGCAGACAAAAGAGAAGAGGGATTTTCATAATGAGGAGCGTTTTTTTTTCATAGGAATACACATCAGATCATCCTTCCACAGACAATAGGGATAGACGGATAGAGCGACATACGGATAGAGGAACATACGGATAGAGTGACATACGGATAGGGGAACATACGAATAGACAGACATACGGATAGGGGAACATACGGATAGACTGACATACGGATAGGGGAACATACGGATAGACTGACATACGATAGAGCGACATACGGATAGGGGAACATACAGATAGGGGAACATACGGATAGGGGAACATACGGATAGACTGACATACGATAGAGCGACATACGGATAGAGGGACATACGGATAGAGGGACATACGGATAGGGGAACATACGGATAGGGGAACATACAGATAGGGGAACATACGGATAGGGGAACATACGGATAGACTGACATACGGATAGACAGACATACGGATAGGGGAACATACGGATAGACTGACATACGGATAGGGGAACATACGGATAGACTGACATACGGATAGGGGAACATACGGATAGACTGACATACGGATAGGGGAACATACAGATAGGGGAACATACGGATAGACTGACATACGGATAGGGGAACATACAGATAGGGGAACATACGGATAGGGGAACATACGGATAGACTGACATACGGATAGGGGAACATACGAATAGACAGACAGATAAATAGATAGTTTCAACTCCAATCAGCACAAGAACAATTTGAGGAGCGGTGTGCCAGCAGCCATTGATATGACCTTTAATCCAAGACAATACAACAACAAAAATTCGGCATCGCTTCCAATAGCAGTTCGGATATGTTGTTCTTTAGGGTGGGTTCGCATCACCGTTTATGCTTACTTTGACATATATACGTTAGGAAAAAAAGGATACAAAAACACAGCACTTCACGTTCTTGTATCCTGCACAGTCTGGTAAAAAAAAAAGTATACTTTTTTTTATTTTTACAATGCAACTGTATGATGAACAGATGCACTGTATGGCATCAGTCTGAGGCATCCGTTTAACGTATACGTTTTTTCTATATGTTAAATGGATGGGGAAAAACGTGATGTGAACCCAGCCTAAGTCACGAGACCACCACGTTTCAGTCCTATTACTGGGCTTGAGAAAAGTTCCAATAAGAGCACTGAAATGTTGCGGTCTCTGGTGAATAAAAGACAACATATTCGAATTGCTATTGGGAGTGCTGCAGAATTATTTTGTGATAGATAGATAGATAGATAGATATAAGATAGATGGATAGATGGATAGATGGATGGATAGATAGATGGATAGACATGAAATAGATAGATATGAGATAGATAGATGGATGGATAGATGGCTAGATATGAGATAGATAGATATGAGATACAGTAGATAGATTGATAGATAGATGATAGATAGAAAAATAGATAGAAAGATAAATACATCCTTAAATGTAGCATTTTCTTTATTTTTTTTATTATTTTGTTATTAGTAGGCCTGGACCTGTCTACGTATTTAGAATTATCTGTGGCCCCTGTATACTCTCCATACTGATCAACGCCAATATAGAAAACAAAGCTCTAGTCTCAGTAATGCTGTTATGCCCACAGACCCCGGAGATAGATGCCTATTTTATTACTTGGCTGGCCGCATGCTTTTTAGGATCATGTTGCCCTGAGTTGTACAGATAGCTCCAATTGTCTGAGGCTCACTTAGTGCCCCACCCTAACCCATTCCTACCAGCTGTGGTCTTTCAATTAAAACCTCATGGGCTTTGCCAAGTGTCCACGCACGAGCCACAGTAACGGTCAAACAAAGAAGGGAATCTTCTCGGTTCTAAAGTGTCACGACCCCCTGCTAATCTCATTGGCATCTCATTTACATACATTAGCAGCAGTCTGGAGAGCGGGTAAGTCAGACCTTCCATATATAAGATACGGTCGACTTCTTAATTGTCATTTATATGCCACCAGCTGCCAGGAGCACGAGCGGAGGGAGATTCAAATGACTTGGGGACAATCCTGGTATCTTCTGCCTTTGTTATAGCCTGGGACATATGTTTAACCTCATGATCCCTGGAATACGCTGGCCTGATTTTACTATACGCCTCTTCTATACTGACCAGTATGAATACTTTATGTCCTCTCTATAGGAGATCGATAAGATGGAACAATTGGAGAGCAAACTGCACTCGTACAGCATGTTCGGACTTCCCAAACTTCCCCAACAGTTGTGCTTCGATCAGGATTCTTGGGAGGAGGAGGAAGATGACACAAATCTCAGCCTGGAAGACAGCTGGCAGGAAATCATTGATGTTCCCGAGGTAAACTACTAAGAAGGAACCTATTGGGGAAGATGATGACATCACTGAGGCATGGGGCAGATAGTTCCTCTTGGCTCAGCGATGTCACATCCGAATAAATCATTTGTTTTGTTACTAATAGGTTTTATCATAGAATATGTCAGTATCATAGAAATGTATCATTACTGGTATACTACTTAATGAGGCCTCATGCACACGCCCGTATCTGTTTTGCGAATCCACAAAATACAGATGTGGTCCATATCCCATCCACATTTTTTTTCAGACCTTCGTAGAGTTCGTAGTCTGCATTTTGCCAACATATTTTATTTGATCCGTGTGCTTTTCTCATCCATATGTTTGTTCTGCAAAAAGATAGAACATGTCCTATACTTGGCCGCAAAATGCAGACCATGTGTACATTGAAGTCAATGGTTCGGCAAAAAATCCAGATGCAACACAGACTGTGTCCATATTGTGCAGATCCTTAATTTGCAGACTGCAAAATACATACAGTCATGTGCATGAGGCCTAATGCTGTAATAATAAGAGGCCCGATTAATATAATACTTTCAGCAAATAAAGGTTGTTCATTGCTTAATTAAAAAAAGTCGTATCAATTCTTCATGGTTTTCAAGATCTCTGCTTGCTGTCATTCCATAGGAACCTCATTGTAAAGATCTGTCATGTGATAATCACACAAATGAATGAATCGGAGCTATGTCTTGTAATGAGCTGCATGATCAACACATGACAGGACAGATTTATTCACCGGAAGTAAACAGTGGAGGTTCCTCTTGAAAGCAGAGATCTTGAAAATCATGAGAGATTGATACAGAAGAGTACTGTAGATTGGAACCTCATATAGCTTGTCTTTATGTAGTGAATAACCTTTGAAATTGTAATACCCCTTTAATTATGTTTAGGGGTTGAGACTTGAAACCTTTCTTCCATAAGGTCTCAAGCACATGGCAAACATGTCACCATATTGTGTCTCCATGAGGCACCATATGTTGGTGGAGCCTGCATTACATGGACATGGTACACAGAATGGGTGATGAAAGTATGAGCAGTGATCCCTGAGCTGAACGTGGCAGAGATCACAATGTCCTCCAAACCTGTGGTCTTGTGTCAGATAATCCAGATGTGTCCTTCCTTACCTTTCCTCTTGACTCGAGATATTGATGAGTGGCTCCAGATGACCATCTTTGAAGAAAAAGACCTGAAACAACGCTTGCATTACTGGGTGTTGGAGCTCTATCCCCTGTATTATTCTACCCTCGGGTCATAAACCAGAGTCTGAACGGATGGCACCATCTCACAATGGTTCTTTAGAAACGAATATAAAAGAACCATGTGAACCGAGGGGAGGCTCACAACGCTGTAGGGCTTTGGTGGTGGGGCCCGATCTGCTGGTCTAGACTCTAGAGGTGATTTGTAGCCTTTGGTTCTGCTTACACCGAACATCATGCTGACCATTGTTCTGTGTTCCTGCAGACTTTATCAAGACGCCAGTGTCACCAGCAGGAGGCCATATGGGAGCTGATCCACACCGAAGCCACATACATCAAGAAACTGAAGGTCATAACAGATGTGAGTAGATAGAGATCTCATTTCTCCCATGTACACACATGAATACGCCTAGACATTATATACTGTATAAATACTAGACACATACTATGCCCCTATACATACAGTACATATACAATACAGATATACATGCAGTACATATAGTATACCCTCATGTGTGCAATGCTAATATACATATGCATATATGGAGTCATTTATCAAACTGGTGTAAAGTAGAAAGGAGCTGTCCAAAAATGAAAGGTGGAATCTGATTGGTTGCTATGGCAACTAAGCCAGTTCTACTTTACACCAGTTTGAGAAATGATCCCAATAGTACTTATACAGTACAAATATACATGCCTATACTATATACATATATACTGTACATATACAAATGAACATATACGTTTCCCTATACATACACACAGAGATACACATGATAATATAATAATACAATATACATTACAAATAAATACATTCATATACTAAGAGAGAGAAAATTCTACACATACATACCTACGGTATATAGTACAAATACTACACCATACCACCATACCTGTCCAGAAGGTGTCATTTATCCCATACACTTATAGTATACCCCTACACATATAACATACACGTACACATATATAGATCATTACTTATTGTATGTGTATATAATATGGTACCAAAAAAGCTTACATCTCACACATCTTGTACTTACAGCTGTTCCTGTGCTGTCTACTCAATCTACAGGAATCCGGATTACTGTGCGAGGTAAGACTGAAGACATTCATGATTGGTTTAGTTATTGATGTTTTACATGTATTGCATATGGCGCACAGTTACTCCTGAGGAAAAAGAATTGCACGCGGTCTTGTGACTAACTTCTTCAGGGTTGCCGACTGTCCAGAAATTTCTTGACAGTCCGAGAAATAAAAAATGTGTCCGTGATTTTTTTTTTTATGCTTTTGATGCTTGACTAGATTATTTTGGTGGTAATTGTAATCATTTTACAGCTCACAGTAAATGCTGGTAACGAGTTCTTATCAGTATATTCAGCTATAGACCTGTATTACTTATCATCTTTATCATTCATTATCGTTTTGGGCTACTTTCACACTCGCGTTTTGGCTTTCCGTTTGTGAGATCCGTTCAGGGCTCTCACAAGCGGTCCTAAATGGATCGGTTTTGCCCTAATGCATTCTGAATGGATAAGGATCCGCTCAGAATGCATCAGTTTGCCTCCGTTCAGTCACCATACCGCTCTGGAGGCAGACACCAAAACACTGCCTGCAAAACTGAGCCAAACAGATCAGGCAACCCTGACCGTAACTGTGATTCCACAGCTCTTTCAAATGATCGCCCACCCCTTCCCCAAGTCATACGTTGTCCCATAAAGCACGTTTCAAGCTCATTTCTATTATTCTATCCCTGTTTGTGTCAGGTGGAACCAGACAAGCTGTTCAGTAACGTGCAGGAGATCATTCAGCTTCATCGAACTCTCTGGGCCAATGTCATGGTGCCTGTTCTGGAGAAGGCTAGGAAAATCAAAAGCCTGCTGAACCCGGTGGACTTCCAGAAAGGATTCAAAATGGTAATTAAAATGAATAGTGTCACCATATAATGCTGTAAATGGTGTCAGTGCAGCCAGGCCTGGAAGAAGGGGTGGAGGATGGGAGTAGTAGTTTTGGTCCTCAGGGTGGTAGTAGTATTCACAGTGATCCCCACTCAGGGCCGTGCAGTGATTGGAAAGCGCACCCTTTCTTCCCTCGGAGCACCTCCTAGTCTTGGGGCCCCTGCCTGGTGGTTATTGGGGTGCCCTAGATGTTAAATGGTTTGGCAGGGTGCAAGGGAGGTGCTAGGAGGAAACATTTGTTCCTTTTAACCCTTTAATATGATTTCTTCTGATTCTTCCCGCAGTTTGAGTCTCTTTTTAAGCCGTACATCAGATATTGTATGGAAGAGGAGGGATGTATGGAGTATATGAGAAACCTGCATCGGGACAATGAATTATTTCGGGCGTATGTGACGGTGAGTTTTTATATCCCGTTAGAAGAACATTTTTCAAATACTTCTCACAGCTGACTGTTTGCTACAATCCAATCCTCCAATCCTGAGATAAACACATCAACACCACAAATCTCTCTCCGGTGCTACACTTTAGGCTGAATGTCACATATAGCTGTGTGAGCAGGACAAGGCTCGGGTGGGTTATTAGCCACTGGATGTAAATTAGGATGACACTCCAGCTGTGGTGAAACTACAACTCCCAGCATGCTCCATTCATTTCTATGGAGTTCTGAGAACAGCCAAGCAAGTGTGCATCTTGGAAGTTGTAGTTTTACCACAGCTGGAGTGCCGGAGGTTAAGTCAGAGCAAATAAAAATTAGGGGAGCTTTATCAAAATTGGTGTAAAGTAGAACTGGCTTAGTTACCCATAACAACCAATCAGATTCTACCTTTTATTTTTCATAGCTCCTTTGGAAAATGAAAGGTGCGATCTGATTGGTTGCTATGGGCAACTGAGCCAGTTTTACTTTACACCAGTTTTGATCCATCTCTCCCTATGTGTTTTTGCCTGTACACCACACATTGCGGTGACTGGGCACAGTGTAATGCTTGTTTTATCCTATGGTGGCACATCTCCTCCCAGACCTGGGGTTTAGCTGGAGGACACATTGTAATATGCTGATTGTCAAGGGAACCTTCTAACAGTTTTCCATAGATCAGAACCTCCTATAAGGCCGCATGTACATGGTCAGATCCATTTTTGCGGTCCGCAAATTGCAGATCCACAAAACATGGATACCGACCGCATGCATCCCACCTTTTCCCCTTCTGCATGCGCCACAAAAGGGACAAGAATAAGACATGTTTTTTCTTTTTTGCGGGGCCGCTGAACGGACATATGGATGCGGACAGCACGCAGTGTGCTGTCCATATCTTTTGTGGCCCCATTGAAATGAATGGGTCTGCATCCAAGACGCAAAAATGACCAAAACTACGGTCGTGTGCATGAGGCCTTATGGTGATGGGTTTTGTATTTGCAGTGGGCCGAGAAACACAAGCAGTGCAACCGTTTGAAGCTGAGCGACATGCTCGTGAAGCCACATCAACGTCTCACCAAGTACCCCCTGCTGCTCAAGTCAATCCTAAAGAAAACGGACGACCATCAGATCAGAGAGTCCATCATCACTATGGTACGTTATGTCCCTCAGATCTGATGATAAGTATTTCCATCTCATTGGCAGTAGTATAATATACAATATATTGAGGTCTAAAATGAGGTGTTATGTCGTACTATAGATAAACTCAGTGGAGCGTTTCATCAATCATGTCAACTCCCGAATGCGCCAGCGGCAGGATCAGCAGCGGCTGGTGGCCATCACCAGTCGCATTGACTCGTACGAAGCCGTGGAGAGCAGTTCTGATGAAGTAGATAAGGTGAGAAATGAGTGATGTCGCCCACCGTATATGCCCCATTGCCATGGGCACCAGCCGCTTTTATTTTTCCTTTATGTTATTTTTATATTATTAATCTAACTAATATTTCATATTTTTCAATGTTAGATATTAAAGGAATTCTGTAAGTTAGATTTGACGGCGCCCATGATTGGAACATCCCTCAATGATACCCGACAACTTCTGCTGGAAGGAAGCCTCAAAATGAAAGAAGGGAAAGACAGCAAGGTGCAGAGCTTACACTCTAAAATCTATACATGAGATATAGTAATAGAGCCATACTAATCGATTAAAAGGGGTGTCCAACGAGAAAGGCAAAATGGCAAGAGAATAGAAAAAATGGCGCCCCCTGCTGGTTTTGGTCAATGCCTTCACTCTCCAGCATCCTGGGATAAATGGGTTAAGGGATTGTTATGTTTGTCCCACCATTACCGACTTTCCCTCTGGTTACTATCTCCTTATTAGTTGCCAATGGTTCTGGTAATTATGAATTCTAATGATCTGACCATGACAAATCAACCAAATGTATTTTTACTTACAGATGGATGTTTACTGCTTCCTGTTTACGGATATTTTCCTCATCACAAAACCAGTTAAGAAAGCAGAGAGGACCAAAGTTATTCGACAGCCGTTACTGGTGGACAAGATCGTCTGTAGAGAACTTAAAGACACAGGTGAATAATTATTGCAGTATTATTTTTGAACACTAGATGGTGTAGGCGCACCCTCAATCCATTCCTTTTCTGTATATTGTACCATGCTTGATAACTCAGCCGCTGCTTTTTGTTGCTGGTGGTTAATAGTATTTGCATGTCCGTCTTCTGTGGGTCTGAAGCTTTTGTTTGCATGCTGTAAAGCAGATGTGTTGCCAGGGAAAAGGTAAATATTAACTCAGTGTGGATGCGCTGACTATTGTTTGTCTACCATGCACATTAAATGGAGGGGAAATAACCTGTAATGGCTGTAAATAAATACAGGTCAGGTTATAGTGCAGCTGTCGTCGTGCATATTATCCTATGCAATGCCCCAATCCAGACCAGAGAGTCATATAGTTCCCCTCTCTTGCTCCTTTAGGATTTTGAGGCAGAGATAGGAAAACCTTTTATCCAGTCACGTCAGCACAGAGTATTTCTAGAAGTGACCACACTGATCTTAATGCATCCCCTTCTTCTATCTCCATTCAGGTTCCTTCCTGTTAATCTACTTGAATGAGCTCAGAAGTGCAGTTGGCGCCTATACTTTTCAAGCCAGTGGTCAGTCGTTGTGCAGAGGATGGGTAGAAGCCCTTTATAATGCACAGGTAAGTGAAAAAACTGTCACTTTGCCTTGTAGAGAGAGAATACAGGGGTCTTCAGATTTCCCTCCACAGCAAACCACTGAGGACAAAATATTTCATTGTGTTTTGTATAAAACAATGAGAAACCACCAGGTATTGGATTATATTGACAGATACAATGAAGTGGACATTATGCAATACCTAAGACAACCTGTGGTGGTGCTGCTGCCCATTGTTCTGAATCTTGACGCTCTGCAAGTGAACTCTGTCATGGAAACAAACTATTAATTGATTGTTATAACTTGTCCCATAGAACTTGCTACAGAGACTGCGTCAGGAGCATGCACAGAACCAGCAGCAGGTATCTCACCTGCCGGAAGAGGAAGAAGAAATGGAAAGTGGGACATCCGCAGCCAGTTCCCCAACGATTCTGCGACGAAGCAGTGCTGACATGTTGCATAGGTAAGAGACCTATTTACCTAAAGGGATTGTCCGCTAAGGACAATACTTTCTTGTTAGAAGAAGCTGATGAAAGGGTACATTAACATAGTAACATAGTACATAAGGCCGAAAAAAGACATTTGTCCATCCAGTTCGGCCTGTCATCCTGCAAGTTGATCCAGAGGAAGGCAAAAAAAAAACCTGTGAGGTAGAAGCCAATTTTCCCCACTTTAGGGGAATAAAAAATTCCTTCCCGACTCCAATCAGGCAATCAGAATAACTCCCTGGATCAACGACCCCTCTCTAGTAGCCATAGCCTGTAATATTATTACGCTCCATAAACACATCCAGGCCCCTCTTGAATTCCTTTATTGTACTCACCATCACCACCTCCTCAGGCAGAGAGTTCCATAGTCTCACTGCTCTTACCGTAAAGAATCCTTTTCTATGTTTGTGTACAAAACCTTCTTTCCTCCAGACGCAGAGGATGTCCCCTCGTCACAGTCACAGTCCTGGGGATAAATAGATGCTGGGAGAGATCTCTGTACTGACCCCTGATATATTTATACATAGTAATTAGATCTCCCCTCAGTCGTCTTTTTTCTAAAGTTAATAACCCTAATTTTGATAATCTTTCAGGGTTCTGTAGTTGCCCCATTCCAGTTATTGCTTTAGTTGCCCTCCTCTGGACCCTCTCCAGCTCTGCTATGTCTGCCTTGTTTACAGGAGCCCAGAACTGTACACAGTACTCCATGTGTGGTCTGACTAGCGATTTGTAAAGTGGTAGGACTATGTTCTCATCACGGGCATCTATGCCCCTTTTGATGCAACCCATTATCTTATTGGCCTTGGCAGCAGCTGCCTGACACTGGTTTTTGCAGCTTAGTTTGCTGTTTATTAAAATTCCTAGATCCTTTTCCATGTCGGTGTTACCGAGTGTTTTACCATTTAGTATGTATGGGTGACTTGCATTATTTCTTCCCATGTGCATAACCTTACATTTGTCAGTGTTAAACCTCATCTGCCACTTCTCTGCCCAAGACTGCAATCTATCCAGATCTCTCTGTAGTAGTATACTGTCCTCTTCAGTGTTAATTACTTTGCACAGTTTAGTGTCATCTGCGAAAATTTCTATTTTACTATGCATTGCAACTTGCAACTGGAATGTGGAAGAATTCAGCAAGAAGTGCTTCATATCTCTGCAGTGCCCCCAACAGGGGGAATGAGACATTACATAGTTTCTATTAGAAGAAGTGGGCTGTCCATGTAAATTGATATTCTTACATAATGGTTCATAATGTTTTTGCATTAGAACATATATAAGGTGGCCTTCATATGTTCCCTAGATGATGAGTACCCTCAGTATTGTGATTATTTGTTAAATTTGTTTTCTATAACTCTTTCTTTGCAGCCAATCAGACAGCTCGACAGAGACAATTTCAGTTGTGGTCATTGATGCCTGTGATGATCTCTCCTCTCCTGAGACTGAGCAAGGACCCTTTAGTTCTCAGTCTGATGAAACCTCAATCAGTACCACCACCTCCTCCATCACCCCTACCAAAGACATGTTTGAAAGCATGGAGACTTCAGATGCAAACCCAGTGGTGGATTCTAACTATCTAAAACTGGAGCCAAATGCATGTAGATCGTCATCTATTGACAGCGCTTATGGGACCCTCTCTCCAACATCACTGGAGGAGTTTGTAGAACGTCAACAACAAGAAGTGACAGAAGGAGAAAGGGATTCAGTCAGTTCTCAGCGCTCAACGTCTCCAAAACTCAAGAGAAGAACCCCTGTCCAGCTCTTACCATGCAAGTCTAAGGTCTTGAAATCCAAATCTGAAGCCAATCTCCTTCATCTGATTTCAACAGAACCAACAAACCATGATAGTGAGGAAGCTCAGCTCACCCAAAGTAAGAGTCTGTGTGAACTCTTTATGTCACAAAGGCCAGACAATTTCATGGACTCAGAGAACAATAAAATTGTCCTTCCTCGATACGTTTCCCACAAAAGGACTAGCTTGGTGGAACGTTCTTTGAGAACAGCTGAAGAACACTTGGCAAAACCCAGGTCTCATTCAGCCTGTACAAGACAGAATGTTGTCAACCTAAGCAGCTGCAGCAGCAGTTCTTCTGACCTTTCGGATGCAGATGAGATACGATTTTCCAAAACTTCTGACGATCCACTTTCAGAGCAGCTTGACTCTCTCCCAGATTTTGAACTAGACTCCCCATCACAGGAATACAGCAGTTCTTACACAGAACAGTATGTGGAGGACAATGGGACAGAGATGGACAATGCTGCTGGACCTGGCTGTGCCAGGCGGACAATGTCAGACCCACAGTCAACCCAGCATAGGAAACTGACTTTGGCCCAACTGTACAGGATTAGGACAACTTTACTCCTTAATTCCACTCTAACAGCCTCGTAAGTCAATCAGATTTTTTTCGCAAAACACAAATTCTGTCTCAGTTCTTTACATTATTGGGATCTCTGCTTGCTGACAGTGATTGGACATCTGCAGTTTGTTACATTGTATCAGGGCATATGCGTCATCTTGGAGTCCAGAAATATTTGTTCTGCTGCTGTTTACCACTGATACATTGTTACAACCTTTAGTTGTGTAGAAGGAGAACTAGCTCATTACAGATGTTATAGGGATTGTCCTAAGGCTACTTTCACACTATCGTTAATATTTTACTGTATTGAGATCCGTCATAGGGTCTCAATACCGGAAAAAAAACGCTTCAGTTTTGTCCCCATTCATTGTCAATGGGGACAAAACGTAACTGAACAGAACAGAATGTACCAAAATGCATTCTGTTCCGTTCTCATACCGGAGAGCAAACCACAGCATGCTGCGGATCGCTTTCTGTCCTGGGATGCGGGGAAAAACCCACAATGCAAGTCAATGGGGACGGATCTGTTTTCTCTGACACAATATGACACAATAGAAAACGGATATGTCCCCATTGACTTTCAGTAGAGTTTATGACGGATCCGTCTTGGGTATGTTAAAGATAATACAACCGGATCCGTTAATAACGGATGCAAATGGTTGTATTATCAGTTACGGAGGCGTTTTTGCTGGACCCTGCCGGATCCAGCAAAAACGCTAGTGTGAAAGTAGCCTAGGTCATGTTTATTATAATATATGCAGGGATCCTGTTAGAATAAAAAAATTTATACTTACCATCCCAAACCCCCTCCGTTCCAGTGCTGCCGCTCTGTGTTCCCTGACAGGCTTTGTTGTCCCGACTGCAGGTGACATGCCCACATACTGCACATGACCACTGCAGCTAATGACTGGCGTCAGCCTCGTGCCGTCTACTACTGAGGCCAATTATTGGCTGCAGCGGTAATGTGCAATATATGGGCACATCATCGCTGTAACCAAAACATTACGTCATAGCTTGGGATGGAGAGGAGCGCCAGTGCTGTATACGAGGGGGCATGTGACTATAAAAATTTTTTATTATGCTAAGTGTCCCTGGAGTTAAAAAAGTAACTTGGCAAAAACCTTTGTCACAAGAATATGAACGAGACAATGTTCTGATACATACCTGCTTTAAAGGTAGAGTCACCAGCGACCTCCCTATGAAACTGTTTGCACAGACACCTGATTAAAACGCTGTTTTTCCTTTCTTGATCTCATTCCCAAGTTATGACACTTTTTCTTAATAAGCAAATTGGGCCTTTGGTGCAATGAGGGCCTCACCGTTGCTCTTGTTGCACCCAAGCCCCACTTCTTTCTGTGACCAGCCCCTCCCTGGCTGCTTTGATTTATAAGGCCAGGCAGTGTCAAAGCAGTGAGGGAGGGGCTGGCCACAGAAAGGAGTGGAGCTTGGGTGTAGCAAGAGCAATGGTGACACCCTTGTTGCACCAAACGCCTAATTTACTTATTTTGCATAGAAAAGGTGTCATTCATAACTTGGAAACAGAGCCTTGGATCAACGTGTGAATCATGTGAATCACAGCTATGTATCTAGGCAAACAGGTGCCAACGGGGGTCGCTTGTGACAGATTCCCTTTAAAGGGGTTGTCTCAATACAGACAACCCCTTTTACATCAGCAGCTCCTGCTTGCTAGTGGCTCTTTGCTCTGGCCTATATATGCCGCGGTTCCTCTGTGCCATCCATATCTCCTTATAGGACATATGGACAGGAATTGTCCTTGTGTGACAACCCCTTGAAAGCCTTCTTGGGTGCTCTCTGCCCTTAGTTCAGTGGCAATTAGGCCTTGAGGTAATCTGATAGAGACAGGTTACAAGGGATGCCTTCCCTATATTAAAGACTGCTAGGTTGCTAGGTAGTTTGTTTCCCTAGCAACCAGTCTGTCAGGCATGATTATAAGTTTAGTTTGCTTAAAAGAAATTAATGAAATAATGAATGTTCTTCACTGGACCCAATGGTGTTGTTTTTGCTCTGTGGTTTTTTGGGGTTACCTGACCAAGCACCCCTTCTAAAACTGAAGCTGGTATTGGTAAAATGGATCAGTAGGGCTGCTTTCTGCAGGAAATAATGAACACCTATGACACCTACTAACATACGCTGATGTCTTTTGTATTTTCAGGGAGGTGTAATACATTGGAACAGGAACACATTGACAGTAGAAGTGACATTTTCTGAGCAGATGTCTATGGATCACCACGTGGCGGGAGGGCACAGAGGTCCACGTTTAGGTCTGTGTGCCGCTGTTGGTCCGGATAGTTGGGAGAAACTGGATAATTGTCAGACATTTGCAGAAAATTCCCTTCGGCCCCCGAGAAATGCATCTTGTTTGCACTTTGAGCAATAAAGAACTTCTAATCTGAACTTCCAAGTGAGAACTGTTATGGCAGAGAGCGATGCCATAGAGCGCAACTGGACGTGTGCCTCCTGGATGGATCCCAAGTGTTGTGAGGACCAAGCGGATCCGACCTCGTCTTTAATTATGCATACAGTGGACTCTTATATTGCTTTCATGTTTTACATACTGACCCCTGCCACTAGGACATGTCGGCTAGATCTGTCTATTAGCACAGCTCGATGTAACGAAACGTTTACTAAGCTGCACGTCTGACAACATGATCGAAGGGACAATGTGACCCTCCTGTAAATTAGAGGGATATTACAAGTCACCACGACTTGTATGGGGAAGACAGTACAAACGGGGGCACTGGCCCAATCAGCCAGTCATCTGTGATTCTCCTGGTCTTCATCAGCCATGGAGTCTAGTTGAGTCTTGTGACTATTTTAAGGGTTGGTCTAGTTTTGACGATCCTCATTCAATTGATTGCTTGTAGCACCATCTGTAGGTAAACTGTGCTGTGTCCAGCACTGTTGTTGGCATTGGATGACATGGATGCCCATTGATTACAATGGGCACCTTTTAATGCTTATGGTGCCCATGCATATTAGATGTAAGTTGGTCAAAATTGTTGATTTCAGTGGGGGGGCAGCCAACTCCCCTCCAATAGTAGATGGGGAGGGAAAGAAGGATCAGACATGTTAGATTTCTGGCACTGAGCATGCTGAATATCTGGCAGAAGTAGATTTCCCTTTCCCCATTGAGGACACATGCATGCACTGCCGAAGGAGCAATAGTTGTGGGGAGAATTGGTGTTCAGCCAAAAGCTATCTAAGGTGGCTTTAGTCACTAGGAGACAAGGTTAAAAGATCACTATTGCAGGACCTGAAGGGGTGGTGCTTAACATAAGCATTCAAAAAACAGCAAAGAAAGCTGCTTTGTGTCATGCTCCACCCCCTCAGGTCGTGCCACAATCAAAATACATTGTATGATTTCACAGCAAAGCGTTCCCATGCTACAAATATCTCATGGGGTGAGGAGGTGGTCCAGCCTCCCTATAATCATTTTCAGATTCATAATCCAACCTAAGTGGACATCCCCTTTAATTATTATCACGAGGCTGCAGACGTACAGATTAGAGTAAGTAATTCTTAATGATGAGCAAAGGGGCGATGACATCACCAGTTATAACGGGTGACATCAGAACTCTAGATAGAATTTTTGCAGTCTATATCTATGTTACCATAGGGCGTGTATTATACAGAGGTGCCCCGCCTGTATATACATTGAGAAACGGGTTCCCTTGAAAGCTTCTGTATGTGACCAAAGTTGGACATCTAAGTCCGATTCATATGTAGATAAGAACGTCTTACGACTTTCAGATCGCTTGTGTTGCTGACCTTACAGCCTCTCCAAGCCAGACCACATCCTGTCACTCCATTTAAAGGATGCGTTGCTAGTGTTTAAGTAAGTGAACCCCACTGCTCCGTATGGAGGGGGAAATGTCTTTTTCGATAGATTTTGTACGGCAATGGAAAAGATGTACAGTGACAGTATTATGCTTCCCAGACATGGTGCTTGCCAATGTTTAAATTATTTCTTCTATTTTTTGTTGTTGTTACATTATTTAAACTCCTAAGGGCACTTTATTTGTAAGATAATTTGTAGTTACAGTACTCAGTACTCAGAAGAGACCAGTAATCTGTACATAACCTAGTATAGCATGTCAGACGTCATGTCATAAATAGCTTTTACTGACATATGTTCTTAAATAATCTCATTTCCTAACAGGCACCAGTCGTCTTCACCCATATAGGCGGCCATTTTGCAAGCAGAACCACAGTTAGCGTGTGAGCTATAAATTCAGACTAAATATATGGTTAAAGGGGTTACCTGAGCTTTTTTTTTTTTTTCAGAAACAGCGCCTCCCCTGTCCCCAGGCTGTGTCTGGTATTGCAGTTAGTTCCAAGTTACTTGAATGGAATGGAGTTGCAATATCAACATAAAAAAACAACAGATTTCTGATAGCCCCTTTATGACGTTTGACATTTTTTTTCATGTTTGAAGCTAATTTTCGAAATGGCCGCCATGTAGGTGATACAGTTTCATTATAACTTAGGTTCCACATTATAGCGCATTGTCATGTAACCCCCATCCGTACAATTGTACACCGCGTACCCCGGCAGGGTCATTTTTTATTTATTAAATATATATTACTTCTTTAAAGTGGTATCATTTTTTTGTATTATAAAAAAATATAAGTGAACAGAGTTTTTTTCCTAATAATTTGGAAATAAAATTGTAAATGTAATAAAATGTTTGTAAATGTCGTGATCTGTGCTGCTGCTTAATTTCATAAAATAATAATAACGTACGGAATTGGCATCCTGTGGACTGCAGCATAAATGCGTGACATCACTGGACTGCTGTCCTGGAAAGGACCTCGACCACCAGATGAAATAATCCGAGCACCGTTCTGAAAGGACATAATGTGAGCAGCTGAAATTATGAGGAGGTAAAGATAAGCACAGTGACTGTAATTGTTAGGTTACTTAGGGTGTAACTGTTATGGGGGCACTCAGAATGTTACTAATATGGGGGCACTATGGCTCTCACTGTTATGGGCAGGTCAGGATGTTTCTGGTATTGGGATACTCAGCATGATGCTGTTATGGGGGGGGGGGGTGTGGCTGCCATTGTTATAGGAGCACTCGTGCTCTTACTGTGGGGTATTGTTACTATTATGGAGGTACTATGGCAGTGACTGTTATAAGCAAACTGTGGCGTTCACTGTTGCTGTCAATGATATGGAGGTACTGTGGTGTTCACGGTTATGGAGGCACTCAGGATATTACAATAAATGAGGGTGCTATGGATATTGGATATCACTGTTATAGTTGTACTGTGGCTGCAGTGTCGCATTGGGGTTCCTGGGGCCCACCAGAGGAAATTATTCTTGGGGCCCAACCTCTATATCATTGATAGAGTCTAACAGGTGTTAATCAAAGAAATAGACCCTAGTGGCCGGTGACTAACTCCAAAGTCAGCCAAATAGGTTTTCTTCTTCTGGACCTTTGGGGCCCACTGGAGAAACTTGGTACACTGGTGGGCCAGTCCAACCTTGTGTGGCTGTCAGAGTTATGGGGGCACTGTGGCTGTCATTGTTATGGGAGCACTCAGAATGCTACAGTTATGGAGGATTGGTGGCTAATTACTCAATATCCTCTACTGGGTCTACAAAGTACCCATACTATGCAGTACTCACCATGTCTGGGTAGCAGAAGAAGAGGCAGCAAGGAAGCACAATATAATTAAAAGGAGATACAGATATCTTTGTATTAAGCCCATGTTGTTTTTTTTATATATTTAAAGGGTTTCTACCACCACATTTGGACCTAATTAGCTGTCAGACACTAGCGATCTGCTAGTGTCTGCTGTACCTAACCATGCTATTGTAATTCCTTTCTGTGCAGCGGTTACCCTAAAAAACATAGTTTTATTGCTATGCTAATGAGCCTCTAGGTGCTATGGGGGCATCTTTTCAGCACCTAGAGGCTCCGTCTACTCACCATGTCTGCCGCCCAGCTCGTCCCTCCAGCCATTTAGATTGACAGCCTCCATCGCGGCCGAATTCTCGCGCCTGAGCCGCGTCCGTCTGTATTTGGCGCAGGCGCAGTGACTGTCAGACCGCTCCCTGCGCCAGCATCTCCACTGCGCCTGCGCATCTCCAATGCTTGAGGCCAGGCGTCGTCTATTCCTGGGAGCACTCTGACGTCATCGGCGCAGGCGCAGTGGAGATGCCGGCGCAGTGAGCGGTCCGACAGTCACTGCGCCTGCGCTGAATATAGATGCACACGGCGCAGGCGCGAGAATTCGGCCGCGATGGAGGCTGTCAATCTAGAGGAGATGGGCGGGCTGGAGGGACGAGCTGGGCGGCAGACATGGTGAGTAGACGGAGCCTATAGGTGCTGAAAAGACGCCCCCATAGAGGCTTATTTGCATAGCAATAAAAGTTAGTTTTTTGGGGTAACCGCTGCAGAGAAAGGTATTACAATAGCACGGTTAGGTACAGCAGACACTAGCAGATCGCTAGTGTCTGACAGCCAATTACGGTAGGTCAAAATGTGGTGGTAGAAAGAAACCCTTTAATCCTCGAGTGCCTCTTCTCTGAATGGTGCCCTGGGCAAAGGCCTAGTTTGCCTTCTCTGGCCTCAGTCACCGTCCCTGACACAGATTTTTTCGTGAATACTATGACATACATATTCTGCTATAAAAATCACTCAGTGGTTTCAGAAGTTGCTGATTATCTATGAGGAGAATGATGGTAATGACTTGCTATGCCGTCACCACGCCTGCTGACACAGGAACAGGTAGGAACATGTCAGAAAAACCAACACCGCTACAGCATATGAATCCCTCTGTACATCTTGCCACCGCACATAGAGGCCATGTAAAATATAATTCTTCCAGTCTTGTATGCAGAAGAGAGGGATACGCACTGCAAGGGATAAGAGGGGGGCAGCACTGAACTGCTCTAGATCCATATACTGTATGAAGTCTTATACCTGGACTGTAGGGTCTGGGGGGATAATCCTCCTCCTTGTGGAGATCACCAAGTTGGTGTATGGAGTCTTATAGGTCAAGCAATGCTCCCTGGGAAACAAGGCATGAGAAGTAGCTCTCTTCCAGGAAGAAGTCTCTATTGGTGATAGCTTCCATCGAAGGGTTTTCCCGGGACTTAATTATTGATGAGCTATCCTCAACTCACTTAAATGGGAGCGGTGATGGAGTACCGCGACACGGCCACAACACAGTGAAACTATATAGTTTCTGGCATGTAGCCGATCAGGGGGGCCAGCCGGGTTCTGGACCCCCACCAATCTGATATTGAGGACCTATCCTGATAATTCATCATCAATACCTAAGTCCCGGAAAACCCTTTTAATGGACCTTGAAACATGACTAAGGAAACCAGAATCTTCTCCATAAGAAAACGAGAGACCCATCCGCAGACAGCTGCTGCACGGTTATGCCCGTCATTGGTGCCGGGCAGGTTACTGGTTGGCATAGGCAGCTCTAGGAAGACCGTTTTCATTCTTCTCGGAGGAGAACTACTTTGCACACCTTTTCTTCACAAGGAGGAAATGTTTTCCCCCAGACCCACATGAAAGGCCCCTCACCCAGCCACCCTACTCTGCACTGGTGAGGAAAACCCCTGAAATAGCTGTATGCGGATGGGTCAATTTTTTATGGAGAAGAATCTGGTTTAGCATGTGTCATTAGACACGCTAGAACAGGGATCAGCAACCTCCGGCACTCCGGGTGTTCTGAAACTACAACTCCCAGAATGCTCTATTCACTTCTATGGGAGTTAGACGAAGAACAGCCGAGCATGTTTGCATGTTAGGAGTTGTAGTTTCACAGCAGCTGGAACGCTAAAGGTTGCTGATCCCCGCGCTAGAAGGTCTGCCAAAAAATTTGACATTGAGTCATAGGGAAGCTCCCCCAGAAGGTGGCACTAGAGAGTTTTCCTTCTTCTTGGAGGAGAGGTACTCTCTTGACCTGACTGTGTGAAGGGGATTTGGACTTTGAGAAATTACAATTTATTACTGGGGCCCTATGAGCGCGGTGTGGACCCTGGAATGGGGGTGTCCGACTCCTAGGTTGGGAGTGCGTTATGTGAGAAGGGGCTGGAGGTAAGTAGAAAGTCTCAGACTGAGCATAAACGTTCTCCAAAACCCTGATGCCCTCTTTCACCTGAGTCTGCACTCAATAGGGGAAATTTGTCTCATGCTCTTGAATATTTGGTAGTTCTCTGTACAGTTTCCTTCTCATGACTCATGACCTTGTTTCCCTCATTCACTTAGCAGTGTAGTTGATGTTGTGCATCACTCTTTCCTCCCCCATCATTGACTGTCTTCACGTAAATTTTTTTTTTTTTTTTTTTAACAAATCCTCTCACTCTTGTAACACGAAACAAGTTTTCAGAAATGCTCTTTACATGTGGTCACACTTCAAAAGCGATGTCTTAACACATTTACCCTTCGTGTGGGCTACAGGGCGGCCTGAAGTGAAAGGGCGTGGCCTCAGGACAGCAGCAAGCAAAATACAGAAGGGGGGATAACCCACATTGACTGTCACTGTAGTCTGACGGGATGTTGGAAATGATGCAGAGGGTTATATGTGCTAGGACGCTGGACCTTTGAGACGTCTGTCATACTTTGTTTCATTTATTTTTAAAAATGAAGAGTTTTTTGTACATTTTCCTTCTGGGTTGGGTAAGTCGTGTCTTTTCTGTATTTTTCAGACATCTCATCTTCACAACACTAGACATGGCCAAAAAAAAGTATAAAAGTATGTTTAGTTCTTTGGCTCTCCCATGAGTGTCGTCAACCTATGTGGTGTACTTAGAGGGATGGAGACCCCATAGTAAAGATAAAAATGGGGCACCTCTGATACTAGCTGACAATACCACACCTCTAACCTCCTGATACAGGAGAGCTTGGTACTTGTTTGCCTCCATCATCTTTGGGTTGGTTCCTCACACCATAGTTTGATAACATTGAAAGACCTTGCACAGGTTCTCACCACCCATTAAATGAGATGTATCTAACCTGGGTTGGACCCCTTTTCTCCACATTAGCTGTATCTTCTGCTTCTATGGTACGTACATCTTTATGCTCTCCCTCTTCATAAGATCCCCAATAAGCATGGGCATATAATTAGAGAGTGGAGCAGCTGGGATCACATCCAGGCCCTGGAACCTGAGGAGACCCAAAAGGTCTTTCTGTTCCATATAAGAAAGTAAATCAGTTCTATAAATGATGTGCGGACAGGTAACCAACAAGCCATTCTGCTTTGTCCAGGGTATTTAAGCTAGTCATTTATCAAACTGGTGTAAAGTAGAACTGGCTTAGTTGCCTATAGCAACCAATCAGATTCCACCTTTCATTTTGGACAGCTCTTTTGGAAAATGAAAGAAGGAACTGATTGGTTGCTATGGGCTATTGGTTGCTATTAATCTTTGCCCCGGTGAAGAAGATCTAACTACAACTCTTACAGGAGGTGGTCTTCATTTCTCTATAGTGCTCCTCTATAGTGATTATTAGGGCTTGTTCACATCTAAGTTGGGCGCTCCATTTGGGGCTTCCGTTAGAGGTTCTGTCAAAAAGGTTGGACAAAAAAAAGTTCTGTTTGCAGGACTTTTATGTCCAGTAAAGAAAACACTTCTGTTATTTTGGTTGTTCTGCTCCTGAGTGGTGTGAACTCACCCCTAGGGCTCATTCAGACAGCTGTATGTCGTCTGCAAAAATGCAGATCCGTTTCTTTGCGGATTCGATGCAGACTTATTAACTTCTATGGGGCCCTTTTCATCTGTTCTACAGCTCCGCAATAGAAATAAAACATGTCCTATACTTGTCGGTGAAAATCAGGATGTGGCCGCAAAAAAACAGATCCACAATTTTGTGGACAGCATACAGCCGTATGAATGAACCCTTATAATTTTATGTGCCATACAACTTTTTGGATTAAAGTGTGAAAATGTTGACTTTATCTAATGTCGCAGTCTTTAGTTGTGAGTGTCCAGGTGTTGCAGAACTACAAATCTCTGTGTACTCTAACCACCAAAGGCTGACAGAACACACTGGGAGTTGTAGTTTTGCATTGGCTGAAGATATAGCTGCACTGCACTGTAGACTGGCAGGAATCCCAAAGTAACAAGGCTAAGGCCCCTTTCACACGGGCGAGTATTCCGCACGGGTGCAATGCGTGCGTGTAGATTGTATTATTTTCCCTTATAACATGGTTATAAGGGAAAATAATAGCATTCTGAATACAGAATGCATAGTAAAATAGCGCTGGAGGGGTTAAAAAAAAATAAAAATAATTTAACTCACCTTAATCCACTTGATCGCGCAGCCCGACATCTCTTCTGTCTTCTTCTTTGCTGTGTGCAGGAAAAGGACCTGTGGTGACGTCACTCCGGTCATCACATGATCTTTTACCATGGTGATGGATCATGTGATGACCGGAGTGACGTCACCACAGGTCCTTTTCCTGCACACAGCAAAGAAGAAGACAGAAGAGAAGCCGGGCTGCGCGAGCAAGTGGATTAAGGTGAGTTAAATTATTATTATTTTTTTGTAACCCCTCCAGCGCTATTGTACTATGCATTCTGTATTCAGAATGCTATTATTTTCCCTTATAACCATGTTATAAGGGAAAATAATAATGATCGGGTCCCCATCCCGATTGTCTTCTAGCAACCGTGCGTGAAAATCACACCGCATCCGCACTTGCTTGCGGATGCTTGCGATTTTCACGCAGCCCCATTCATTTCTATGGGGCCTGCGTTACATGAAAAACGCACAAAGAGGAGCATGCTGCAATTTTCACGCAACGCACAAGTGATGTGTGAAAATCACCGCTCGTGTGAACAGCCCCATAGAAATGAATGGGTCCTGATTCAGTGCGGGTGCAATGTGTTCAACTCACGCATTGGACCCGCACGGAAAACTCGCCCGTGTGAAAGGGGCCTAAGGCCTCCTGCACAAGAACGTGTGCTTCCCGTTGCCGTATTGCGGACCGCATTTGCGGATACGCAAAATACACGGGTGCCAGTCTGTGGCCATTCTGCATCACGGATGCGGACCCATTCAGTTCAATGGCAGAACGGCCGGATCGCGGACCTATTAGAGTGAATGGGTCCGCGATCCACTGCTGCTGCCCCACGGACGGCGTTCGTGCATTGCCGCCCGCATTTTGCGGCCCGCAGCACGACCACGGGGCGCACACGTTCGTGTGCCGGAGGCATAAAGGAACAACTTTTAGCAAATGATGCAGTGAAAAATGGCCCAAGTGTCATTGAAAGGGGTTTAGGCAGAAACCCTTTTGTCCTGTGTGGGGGCCTGGTTGGATACTTGCTATGGGGCCCTTACTATTCTATGTACGCCACTGCAGGTGCGGGTCAAACAGTTGCAGATCATTTTCATTATACCTTCTCTCTGTGTATCCTCCACTCCTGGTTTAGGCCTCCTGCACACGACCGTATGGCTTTTTCAGTGTTTCACGGATCCGTTGCTCCGTTTTTTGTTTCCGTTGTGTTTCCATTTCTGTTCCGTTTTTCCGTATGGCATATACAGTATACCGTAATTACATAGATAAAATTGGGCTGGGCATAACATTTTCAATAGATGGTTCCACAAAAAACGGAACGGAAACGGAAGACATATGGATGCATTTCCGTATGTGTTCCGTTTTTTTGCAGACCCATTGACTTGAATGGAGCCACGGAACGTGATTTGCGGGCAATAATAGGACATGCTCTATCTTTAAACGGAACGGAAATACGGAAACGGAATGCATACGGAGTACATTCCGTTTTTCTTGCGGAACCATTGAAAAAAACGGCCAGTAAACGGGGGGAAAAAACGGTCGTGTGCAGGGGGCCTTAGGCTCACAAAAACTGATTGAAATAACTGATCAAATAACTGATGTTTGAACAAGGCCTAAGGGTGTTTGCTATAAGTACTGCTGTATGCAGCATATTTATCCGTCCAAAACCCGGCATTTATGCAGGAAAGTGGCCGGATCACCACTGGACCCCATTATAGTCCATGGAGATCCAGTAGGGAACTGTTGCATGGCGAAATCGATAGCAAAATGTCCTTAGAGTACATTCACATCTGCAAGCAGATTACCCGGCAGGCTGTTCAGGCAAAGAGCAGCCTGCCGGATCTGCTGCCGCATATATAAATGTACCCTAAAGGTATGACCACATGGCACGTCATGTCATAAATCTGGTTGTGTTGCGGCCGTGCTGCGGTCAAGAACCGTGCGGTCAATTAGCCCACAGCTGCCTTTTATTTAATTAATGAAGACCGCACTATACAGTTGGTCTTCATCGTTGCTGGCCGCGTGGCCATTAACAATAAAGACCAATTAAAGAGTGCGGTCCTTATTAGTTAAATGAAAGGCAGCTGCGAGCTAATTGACCGCACTGTTCTTGACCGCAGCACGACCGTTCAGTGTAGTCGTACTCTTAAGGACATTTCACTTTTGCTTTTGTGCTTTATTCATGTAGGAGATCTCTGCCCCATGATACTTCTTTTTCTATGACCTTCTGATAATCCAGAATTTGTTGGGTCCCTAAGGAATTTTTCTGTGCAATAAATAAAGGTTTTGTACACAATTAGAAGTACATGGCTGTTTTCTTCTAAAAACAGCGCCACGTCTATTCACAGGTGGTGCGTGGTATTACAATTCAGCCTAATTCACTTCAGTAGAGCAAGGCTGCAATACCAGGCACAACCTGTGAATAGAGGTGGCACTGTTTTTGAAAGCAAGCAGCCATGTTCTTCTAATCATGGACAACTTTAAAGGGGTTTTCTCACTTCAGATACATTATGCCATCTTTAGGACACCACCATATTGGGTGGTCAGGTGAGTCCGGCTCTCTGCAGCAGAAGGCGCTGGCCATATACAAGAGATAAAATAAAGACCAGAAGTGAATGGAAATTTTGGGGACAGCCATGCAAGTGCTTGCTAAATGGTGGTTAGGGGACCACCTTCTCCTGATGGGTGGGCATCCTTGAAGGGGGGACTCTGCCTCTCCTGCAGCTATGCCATAGGGGTCGGAAGTATGCTTTATTTAACCCTTTCCTTCTACGCTGTATACATTTCTACGCTCTACAAAAAACACAACTAGAAGTTGTCCTCCTGCTCTACCTGAAACAATGACAGAAACATGTTCAGTTTCTGTGTGAAATCTTGACATTTACGTTAACCCAATTGTGGTTTATGTCACATAATATTGTGACCTCATCAGTACAACGGTTATGACTGGACAGTTACATTTTTTTCGTAAAGTTTTCTGATAAAAAGAAAACTCATACAGTATCAGCAAAACTACAGTATCTCTCAACATCCCATCAGATTTCAGGTTTCGGACCTGATCAGCAATTCTCCAGACCTCATTTTCGACCTCCACAAAGTTTTGTATGTTCTTTGCTAGGTCTCGACGGTCTAGTATTTTAAAGGGAGTCTGTCAGGTTCTTTCTTGTCATGAAACCAGTAACAGCGCTGGTAGGGGACTTAAATGGCAAAGATACTGATGACCTGTCCTCAGGATAGATTATTGATATCGGATCAGAGAGGGTCTGACTTCTGCTGATCAGTTGTTTAAAGGGATAGCGGTACTTGTGTGAGCTCTAATTCCTCTTCAAAATCCCCGGGGCGCCGTCTCCTTTATACTGGTGGTACAGTGTAATTACCATTGATCGTCCCATTCACGTGCAGGTAATTTTGAAATGGAAGCAGTGCTTACAGGAGCACCACTACCCCTCTGGGGAGTCAGAACCCTGCCAATCTGATATTGACAACTTGTCCTGCTGATGATAGGTCATCAATATCTTTGCACTGCTCAACCCGTGTAGCAGATATAGCCATGGATCAAATTGCAGGGAAAACAAACTTATCACATATGCAAATAAGCTCACAAGAGCCCATTGGGTGGTCCAGAGACTGTCAAGTGCACAGGCTAACCTCAGTAAAACCTCCCCAGCTCCTACCCTTAGTTTTGATTAACACCTCCTCCATTGTTGTCCCTGAGGCCATTGAAAACAGACATTTCAGTGCTGAACAGAAGAAGTTATCGATCAACAACTGGGAGTCATGGCATGGGGTTTATTGAGGAAAGCCTGAGCAATTTCGGGCTTGGGTCCACCCACTGAGCAGAGAAGAGACCAGCAATGCTTCAGTAGTCCTTTAGAATGTTAAAGGACCTGCAGTCATATGATCAGATGAATCTAGGTCCTGAAGCCAGAGGGCAGAGCTTCAAAGCACCTCAGAGGGGAGAGTATGGGCTGCTTTGTAACTTTCTGGGATCTGATTTGGGGTCTGGTGCACCATTTTAATAGAGTTACTATCAGAACGGCACACTACACAGTGTATCGCCTCATGGTATGATACTCAAACATAGTAGCAGGGTGTACAGATGAGGGTTGCTGCTTTTGTATACTGACCATACAGACGACAAGAACTCATTATTTTGGCCTTTTTAGGGCTAATAGAATCCTATGGAGGTGTTCAGTGTTTAGGTTGGAAGCTTTCCTGGTGTACTCTGTATGTACAGTCGTGGCCAAAAGTTTGGAGAATGACACAAATATTAGTTTTCACAAAGTTTGCTGCTAAACTGCTTTTAGATCTTTGTTTCAGTTGTTTCTGTGATGTAGTGAAATATAATTACACGCACTTCATACGTTTCAAAGGCTTTTATCGACAATAACATGACATTTATGCAAAGAGTCAGTATTTGCAGTGTTGGCCCTTCTTTTTCAGGACCTCTGCAATTCGACTGAGCATGCTCTCAATCAACTTCTGGGCCAATTCCTGACTGATAGCAACCCATTCTTTCATAATCACTTCTTGGAGTTTGTCAGAATTAGTGGGTTTTTGTTTGTCCACCCGCCTCTTGAGGATTGACCACAAGTTCTCAATGGTATTAAGATCTGGGGAGTTTCCAGGCCAAGGACCCAAAATGTCAACGTTTTGGTCCCCGAGCCACTTAGTTATCACTTTTGCCTTATGGCACGGTGCTCCATCGTGCTGGAAAATGCATTGTTCTTCACCAAACTGTTGTTGGATTGTTGGAAGAAGTTGCTGTTGGAGGGTGTTTTGGTACCATTCTTTATTCATGGCTGTGTTTTTGGGCAAAATTGTGAGTGAGCCCACTCCCTTGGATGAGAAGCAACCCCACACATGAATGGTCTCAGGATGCTTTACTGTTGGCATAACACAGGACTGATGGTAGCGCTCACCTTTTCTTCTCCGGACAAGCCTTTTTCCAGATGCCCCAAACAATCGGAAAGAGGCTTCATCGGAGAATATGACTTTGCCCCAGTCCTCAGCAGTCCATTCACCATACTTTCTGCAAAAGATCAATCTGTCCCTGATGTTTTTTTTTTTTAGAGAAGTGGCTTCTTTGCTGCCCTTCTTGACACCAGGCCATCTTCCAAAAGTCTTCGCCTCACTGTGCGTGCAGATGCGCTCACACCTGCCTGCTGCCATTCCTGAGCAAGCTCTGCACTGGTGGCACTCCGATCCCGCAGCTGAATACTCTTTAGGAGACGATCCTGGCGTTTGCTGGACTTTCTTGGACGCCCTGAAGCCTTCTTAACAAGAATTGAACCTCTTTCTTTGAAGTTCTTGATGATCCTATAAATTGTTGATTAAGGTGCAATCTTAGTAGCCACAATATCCTTGCCTGTGAAGCCATTTTTATGCAACACAATGATGGCTGCACGCGTTTCTCTACAGGTCACCATGGTTAACAATGGAAGAACAATGATTTCAAGCATCACCCTCCTTTTAACATGTCAAGTCTGCCATTTTAACCCAATCAGCCTGACATAATGATCTCCAGCCTTGTGCTCGTCAACATTCTCACCTGAGTTAACAAGACGATTACTGAAATGATCTCAGCAGGTCCTTTAATGACAGCAATGAAATGCAGTGGAAAGTTTTTTTTTGGGATTAAGTTAATTTTCATGGCAAAGAAGGACTATGCAATTCATCTGATCACTCTTCATAACATTCTGGAGTATATGCAAATTGCTATTATAAAAACTTAAGCAGCAACTTTTCCAATTTCCAATATTTATGTAATTCTCAAAACTTTTGGCCACGACAATACACAGTCTGAGGCTGTTATTATTACTATGTGTGGCATTAAGGGGACAATATTACTGCTGTGAGAGCACTATTACAGTGTGCGGAACTAAGGGGGCACTTTTACTGTGTGGAGCACCATATAGGCACTATTATTGACTCAGAACTCAGAAGTGTCGCCTAATTATTTTTGGAGACACCATCTGTGTGGGACTCTTATTTATTTCTAAAGTACAATGTTGGGGGGCACTTTGCAGCACAGCAGCTACAGTAATGGGTCCTCAACAGGCACAGCATGGATTATATGGGAAGATACTGAACAATGTTCAGGGGGAGGGAAGCACACTCATGAAGCTTATGGGCTCATCAATGTGTTACAAAAGGGCCTGGGCCCAATACTGACCCCTCTGGAACCCCCACTGGTAACTGTGACCCAATCTGAGTCTGTACCATTAATAACCACCCTCTGTTTTCTATCACTCAGCAATTATGCATGTTTCCCCCTAGTCCCCTCAGTCTCATTTTATGTACTAATCTTTTATGCAGTCTAGTATCAAACACCTTGGAAAAGTCCAGATTCACAATATCCACAGCATTACCATGGTCCGGTCCACAATCTTACCCAGTCCATATAGAAATGCTGGACTTAACGTCTTGTTTTAGAAGGTGGAGATTTAGGACTGCTGTAAAAATTCCAGGATTGTATTCGTGGAGCAATCGCTTTTCAAGAATAGGGTGTATACACCCTATAGAAGGGGTAGTCCACCTTGGTGAGGTAGAGATCTACTGTAGTAATAGAGAAGGTACTAGATATGTGCCATGATACAAACGTCTTCTTCTCACACAAAAGAGAAGCCATGATTAGGCCACACATAGCAATTGTACAAGGTGCTCACCATTTGAAAAGTATTTTGGCTTTGACAAACACAATGGGCCACATTTACTAATGTGAGTGGAACCTTGATTTTGGTGTAAAGTGCACCAAAATGTGGTGCAATTTGGTGCATTGAGGTTTAGAGAACAGCCCCTTTCACAAAGGTTGATGAAAGCTTGTATGATAGTTCACTATCGAGCATTGCTCCATGTAAACATGGCCAGCGATCATCCGACAAGCAAGCTGATGGTGATTGCATCTTTTATGTGGACATAAAGATTTTTTGTCAGGGAATGTGCTTCTCACAAACAATGTATGGATGATAGATCCTTTTACATGGTTAGATAAATTGCCTAATTGAGCACTGATTGATGATATAGAAAGCTGATTGGTGCTCATTATAATTTTCAGGAGGGGTTTGAATGAATGATCATTCTTGTGATTGTTCATTCCTACCTCTTCTCATATTTTTACATTAGCGCATCCTCCATTTACACAGGAAGATGTGCCGCTAACAAATAATGCTTTTTACACAGAAAAGATGCAATGACTGTGATAAATAGGCATGTTTACACGGGGCAATGATCGGGGATGAACGTTCATTCAGCCAATCATCAACCTGTGTAAATGAGCCCTAAATCTATAGAGGGGCTTTAACAAATGATCCCAAGAAAGATTTTCCATTCAGACCTCTGTTCTATATTGTTGATTGGTGCTCTTTCAGGCAATTCATGCACCAGTGTAAAATGACCCGAACTCTTTAGATGTATCACAACAGACTGTGCAAGATACTTACCCAGAAACCTGATGGACTTCAGTTGTTGTCAGAGGCAGTAGTCGGTAATATCTGTACAATTGCATGTACCAAGCAACATAGATAGAAGTCCAGATCACAGATGGAGGCAAAGTCCCAGGTCGTCATTTGGAAAAAATAAAATATCTAGTGTATAGTCATCTTAAGGCAATGTGATCTACTCTACTAAGGATCCAGATCTACCCCTTGCTCACCTAGGCTCCACAGTATAGCACAAGCTGTATAGCTTTGTGCAGACATTTACACCACTTGCATTCATCAACACAGAACTGATATTGGAATCAATGTGCTAGATTGGTGTCCTGTGCCCACCACTGGGTGGGTACAGGCATTGCTTCACTCACCATTCTTCTTTCTCTCAGGTGGCCTGGACCCACCAGCCTTCCCCTGCTGCCGGACCCACCAGCCTTCCCCTGCTGCCGGACTTGCCGCTGTCCTGCTCGCCAGCAGGCTGCGGCCTGCTTCCTACCAACAAGGCCTCTTCCCTTTGTCCCTGCGCACGGTTCCAAGAGTTCTTAAAAGGCCACCGCAAGCGTACTCTCATTTTCACCTGCCAATGGCTGGTCACATTTGGGTACTTAAGGCACCTTCCATTATGGGAGGGTTATCTAGCTTGCTAGTTAGTGCAAATATGTGATGTATTCATTTGTCTGCTTGTGTACCAACTTCTGCCCGTTTACTGGATTCTGCTGCCTGACCTCCACTGTCTGACCCGACCTGTGACGGACCTCCATATTGAGCTTTCACTGCCTGCCCTGTCCTCTAAGTTTTACCATATTGCACATACTCGGCCCGCCCTCACCTCAGCCTGTCCCTAACTACAGTTTTGCTTGACCCCTAGGTGCACCCAGTGGTGTCTCGGACCCCGTGGTTCAGCTGTCAATCACGCAGAGACCACTCTAGGAAGTATCGGCCTGGTGGCTCCCCTGCAACAAAGTCCAGATCCCTGTATAATGGTTAAAGGTGAATACTAAGGGACTGCCAGGATAACACCCTTAGTATTAGCCCATAGTCAAATCTGTTGGTTGACACAGTGATTCCCCACCCACTGCTGTAACACAAGGGCAGAAATTCTGAGCAACATTAACCCCCAATCAGTGGCGACATCTCCAAATTACTGCTGTCTATTGGAGTTTGGTTTGGGAATTGCTAGCGGTTTCAGCTATACTCGCTGCTGAACTTAGTGGCTGACCACTGGAACTCGCAAAAAACCCACGACGGTTGGAATATATATAATTCTTTACACCACGCATTTCGATCTGTCGGTATAAGTGACTCACAATAATTTGTATAGATCATATAAGTTATTTTGAGCTCTAAAGTGAAATTTTTGACTGCATTATTGGGTTATTTCTTTCACTTTTGATTTTGAGTTTATCACCAAAAATGTTTGCTGTTTGGACTTTGGACAATCAAAAATGGTTGGAAGAACATTGCTCTATTCTCTATACATAAAGTTATGCTGGTTTCCAGGAATTTATTCTATAACTGTTGGATTGCTCTGCTAACACAGAAGGTGACATCCAGTGACATCCCTTCAGCCCATGACCATGTTCATGATTGATTTGTGAATGTTGTAGGAATTCTTTTATGGATTTTTTTTTTCTTATGGAAAGCAGAAGATCCTTTTTAGTGTAAAGAGGACCTGTCAGTTCTCCTAAAATGTCTGTTTCAGTAAATACTTGCACATCTAATAAAATCTGATATCATTCTGGAGCATCTTTGCATAGAATGCTATGGTCCTCTGTTATTTCTTCTAGAAATGTATAAATAAATTGACAACTTGGTGTCACCAGCTGGAAATGTGTCCCCACAAACTCTGACATTGTCAGTGCTGCCAGTATCAGACTGTCTACGAACACACTCTTTTGACAAGGGGAATGGGAACACCCTACTGTCAAAGTATTCATGAATTACCAGGAGAAATAACAATGGAAAAAGACAATGCTTGAGAATTGTTATATCATGGGGAATACAAGTGCCTACTCAGACATGTCTGGAGATGTGACAGGTTCTCTTCCAAACATTCGTACTGGGACCTCAAAAACCTGAACATGGGGTACATTTACATCCTCTAATTTCCAAAATGGGTAATTAGAGGGCTAAAATAAGTGACCACCCCCCATCCCTGGCATGACTATTTAGAAATAGGGAAATATACAAATGGGCAGGCACACCACCTTTCGTAGCTGGAATTGGATCAAAATACAATTTATTAGTACAGAATTGATATATAAAAGAGGCACAATAGTATCAAATCAAAATAAAATCGCAATAAAAGTACATAATAAAATACATAATAAAATAATCACAATGAATTCCATTCTGATAATTTTATTATGTATTTTATTATGTACTTTTATTGCCTTTTTTATATATTGATTCTGTACTAATAAATAGTGTTTTGATCCAATACCAGCTACGAAAGGTAGTGTGCCTGCCCATTTGTATATTTCTCTATTTTTTTTGTGTACTAGGTGGGTGACCCAGTCAGCAGTGAACCCACCGCTATCCATTCCTCTGGGTGTTGAGCCCCTCTTGAATTCCTTTATTGTAGTCACCATCACCACCTCCTCAGGCAGAGAGTTCCATAGTCTCACTGCTCTTACCGTAAAGAATCCTTTTCTATGTTTGTGTACAAACCTTCTTTCCTGCAGACGCAGAGGATGTCCCCTCGTCACAGTCACAGTCCTAGGGATAAATAGATGATGGGAGAGATCTCTGTACTGACCCCTGATATATTTATATATATTAATTAGATCTCCCCTCAGTCGTCTTTTTTCTAAAGTGAATAACCCTAATTTTGATAATCTTTCAGGGTACTGTAGTTCCCTCATTCCAGTTATTACTTTAGTTGCCCTCCTCTGGACCTTCTCCAGCTCTGCTATGTCTGCCTTGTTTACAGGAGCCCAGAACTGTACACAGTACTCCATGTGTGGTCTGACTAATGATTTGTAAAGTGGTAGGACTATGTTCTTATCACGGGCATCTATGCCCCTTCTGATGCAACCCATTATCTTATTGGCCTTGGCAGCAGCTGCCTGACACTGGTTTTTGCAGCTTAGTTTGCTGTTTATTAAAATTCCTAGATCCTTTTCCATGTCAGTGTTACCGAGTGTTTTACCATTTAGTATGTACGGGTGACTTGCATTATTCCTTCCCATGTGCATAACCTTACATTTGTCAGTGTTAAACCTCATCTGCCATTTATTTGCTCAAGCCTCCAATCTATCCAGATCCCTCTGTAGTAGTATACTGTCCTCTTCAGTGTTAATTACTTTACACAGTTTAGTGTCATCTGCAAAAATTGTTATTTTACTATGCAAGCCTTCTACAAGATCATTAATAAATATATTGAAGAGAATAGGGCCCAATACTGACCCCTGAGGTACCCCACTAGTGACAGTGACCCAATCTGAGTGTGTACCGTTAATAACCACCCTCTGTTTTCTATCATTGAGCCAGTTACTTACCCACATACAGACGTTTTCTCCCAGTCCGAGCATTCTCATTTTATATACTAACCTTTTATGTGGTACAGTGTCAAATGCTTTGGAGAAGTCCAGATATACGACATCCATTGATTCGCCGCTGTCAAGTCTAGAACTTACCTCCTCATAGAAATTGATTAAATTAGTTTGACATGACCGATCCCTCACGAAGCCATGCTGATATGGCGTTATTTGCTTATTTCCGTTGAGATGCTCTAAGATAGCATCTCTCAGAAAACCTTCAAACAGTTTACCCACAACAGATGTTAAACTTACCGGCCCATAGTTTCCGGGCTCTGTTTTTGGACCCTTTTTGAAAATTGGCACCACATTTGCCATGCGCCAATCCTGTGGGACATTCCCTGTCAGTATAGAGTCCGCAAATATCAGAAATAAGGGTCTGGCTATGACATTACTTAATTCCCTTAGAAAACGGGGGGTGTATGCCATCCGGTCCTGGCGATTTGTCTATTTTAATCTTTTTAAGTCGCTGATGTACTTCTTCCTGGGCACTTTTAATGGGGAATTGATTTTTACATTCTGCATGTCATCTGACAGTTTATTTTCCTCAGTGAATACATAAAAAAAATATTTAACAGCTTTGCTTTCTCCTCGTCGCTCTCTGCGACTCCCCCCTCATTACTCTTTAAAGGGCCGACACTTTCAGATTTATACTTTTTAACATTTATATAATTGAAGAACATTTTAGGGTTAGTTTTACTCTCTTTGGCAAATAATCTCTCGGTCTCTAGTTTGGCCGCTTTTATTTGTTTTTTACATGTTCTATTTTTTTCCTTATAGTTTTTCAGTGCTTCTGTGCTCCCCTCCTGTTTTAGTGATTTATATGCTTTCCTTTTGTCATTTATTGCTTTCTTTACAGTACTATTTAGACATTGTATAGCACTGGTATTACATTAAAGGGGTTATCTTATGTGAGACATTGGTCTATCTTCAGAACGAGACCCCCAAAGTGAGTGGAGAGCACCCACTGGAGTGGAGTGATCTCCATTAATTTCTATAGGAGCTCCGAAAATAGCTGAGCAAGTGCACTTGGCTATTTTCGGAAGTCCCATAGAAATGAATAGTGGGCAGCCATGCTTCTGCAGCTGCTCTCCACTCAATTTGGTTGTCCCATTTTGGAGTTAGTTGTGGGTCCCAGAGGTGGGACTCTCACCTATCTGATATTGGTGGCATATCCTAGCATTATGCCACTATTTGGTCATGTTGGTAACATTTGAACACTGTATGGTGATGTCTGACGTGTACAGCGCTTTTTGCTTAGGCATTGTGTAGCACTGCAACTTATGACACTATACTGAGTATGGTGGCAATTCATTTTCATTCACTTAAATGGGTTTTCCAGATGTTTAATACTAATGACCTTTCCTCAGGGTAGGTCATCAATATCTGATCAGGTCATCAGTATTTAACACTGAGAAAACCCCTTTAATTGCATTGAAGTCTTATTTGGACAAAGTAGGGCAGTGTTTTTGGTTTTGGACACCATACTGTATGGCACTTACTATTAAAACCCTCTCAATAGTCCTTGACTTAGTAACCAACACTAAGGACTGTTTTCTCTAAAATATAGCAGGTCCGAAGGACAAAAATCCATATGCTTTATGTAAGTGTCAGACCAAGAGATTGCCAGTTAACAGTGGTTTGGAACACGGTAAATCTAGAATACAAGGTCCATCTATTCTACAAAGGAATGACAATCTATAGGCATCACGCTGGCAGGCCCCTGTAGATTATGGCATATTAAAAATGCCACTTTCTCTGCTTCTCCTTAAAGAGGACCTGTCACCACCCCTGAAATGTCTTTTTTCATAACTACCTGCACTTCCCATGTAATACCAATTCTTGATCATCTATTCTTATGCCTATTCCTTTATTATTCCTGTTAGAAGTTATGAATGAATTACTAGCAGTTTGCAATGAAGGTCAAGTTTGGTGTTGGGGGGTGTCCTTGCAAAGTCTGACATTATCCAATCAGTGCTGCCAGTGTCAGACTACACGAAGACGTCACCCCAACTGGTAACACCCATCTGGAACTTCTAGCAGTAATGATAAAGGAATGGTGCAGCACAGGGATATAAGAATAGATTCTCCAGAATTGTTATCACAAGAGGAATGCAAGTAACAGACCGTTCAGGAGAGGTTATAGGTCCTCTTTAAGTAGCCTTCTACTAATCCTACCTACCAACTTCACTCCTTCACCCAGACCAAAGATTTCATTTGTTTCCATCACCCTATATCCAAATATCCTGGCAAAGCCAAAATGGCTTGTTGGTTCCCCCCTCCCCTGAGTATCTGCATCATATTTCCCCCCAAGCTCCTCTCTAACGACTCTAGTTTATCCTTTGCATAGCTGCAGATCGTACTGTTGTAATAGGACTATGTCAAGGACATTGATATGTATTTTGCATATAGGTAATTGGCTGATTTATGATAAGATCAGAAACCACATCACTAGTGATACGAAATTTGTTCTTTTGCCCACTTTACATCATTTCTTCATCTCAGTGCTAAAAAAAGGTATTTTGGAAAGTTTCAAACTGGTCTGAACTTTTAAAAATTGTAGAAATGTAATATGATAAATTCCAAGAATAAGACTATAGACTATTTCTTTCTAATTCCAAAAAATAACAAGATGTGACCTTCTGAGGCTGAAAGAATAACATTTAAAAAAGAAATGGTGTTCACCGGAAAACTCTGAATATTGTGTGACATTTATGGATATTTCAGCTGCCCCAATAGTTTTCATTAAGAGGATTAAGGGAAGATTAAGAGGAGATTAAGACGAAACGTGTAGGGATATTTTCCCTTCCCTGGGGTCTATCATCTTTCCTCTAGCATCCTAGTATTTTATTCAATTGACTAAACGTTAAGTTTTAGTAAGCTACTACCTCCTATGTTTTTCAGTTAGTGATTTGTTTTTGGTAGTTCACACAGGAAGTTTTCATGATACCTCCCTCTGGTGGTAACTTTTTGTTTGAACCCTATAGTTTCCAGTTTCTGGTGGTGGAGGGGCATGTTCCCAGGTCCTGGGTGCCTTAGGGGGAGCTAACAAGCTACATTGCCTGCAGTAAAATATTTGGGTGGAAGTGTCTAGATCCATACCTTATTTACCTATACAGGGTCGTAAATGGGTTTTCTTTCACTAAAGGAAATCGTATACCTCGGTGGGGGTTCAACTTCCAACACCCCATGCTGGTCAGCTATATGAATTGTGCTTAGGCCATGTGACTGATGTATGTGACGTCACTGGCCAAGGAAGAAGGTGCTGTGCTCATGGGAGTGCCGCGGCCACTTCAAGCAGCTGATTGTTGGGGGTGCCAGGAGTCGGACCACCACTGATCAGTAATTAATGACCTATCCTGAGGATAGGCTATCAATATCTTGGACCCCTTTAATGATCTTGTAAAGGGCTTACAGATGATGCTAAGCTCTGAAAAGCTATTCACACAAAGGAGGATAATATAATACAGTATTGCTATGGAATTTGGGGAGGTTGGATGGAGGCTTTGGCAGAGAAATAGCAAATAAAGTTCAGTGAGAATAAATGATGATGGACTTGAGCTAAAGAAAAAATGTACAGTTATGTGTTAAATTGTAAAACACTGGGTAAAACTTTCTCTGAAAAAGACATCAGGGTATTGGTGGACAATACCAACAGGAAAACAGATTAAAGCTCCGAAAGCAAGGTAAATCAGACTATCAGGACCTGTGTTGATCAGGCAAGGGATGACAGAGACAAGTTGGTATACATAGGGGAGCTGATGAGCTAATTAGTCAGCAGCTGCATAGCAACACACAGAGCAAGGGGAGAAAGGGTGCAGCCCCTGCAGTGCTGAACCTGAGGTTAAATACACTGAACTAAGCTCCTGTTCACACATACATACCGCACAGACACAAAGTGATTGGAACGGTGGCCATAGGCCGCCAGTGTAACCTCCTTATGCCCTCTTGTCACTGGTACTGCAGTAGAGGGAGGCACATTACTCAGAATAGATTTTTGCACTTTTCACTATGTTTCTTGAGGCATGGTCAGACTTAGTTTGGGCTTTAAACACATACAGGGGATGGACTTGACTCAGAAATGGCGACAGGTCTCCAGCCCTCTTCTTGATGAGGGCATCTTTACAACATACATAGAAGGTAGATCTTGCAGGTGTTGAGGATACAGGTGGATTTCTGACAGGCTGCATAGTATTCAGACATCGTGAATGGCTAGCAGAACCCAGAGTTCCAGTCGAGAACTGGATTGTTTAGATGGAGTCAAGACATTCCCAGCAGACTGTAGACGCAGGCAGAGCATACAGGGAAATTCTCTCAGAATGGGACAAACTCACTTGAAGTTCCAGGGGCTCAGTTACGTGCTGTATGGAAAGTCTTTCCATTGATACAGATCCCCACCAAGTGTTTCTTCAGGTGCTGGACGGGTAAACAGTACTGATTTACCAAGTCCTGATGCAAGAAGAAGCCTCCTCCCGAGCCAGAGACTGTGAAGGCTGAAATTGTAAACCGTGTACCATCGTAGGACAGAGATTCTATGGAATTAATGACGCTTTAATAATAAATAATAATACATTCTGGCAAGGTCAACTTTGGAAAGATCTGGTCTTCACCCAGGGCCATCTCCGCTATAGTCCCTAGGCTTGTAAGTCTCCCCTTGCAAGGACAAGTGCGGACATAATGTCCCTTGGTACCACAATACAGACAGAGGTCACTAGAGCACCTGGGTTGACTCTCTTTAGGCTATACAGTTGCCTGGGCTCCTGGTCTAGATTAGAAGATGGAGGCGTCAGGGGTCTCTGAAATGTTGGCGGCAACTGAAGAGATTCTCTCTCATGAAATATTTCTTTGGCAAGCTCCAACAACCAGAGATCAATAAAGGTATCAAGAACTCTTGAGGGTAGTTGGTATGTCACAGGCCACTAGTTCTTCCTAATATAAGCTGACAGGCCCTCAAAGGACACTGCCACAAGGGCCTCATTGTCCAGGCTAATTCTGAGGACAGAATGCGAAACTGTATGACTGGCCTACTGTCAAGATGACCTGGTGACGTTGTAGAAGAGAAGAAGAGAGAAGGAGGCAACTGAAGTACATTCTGTGTTATCAAAGACTCTGCAGAAGGTGGTTAGGAACTGCAGGTCACTTTACACAGCTTAGGATTGTCATCATAGTGTGGGCGCAGCGACAGACGAAGAGCAGAACTTCCAGAGGCAGCTGTGGCTACAGCAGTGGTTAAGGTCAAGGAGAGGAAGGGTGTAATCCCTGCAGTGCTGAACCTGAGGTGAAATACACTGAACTAAGCTCCTGTTCACACATACACATCGGACACACAGACACATAGCAAGTGAAGCAATTGGTATCTGCCTCATATGTTCTTACTTCCTCTGAATTTAACACTGTGGGATTACAGGTGGGGCCTGTGTCTTTTTACAATCTTACCAACTATGTAACTATGTACGCTGATGCGCCTGTAAGTTTAGTGGTATCTGTGACTACTGTGATGTATTCTCAGTGATTGGTGCTATAGGGTCTGTACTGTTTTACACTGTCATTCCTTCATGGCATGAATTACAGAGGCCATTTACTCATCCAAAGTGGTCCATGATATTTCACCTTCTCAGCTTTGCCAGGTGTTGGCACCAGTTCTTGCTTCAAACTCCCTTTTTTGTGGTTTTAGTGGGGGTTCCATCTCACAGACCTCCACTGATGATGTCATGGGTGAGATGATGTAATCTTAAAAGGCCAGTATACCAGAGATGACCCCTGGATGGCCATTAACAGGCTATGGCATGTCCAGTTTGGTGCTGTGAGGTCCTCTTGAGATGTTAGTGCTGTGTCATAATGACGACGTCTTCAAAAGATAGTTAAAAGTGAAGCTCTGCTTTTAAGTATCACTGCTGGCATAGCAAATGTAAAATCCACCATCTGTGTAATTTATCTTTATTACCTATTCTGCTATTTTCTGTTCATTTTACTCTACGTGAGGATCTCTGTGTAGCACAGAATGCTCCTGTTGTAATGTGCAGGCTATTTACTATCAATGGATCTTAATTTGACTTTATATTAATTATAGTTTGTGTGGACAGCCCAGATACTGTTTTCTGCTATAAATTCTAAATATAATATTTATCAGATCCTCCAACTTGCTGACAGTTCCCCGATATCATCAGTAGGAAACATGTATAATAATAGCACAGTTAAGAAGGCAATACTAAAGATGCATCATTCAGATCTTATTGACTGTATAGCAAATTATAAAGTTGGAGATTTTCTTTAAATACATTTTAGGGTACTTTTACACTAGCGTTAGTGTGATCCAGCAGGCAGTTCCATCGTCGAAGCTGCCTGCCGGATCCGCCGATCAATGTGACAACTGACAGCATTTGTAGACGGATCCGGGTGCGGATCCATCTACAAATGCATTGCAAGAATGGATCCGTCTCTCCGCTTGTCATGTGGATGGACGGATCCGTCTTGCAGTCTTTTTCACAGTTTTCCGTCCTTTAGTTGTTTTGCAATGCCGGATCCGGCACTAATGCATGTCAATGGGAATTAATGCCGGCATTCCGGCGACTGATCAGGCATTTTGGACGGACATAATACCGGTATTATGTCCGGCCAAAACGCCTGACAGTGACTGAACGGAAGGCATACTGATCCAAACTAAACAGATTTCTATCCATTCAGAATGCATGGGGATATGCCTGATCAGTTCTTTTCTGGCATTGAGACCTTTTGACGGAACTCTATGCCGGAAAAGAATAACGCTAGTGTGAAAGTACCCTTAGGTGGAAATATCTTGAGTTGATTCCTATGATATTTCAGAATTTAAAAAAATTGTTCAGAACGTCATTTTGTATCACTTTTAATCTTTGCTTTGTCTTGCTAAATGGGCACAGCAGAAGTGAAGTTTTCGGCAGTCTACAATTCCGATAACATTATCATCTACATCATCAGACTTTAAATGTATACGTAGCTGACAACCTTCTTGGTATCTCATTTCCTGGGGATATCAGTGTGGTTGTCACTTTCCTGTAAATATCCGAATGATGCATATTGCCTGTTGAGGGCAATTATTTAGAAAGACTTTTAAAAAAAAACAGACCACAAACACACAAACAGACCTAACTTCTCTCCTTGAAATCCTCTAATTCATTATACAAGATTTGAGACATAATAGTTGGCCACACCATCTCTTGGATTCTCCAGTAAAAAGCTCCTTCAACCAAATGGGTGGTGCTTAGTGTAGCCATCCCCATAGACATTTGATTGATAGTGGACCCTTGTGGCATGATTCAACAACTTGAACCTAAAACCTTTGAGCAGCTCAGACAATTCATTGACCACTGAGGGTCCAGAAAAGATGGTGGAATGATCATTAATGCCACTACTGTAGGTTACAGAGAGAGAAGTAATCCTGTAATTCCACTAGGGTAACACTGTAGAGAGAGGTACAGTACCTTATATATAAGTGGCAGGGTCAGCTCCAGATATACAATTAAAGATTAAATATTCACTCAATATTGCAATAAAAATGGTCTTCTAATGGTGTGCACTAAAGATGAGCAAATCGAATCCCACGAAGTGGAATTCGATCCGAATTTCAGGATAAATTCCATTTGCCTAGAAACCGAATTTCCTCGTGCTTCATGTCAGCGAATTGATTTAACCTGAAATTGTATAAAAAACTAAAAAATTCAAACTTGCCTCCATTTGCTCGCGATGGGCCGCCAGCTTCCATCTTGCTTGAAGATCTCGGCCAAAATCCCGTGCGGCACGAGATTACATTATCACGGCGGCCGTCATGATGATTCATACGTCACCACGCCAGCCGGCGTGATGACGTTGTCTCGTGCCACACGGGATTTTGGCCGAGATCTTCAAGCAAGATGGCGGTGGCCGGCCCGTCGCAAGCAAATTGAGGCGGTAAGTTTGATTTTGTAAGTTTGAATAATTGTTAATTTTACTCTCAGATGCCGCGATCATGTATGAACGCGGCATCTGAGGAGTACAATGACGGGGGCAGTGCTATCGCAGCTCCCTGTCATTGCACCCGCTACTTACAAAAAAATGCACTTCGTGACAAAGTAATTAGTCACAAAGCAAATTTTTGGGTAAAATTCAGCGAAGCAGCCGAATCGAATTTTCTATAAATTCGCTCATCTCTAGTGTGGACATTCAAAAAAGAGGTTAAATCGGTTTCTGGGACTTGCATACTGATAAGATATCCTCAGGATAGGTCATCAGTATCAGATGGGTGGAAGTCTACCTTCTAACACCTCCATCAATCAGCTATTTGAAGGGGCCTTTTCATAGTATCCCAAGCACAGCTACACCCATTGTATAGGCGCTATGCTTGGTATTGCACTCCATTCCCATTTATTTGAATAGGACTGAGCTGCGCAAAGGCCATTTGACCAGAGGTAGCAGTCTGGCGCTCTGTTACAGACTTTCCACAAGGGCCCAGGAGCAACTAGTCCCACCTGCGTATATATATACAGTACACGACCTACACTGAGGTCAGGTGAACACAGAGAAGCACACAAACTATGGTCTATACAAAACGTACTAACACCATGTGGGCAGCATGGGAAGACGAATGTACACTCATAGAAAAAAATAAAAAAAATCACACACCCAGATAGAAATGTCGGATTGCTGCAAAACTCAGCATGCAATTATGTCTCAGGCAAATATGTTAATGATTACAGGTGTAATCATGTCTGATTAGACACTGAGTGTTGCACAAGAGGGTGTAAAAGTGCTTCCCTGCTGCCCTATTAAAAGGCTCTCAGAGGCTGCTTTTGAGCAGCGTACCTCTACAACGCAATTGAAGGTGCTTTGCCCAGTTGAAGCACTTTGAGAGGGGACACATCATTGGGTTGAGAGAAGCAGGTCGGTTGCTTTGACAAACTGCCTGTCTTGGGACCAGCTGGGACGCCAGCTTCAGCAACCTATGAGGGACATCTGGGGGACAGATGTGTCTCAAGGTACCACACAGAATCTGTATGTCTCCATGCCCAACCGTATCTTATCTTGTATCCAGGCTAGAGGTGACCCAACAGAGTCCTACAGACTCCTATCAGTTGTACAGTCTTCCCCAATAAATGTCTCCTTTTTCTCTAATATTGTAATCACTTCCATATATCATCATCACATTCACACACAGAAAGTTCCATTTCATCAACTCCTTCTTGGTGCGTTTTTTTTTTGTCAATGAGTATATAATGTTCTTTTGTTCTGTATTGTATACCAAACTTTGTGGCTGTCTGCCTTTTTGTGCTGTAGATAGGGTTCCCAGCCCCGTTATCATCAAAATCATAAATCACAGCAGAAGGTTTCTTTCATTGATTTTATTTGCAATGGATTTGTGGCAAAAGTTGTGCAAACGTTTTCGGCCGTGTCTGGCCTTCGTTAGGCACTGTGCCGCTGGAGGTAAAAGGAGATGCTGGTAGGTGCAGTGATGGGAGCCTATGGGTCCGGAATGTACATAAGTGCATCTTTTGTATGTAGCATCTTGAATTTACATATCTAATGTATACGATGATCTAAAAAAAGTTGAGAAGAGACAACATAGGGAACTTGCTTATAAAAGGATTCAGCAACTGAAACATTGATAAAAACAAGAAGTGGTTAATAGCAGGCGAAACTTCAAGTTTCTGCTCCCTGTCCAGATCACCGACCTGATGTCCAGTAAAGCCGGCCATACAAATGAGATAACTGTAGGCTGAACAGCAATCTAGCAATCAGCAAATCCAACAAGCGCTATAGAAGCGAGCACATCAAGGTCCTCCTTCCCGATGGTAATCCTATAAGGAGTTGGCTCTAATAGTGAAGCACCGTCTCCAATGTAGATAAAACAAGTATTTATTATACTCACACATTCCATAAAAGTATAAACGGTTCAGAGATAAAACACAGCAGCCTTTTACACGACCATATACTTTTATGGAATTTGTGAGTATAATAAATACTTGTTTTATCTACATTGGAGATGGTGCTTCACTATTAGAGCGAACTCCTTATAGGATTACCACCGGGAAGGAGGACCTTGATGTGCTCGCTTCTATAGCGCTTGTTTGAAGTGCCTGCATACCACTGTGCGCCGGTGAGTATAGTATCAGGTGTGCATACAACTGACAGCAGTACTTCACTATCAGTGTGATTTTTGGCATCCCATAGGAATCATTGGAGGAGGAGGATTCCTGTGGAGACTAATATTTTACCCATACGTGTAGGAGTGGATACTCTAACTTGGAGTGGTTACCTTGAAAATCGCGCGGTCTATTTAAACGCATGGTTACATTTGTGGCCACCCCTCAGCTGTCAGAAGCATTAGTACTGAACACTTTTCCTCCTTCTGGGTCCATTCACATGTCCGTAGTGTATTGCGGATCCGCAATACACCCGGCTGGCACCCCCACAGAACTGCTTATTCTTGTCCGCTATTGCGAACAAGAAAAGGGCATGTTCTATTTTTTTCCGGAGCCGCGGACCGGAAGTTCGGGGCCACGCTCCGGCAATGCGGATGCGGACAGCACACTGTGTGCTGTCCGCATCCATTCCTGCCCCATAGAGAATGAATGGGTCCGCACCCGTTCTGGATAACTGCAGAACGGATGCGGACACATTCTACGGATGTCTGAATAGACCCTTAGGCCTCTTTCACACGGGCAAGTTTTCCATGCAGGTGCAATGCGTGAGGTGAACGCATTGCGCCCGCACGGAATCCAGACCCATTCTTTTCTATGGGGCTGTGCACATGAGCGGTGATTTTTACGCATCACTTGTGCGTTGCGTGAAAGTCGCAGCATGCTCTATATTGTGCGTTTTTCACGCACCGCAGGCCCCATAGAAGTGAATAGGGGTGCGTGAAAATCGCAAGCATCCGCAAGCAAGTGCGGATGCGGTGCGATTTTCACGCATGGTTGCTAGGTGACGATCGAGATGGGGACCCGATCGTCATGGGGATGGACCATGTGATGAGCGCAGTGACGTCACCAAAGGTCCTTTTCCTCCCAAGTCATCAAAGAAGAAGAAAGAAGACGAGCCGGGCTGCGCGAACAAGTGGATGAGGTGAATGTACTATGCATTCTGTATTAAGAATGCTATTATTTTCCCTTATAACCATGTTATAAGGGAAAATAATAAAAGCTACACAACACCAATCCCAAACCCGAACTTCTGTGAAGAAGTCCGGGTTCGGGTCTGGGTACCAAACATGCCGATTTTTCTCACGCGCGTGCAAAACGCTTCCAAATGCTTTGCAATCGCGCTAAAAAATCACGCATTTTTCCGCGACGCGCCCGCATCCTATCCGGCCCTCACATGCGACGTGGGAAAGAGGCCTTACTGATAGTAAGCAGAGATCTTGAAAATGGTGAGTACTGCAATGATCCATTCACTACATCTTGGCCCTGACAATCTTGTACCTGCTCTGAGTAGCTGTGCAAGTGCAGAGGCTATGCTAGGAAGTGTAGCGGTGCATGGTCATCACTGTTCCAGTAGCGGAAGCAGAGCCTCTACACTTGCGAGAGATTGTCAGGGACAGCCGAGATGTCTGGCCCTATCAATCAAGGGGCAGAGCGAGAGTCTTCACCTGCGGGGACAGCCCCTCACAGGTGCTGATTTTAAAATCTGCGGCATGTCAATTAATTTAGCAGATTTTCATTAATGATTTCAACCTTTGCAAGGTATATAGTGAAATCTGTATCAAATTTGACTTTACATCCGAATTTCGCTGCCCATTAGTTGCGGAAATGCAGCAAGATCCACATGCAAATCTGCACAGAAAATATGCATTGAATACATGTAGCCTGAAAATGAAATGGTAAGAAAGTGTACTAGCCCTTCAGAGAGCATGCCCACCATTATACATCATTTGAAAGGCTCCACAAATAAATTCATTACATTGCAGATCTTGTTTTTGATTCCCAGCCAGTATTATAATGCAGAGCTGCATTCACAACTCTGCTGGTAATTATTGGAAACAGTCAAAAAGCTTGTCATCAGTCACTCTATATCAGCTTTGCTGAGCTCCTGTAACGCTGGTGGAAAGTTGTGTTTTCAGAACAGAACTGAACAGTGCTTGGTGTAAAGACGTCACTTCCAAGAATGCAGAGCTCTGAACTAGAAGGGAGCACTGCAAAATTTCTGATCTTAGGCCACTAGAACTGTGAATATAGCTCTGGAGTATAATACAGGCTCTTGATGTTTTGGTAGAGATGATCAGTGAAAAGGAAGTCAGACTGGCGATCAAAGGGCTTGCCCTCAAGAAGTCACCAGGTCCAGGTGGCTTAACATCTGAGTTTTATTAGACCTTCAAGGACGCCTTGGTTCCCCTCTTGACCCAGGGTAAAGATCCATCTCGCATTAAGTACTGCCGTCCCATAGCACTTCTCAATGTGGACAGAAAGATTCTGGGAGAGGTGTTGTTTAACCAGCTGGTGAAATTTGCAGCCCGACTCCTTTCAGGTGCCCAGCATTGCTCTGTTCCAGGCCGCAGTACGTTTAGTGCTGTGTTCAGTGTCTGAGAGGCCGTGGAGCTGGGTAGGGCTGGTCACTGGAAGGGGTACTTGCTGTCCTTGGGTTAGGCAAAAGCGCTTGATCGGGATAACCACGAGTATCTCCAGTCTGTCCTTCTGAGGTATGGCCTGCCGGGGCGGTTTGTCGATTGGCTTAGGACCTTGTACGCAGGGACAGAGAGTTTCCCGTTTGTGAACGGTTGGGTTGGCCACTCTTTTGAGGTGGGGTCTGGTGTTTGCCAGGGTTGTGCATTTGCAGTAAGCCGGGTTTTACTAATGCACACTGGCGCAACAATATGCACTGACTGGGTCAGGTGTAAATTATAATTAAGAGTTTTGTTCGTGACGCCAATTGCAGTGTGCGCAGGTTACAGTCTCAGGGCCCTCTAAGGTGTTGCAACTCACGTACCAGGTGAGGAATGCCAGAGTGGGGTAATGTCTCTGTATAGCAGTAGGTATAGTGTCAACGGTGTCTCCTACCTTGGTACGGCTGGACTCCTGAATCCTGGCTCACTTGCAATAAATGAGTGTTGCTAGTAGGAGTAATTGAGGAACTTAGTAGCAGTAAATGAGATCCAGACTTGAAATATAATTCAACTTGTCTTTACTGAAGGCAGCATTAATCCATATGAGATACAGCATTAGTCTTTTGGGTCCCAGCAGGTATTTGGCAATGTATGGCAGGGATCAATATCTCTTCTGCTCCTATACTAATTGCCTGGAGAATATGGCAGGAATCTGTCTTCTGCTCTGTCTATCTTCTGCTTGGTATGGGACTGACTAGCTGAGGAGGAATTTGGCTTCTCCTGGTCTCTGGATAGTTACTTACAGTTCTGCTCACAGGGAATGATTCGTCCTGGAGATCTGTAGTTCTGGAGGTGCTGCTTGCTTGTCAACCAGCTGAGGCTGAAGGCTCACACTGGGGAAGAAGATCTTTGGCCTCAGCCGAGGCACGATCCTGGGTTGGGATCCCTAAAACTGGGAGCTCCTACCAGCACAGCCTTCCCCTAGCAGGGGTAGCTGGCACACTAACTTAACTTCCTTTCCTCCCCATGAGGCAGGATGTGGGAACATTCCACACCTCCTCAGAGAGAAGGGAGCTAAACTGGAATGTACTATTCCAGTTTAGGTATGCTAAACTATCACTAAGGCCTGCTAAACACATTGCTGCCACCTGCTGGTGTACATGGAAATTACAGCAAATACATTTAACAAAGGTTTATAATGCTCATTTGTGAGAATATGATGTTAAATTACACAGAATGACAATGCAGATACACTTAACAGGTTGTAGCGGGGAGAAAGAGTTTAGTAACATAACTCTGGGATGTTACACATTGAGCCCACTGCTATATGTGTTCATGATTAACACCTTCCTTAGAAGGATAACATAACTCTGGGATGTTACATTCCCCTTTACTTTAAGTTAAGCCGTCCTCGGCTTGTGCTTAGGAGGGTGAGAAAGAACCAGCTCTGGGGTACCCAAATAAATACAAAGTGCTGTGTGACTTACATATAAAGACATACATAGACAAAACATGAAACGGCTTTCCCCAGGTTCCTGCCCGCTAGAGTAAGGTGTCCAACACACAGTTTCCTTCTCTTGGTATAACCAGGTAACCTAAATACTGCACAAAGCAAACATTACTGACTGACTTTTGGGGTATCGTCCACCAATACCAAAGAAAGCATGGGGGTGTCTTTACTCTGTAATCCCACCATTGTGTAATGAAATGCCCGCAAATGAAAAGGTGGCTTTATCCTGTATTCCCTTCCCTGCACCAAAGCCTGAGAAATTTGGCTTAAAGCACGATCACTATGGTGACTATTGGGTAGCTAAATTGTGGCTCTAAGGTTTGAGGCGCCTTACCTTAGGCAAAAGGCTCAGAAGGGAAGGTATTTATCGTCTCCGTATACTTCTGGCAATGTCACAGGAGGAGGGCATTACGATCCCATGGATCTCATGGAAATGAGACACCTCAGGATGGGAACAATCCTGAACATGAAACAAGCGGGAAGGAGCAGTCTAGGACTTCTAACGATTCCCAAAGCAGCGGGGTTACCCGTGTAGTTACTGGACCTGCCAGGACTTACCACTTGGTCCTACCCTGGGTACCTATGGGTATATATCACCGGGTGTAGGCCATTAGTATTCAGTGTCCATATGAAGACAGTCCGTATAAAGTGGGGAGAGAACAAGAGCTGTCAAGTTAAGGCATACTTAGTAAGTTGCTACATTTTTTGTTAAGTGCAATGGTAAGTGCAAACATCACAATAAGTGCATAAAGTCACATTGCGGCACCTGGAAAAGAATACACACAATGTGCATGTGTAACGGTCACGTCCACACACACACAGGGGAAAGGATAGTGACCACTGCGCTCCACCCTCACCCCTGGCCCTGCCTACTTGCCTCACGAGTCCTGATGACAGGGGACAACTGGACGACAGTCCCTAACTTAGGATATGTGCAGGGAAGACAGACAAGAAAAAATACGGAACATGAACGGACCGGGTTAGAACCAAGAGAGCTACGCGGTACAAAGGATTAAGCAAAGAATGGTCAGGAGAAGCCGGGGTCAAATACCAGGAGAGCAGAGAAGTACAAGAGGAGTCCTAAGAGAGTAGTCAGGTGGGAGCCGAGGTCACAATACCAGGACGGATGCGCAGTACAGGAGGAGCAGGCAAAAGGATGGTCAGGGAACAGGATCAGGTAAGTATTCAGCAGTCCAACAAATAGCCAGGAACCTAGAAATTAACAGGCAACCTGTAGCCAGCAGGCTGCCTGTATTTATAGTGGGGAGGGAGGGTCATGTGACGTGGCCAGCGTCACATGACCGACAGACCAACCAGTCGAGCACCGAGTGATCAGCTCGGCGCTCAAGGCAGACTAGGAGCAGGGAGCCACCCAGCTAGTAAAGCCGCCCTGGGAATGAGGTCAAACACAGAACCTCATTCCAAAAGCTAAGCAACAGGTCTGCAGGCAATGGGGGACCGAGTGCACCTTCGGAACCCCGTGACAGCATGTTATCTTGAACGTTGCATAAAATGTAAACTGGTAATTAGTGCAAAAACATTATGCAAATATCAGTGCAATCAATACTATCATAATACGCTCAAATATGACTTGAGTCCTTTTACTTTGAAGTGCTTGACTGTGGACAGGAACAATATGTCCATAAGTCACTTGTATTCCTCTGGAACAATAAAAGTTAATTGTAATCCACACAAGGTAGTGGGTAATTTGCACAATGGGTAGTTTTCCTTACAGGAAAGTCTGGAAAACATCCTCCTGGGTCCCATATTTGAGGAGACAAAAGTTCTTCTTTAACCTGGGTGCACTCGGCAGCTGTAGTGGTGCACCACTGCCCTCTTGTGATGTATTTTGGAATTGGCTGAGCAGTCAGCCTGGTGAATGCAGCTGTGACATGTTGCAAGCCGGGATCCCTAGCCGGTGCAGAGGTGGACAAAACCTCTGGCTGAAGGGGCTCTGGAAGGCTACTTGCAGGTGCTTGGGGCAGCTTCCAAGGAAGGACATAAGGTTGCACCCTGGGGTTAAATGTCAGGACAGAGTTATTTATTTGCCCCACCTGTAGAGTTGGAGCCACAGGGATTTCAGGGCTCACTATGGGGACCTCTGAGTTTAAACGTCCCACTCTGGCGGTATTAGCTCTGGGCGGCGGAGTGGAAGTTCCGGCCGCCTCCGCTGCACCAGTATGTGTGCATGGCGGAGCAGGCTTGGGCCTATCAGGGGTATCGGGACCCACAGGGAGCGGTGCAGGGGCAGCTTCGGACCGGGCCTGGGGCTCAGGGAGCGTGTCTGCTCCTACCTGGTTGTGTGCGGGGGACTCCGCGATAGGTGACGTCATCGTGGCTGTCGCTGAAGCTGTTGTCCGCTCTGCAGGAATCGCGGCTTGCTTCTGTTCCGGGACGTCAGTCGCTCGGGCAGCCGGTAAGAGGGTTGGCGCAGTCATCTTCTCCTGTGTCTGGAGAGGGACGACATCTGCTTCCGCGGGAGTGGGCTGGAGTGCGGTGACCATCTTGGCTTGTTGTTGGGAGGTATCTCCTGCCTGGTGTCGCGGCCGGGTGGCCGCAACTGTAGTGGCAGTGCTGCGTATCATTGGAGACACACGTTTCTCGCCAGGGGGTTCCTCTTTAAAAGGGTCATCATCCCCGAAGACGAGTTGGTCCCACTTGGGTTGCGGCACTCTCGACGCCATCTTCCTTGGCTCCTCTGTCACAATCAGTGCAGGACATGAGGGTGGAGCCCAGAGGGAGGAGTCTGCACTCCCTTGGCTCACAATGTAAAGTTCGTGGTGGGCAGTCGTTAGTTTTCCCGCTTCTAGGGGGGGCGTATTCGGCATCTTCGTGCCCTTGAGAGGGCGTTCCTATGTTTTCCGCTTCTGGGGGCGTATTCGGCAATTTCGCGCTCTTGAGAGGGCGTTCTTGACTTTTCTCGCCTCCGACAAGCATGGAGAGCCGGCGCCTTTTTGCGAATATGGCGAATTAACATTTTGAGTACTCGTGGGCACCACATGGTGCTTTCTGGCACAGCAACAAAGCAACAAAGTCAATTTTCAGAGTTTTTTGCACAATCTGTAAAGCTTGCAGTACTGTAAAACATGCAATTTGATCCGGTTCTGTACACAATTGGATCCGCTTCTGTTGTCAGGGATAGGCACACAATTCGATCCAATCCTGTTCCAGTGACGCCATTTTAATGCAGTAAGCCGGGTTTGACTAATGCACACTGGCGCAACAATATGCACTGACTGGGTCAGGTGTAAATTATAGTTAAGAGTTTTGTTTGTGACGCCAATTGCAGTGTGCGCAGGTTACAGTCTCAGGGCCCTTTAAGGTGTTGCAACTCACGTACCAGGTTAGGAATGCCAGAGTGGAGTAATGTCTCTGTATAGCAGTAGGTATAGTGTCAACGGTGTCTCCTACCTTGGTTCAGCTGGACTCCTGGATCCTGGCTCACTTGCAATAAATGAGTGTTGCTAGTAGGAGTAATTGAGGAACTTAGTAGAAGTAAATGAGTTCCAGACTTGAAATATAATTCAACTTGTCTTTACTGAAGGCAGCATTAATCCATAGGAGATACAGCATTAGTCTTTTGGGTCCCAGCAGGTATTTGGCAATGTATGGCAGGGATCAATATCTCTTCTGCTCCTATACTATGTGCCTGGAGAATATGGCAGGAATCTGTCCTCTGCTCTGTCTATCTTCTGCTTGGTATGGGACTGACTAGCTGAGGAGGAATTTGGCTTCTCCTGGTCTCTGGATAGTTACTCACAGTTCTGCTCACAGGGAATGATTCGTCCTGGAGATCTGTAGTTCTGGAGGTGCTGCTTGCTTGTCAACCAGCTGAGGCTGAAGGCTCACACTGGGGAAGAAGATCTTTGGCCTCAGCCGAGGCACGATCCTGGGTTGGGATCCCTAAAACTGGGAGCTCCTACCAGCACAGCCTTCCCCTAGCAGGGGTAGCTGGCACACTAACTTAACTTCCTTTCCTCCCCATGAGGCAGGATGTGGGAACATTCCAAACCGCCTCAAAGAGGGGGAGCTAAACTGGAATGTACTATTCCAGTTTAGGTATGCTAAACTATCACTAAGGCCTGCTAAACACATTGCTGCCACCTGCTGATGTACATGGAAATTACAGCAAATACATTTAACAAAGGTTTATAATGCACATTTGTGAGAATATGATGTTAAATTACACGGAATGACAATGCAGATACACTTAACAGGTTGTAGCGGGGAGAAAGAGTTTAGTAACATAACTCTGGGATGTTACACATTGAGCCCACTGCTATATGTGTTCATGATTAACACCTTCCTTAGAAGGATAGATCGTGGGCCGTTAGCGGGGGTCAGGATGGACTAGGCGGAGCTGGACTGAGTGTTGCACAAGAGGGTAGCATATGCTGATGATGTCACCATTTTTGTGACCTCGAGAGGGGAGGCAGAGTCGGTGATGTCTGAGGTGGATTGCTACTTGGAGGCCTCCGGGTTCAAGATCAACCCGGGATAAGTGTGAGAGTCTCTGGCTGGGAGAGGGGTATTCTGGTTTTGATCTCCCGGACACCCTCCCACAGCCTCAAGAGTCCGCAAAAGACTGGGGGCAGGGAGGGCCTCTCGCCTCTGGAGGGGCTTTTTCTTTCGGGTGCGCTAGTTTTGTCATCCCCTTCCCTGGTGGTGGACTGATCCTGACACGGTAGATTCTTGTGTTGTTTTGGTCAGTATATAGAATGTAGGGATTGCAGGCACCGAACTTGGATTTTATTGTGTGTGGGTTTGTGTATTTTTTTTATGTATTGTTTTGCCCAAATTTTCTTGTATATATGGAGTTTTCTTGTATATATGGGGTTTGGGGTTAGGTGGGCTGGTGACACAAGGGGGGCGGAGTGTGTTCATGGGACTTTCTGGATTTTGGGATTGTGTGTATTTTGTCGACTTGAGGACACTGGGTTAATATAGTGTAAGGACTCTTGCACACGAACGATACGGATCAGGACCGGATGCGTTCAGGGTGCGTTCAGGAACTCGCACCATTTCGCAAGCAAGTTTAGTCAGTTTTGTTTGTGATTGCGTTTGCGTGTGATCGCATTGATGCATTTTTCACGCGCGTGATAGAAATCTGAATGTTTACAAACAGCATTTCTTAGCAACCATCAGTGAAAAACGCATCGCATCCGCACTTGCTTGCAGATGCAATGTGTTTTTCATGCAGCTCCATTCACTTCTATGGGGCCAGCATTGCGTGAAAAACGCAGAATATAGAACATGCTGCGATTTTCACGCAACGCACAAGTACACAGACCCATTGAAATGAATGGGTCAGGATTCAGTGCGGGTGCTATGCGTTCACCTCACGCATTGAACCCGCGCGGAAAACTCGCTCGTGTGAAAGTTCAGTTAAAAAAAATTGTTATGGTTATATAGGTGGTTTATTCGGCAACTGGATCAGTTAGTTTTCTGTGATTATTTGTATATATTTGGTATAGGGTGGTAGTATGTATATAACATTATGGGGTGGGTTTATGTATGTTATAAGATGGGGTGTGTGTATGTATATAATATGATGGGATGTGTGTATAATATGATGGGGTGGGTATTGTGTATGTACAGTTAGTATATATAATTAGTGTAGGGTGGGTGTATTTATGTATACTTAGTGTATGTATATATTACAGTATTATTATTGCAGTAAGTGGCTGGACCAGTGATATTTTATGATTATGTTTGTTATTCTTGTTTTATTGTTACATTATGTTATTGTTGTGTTTTATAATTTTATAATAACAGAAACACAGGCTGTAACTCAGGATAAGTAATGTAATGTATGTACACAATGACTCCACCAGCAGAATAGTGAGTGCAGCTCTGGAGTTGGAGTATAATACAGGATGCAACTCAAGATCAGTACAAAATAAGGGCTCATGCCCATGAGCGTAAGCGCTTTGTGCCCGTGCTGTGGACCGCAAATTGCAGTCCGCAATGCATGAGCATGACCGTGGGGCCACCGCATGTGGATCGCGGACCAATTCACTTGAAAGGGGTCCACGATCGGCATCCGACAGTCCGCACCGCAAAAAAGTAGTGCATGCACTACTTATTTGCGGAACGGAAGCACGGAACGGAACCTCACAGAAGCACTCCTTTAGTGCTTCCATTCCGTGTTTCCGTTCCGCACCGCATCTCCGGATTTGCGGACCCATTCAAGTGAATAGGTCCGCATGCGGGCCGCAATGTGGTCACGGGGGACACACGGTCGTGTGCAAGAGGCCTAAGTAATATAATCTATAGTATGTACACAGTGACTCCACCAGCAGAATAGTGAGTACAACTCTGAAGTATAAGGCCACCTGCACACTTGCATTTTTCTGTGTGGATTCCCGTGCACAAAAACCGCAGCGTATTACAGTACCAGCAAAGCGCATGAGACTGCACTAATCTCAAGTACTCATTTATGCGTGCAGAAATTGACCTGCCCTGCAGATTTCAAAATCTGCTGCATGTCAATTATGTCTGCGGTTTTAGCTGCGGATTTCACCATTTTAAATAAAGGGTGAGATCTGCGGCAAAACCACATCATATCTGCACCAAAAACCACTGTTAGACATTGCTGATTTTGGTGCGGATATGCTGCAGAAATTCGTGCGGATCTTATGTGGTTCAGGCTCCTTTCATATGACCGTTTCTCCTTTCCGTTCTCCGGCTCCGTTGAGGAGCAGGAGAATGGAAAGGACAGATTCTGCAGATAACTGAGACCTAACTGAGCGTAATGGACCCTAAAGACCCCATAGACTATAATGGGGTCCGTTCTGTGTCCGCTCAGAATATGATATTTGGGCGGAGATGAAAATTCTGCATGCAGGACTTTCGTCTCCGCTGAAAAATCATATTCTGAGCGGACACTGAACGGACCCCATTATAACCCCATTATAGTCTATGGGGTCTTTAGGCTCCGTTACGCTCAGTTAGGTCTCAGTTATCTGCAGAATCCATCCTTTCCATTCTCCTGCTCCTCAACTGAGCCAGAGAACGGAAAGGAAAAACGGTGATGTGAAAGGAGCCTTAGGCCTCATGCACACGACAGTTGTTGTGTTACGTGTCTGTTGTTCCGTTTTCCGTGATTTTCTGCGGACCCATTGACTTTCAATGGGTCCGTTGAAAACTCGGAAAGTGCACCGTTTGTCATCCGCGTCCGTGATCCGTGTTTCCAGTCCGTCAAAAAAATATGACCTGTCCTATTTTTTTCACGGACAACGGTTCACGGACCCATTCAAGTCAATGGGTCCGTGAAAAAACACGGAGGCACACAAGATTGTCATCCGCGTCCGTGATCCGTGTCCGTTTTTTTCCTATCATTTTCAAGGCAAACTTGACTTAGATTTTTTTTTTCACTTTTCATGTCTGGTGATCCTCCACAGACACACGGAAACAAAAACGGAAACGGATCACGGAACAACGGAACCCCGTTTTGCGGACCGTGAAAAAATACTGTTGTGTGCATGAGGCCTTACCTGCACACGTGTGACTTCACATGCTGTGGATGTAACAAAATCTGCAGCGAATGAAGGTATCCTAATGCAGGATGTAACTCAGGATAAGTAATGTAATGTACACAGTGACTCCAACAGCAGAACAGTGAGTTCAGCTCTGGAGTATAATATATGGTGTAAATGAGGATCAGTACACGATAAGTAATATAATGTATGTACACATTGACCACCAGCAAAATAGTGAGTACAGCTCTGGAGTATAATATAGGATATAACTTCAGGATCAGTACAGGATAAGTAATGTAATGTACACAGTGACTCCAACAGCAGAATAGTGAATGCAGCTCTGGAGTATAAGATGTAACTCAGGATCAGTACAAGATAAGTAATATAATGTAGTATACGGTGACTCCACCAGCAGAATAGCGAGTGCAGCTCAAATTGTCCACGGGGCTCTTGTACCATGTTATTATATAACTCTTCAATTTTATATATCTATTCTCTAAGGAGCTTGGCATCCGTGCTATTGTAGACACTTTTACCAGAATCTGCATTGTGTGCTCTGTAACATGTGGTTTTCCGGTTATCTGTTCTACTTTCAAACGTGCGCCTTAGTCAGCTTTTCCTGTGGGTCTACTTCCCTGAACTCCATATGCAAAGCATACAACTGCGGGCCATCTCTGAGAAGAGACCTTACAATGCAGTGGGTGTAGTAAATAATAAAACTGTCTGGAGATTCCATCAGAACGTGTTAAAGTGTTGTTCGGAATAGACCAGATAAATTAGGGGAAACCGAGCCGCGCGGGCATATTTACGAGGGAGTCTTCAGAAATAGCTGATTGTGTCCTTATCCAGTAGCTATGACCACCATAAAGGAAATGTGCCATCAGAAAATTACCTATTGTTTATATCAAGTTTTTATGTTAAACGTTTTTATAGATTTTTTTTAAGGCCACTATCTAATTATTTTTTTTTAAAAAGATCTAAAACCCTGCAGTTTCTGCAATGGCCACTTACAGGGGTTTTCAGTTAATAATTATTTTTTATTACGTGCCCGCAGCATGCCCCCTGAAACAGAAGATTCATACTTACCTGTTCCGTGCCGCTCCTACTCCTGTCTGCTGTTTACATCCGGCTGCCCACTGGCATGGTCAAATGCACCGCTGCAGCCAATGGTTGGCTTCAGCGGTGATGTGCACCAATACATGCACCAGAATATAAAGACAGATGGCAGGGCAGTATGGAGTAGCACAGGCATGAAGCAAGGGGGTATGCTGTGGGCAATTCATAAAAAATTATTATTACTGGAAAACCCCACCTTAAATAATATGTTGAGGCTTCCTGTTCTGTATAGATAATTTTTCAGCAGCCATCTTAGTATGATCACAGGCAGGATTACAATGACAGATATCACCTCTACCTAGACAACACATGCTCCACCATTCACAATAGGTGATGGTGCCCGGGGCAGTGGCCTCTGCACAGGTCACAGGGCATGTCTTGAAAACTCTCCCATAGAAGTCAATGATTCCTCTCCAGACTATTGTGATAATGGCTCATATGGCTACTGGAAAGCATATCTCTAAATGCTATTAACAGCTCTGCCAAGATGGCCGCCCCACCCACAATCCTGCATGGAAAATAGAATAAAAAATCTACAGTCATAAAATAAAAACAGATTAGTATTAGCGTGCTTGTCTTCTCAGTGTGTTTCCATTATTCTGTGGGGCAATGCTATTAGTTATATTGCTGAACATGATGTGACAGGTTCCCTTTAACCTTGGAAAAAGAGCTACATAAAACATAACTTTTAATAAATTACTGTATATTAAAAACTGTCTCTCACCAGTCATGGTATTTCTCTCCACACAGATAATGTATAGCTTATAGTGCAGCAGGCTGGCTGTTCTTTCTAGTTCTGACCAGGCTTTTCTAGAGGTCCTCTGCTGCTCCAGGATGCAGGAACTATGAAAAGCAAGTCTGCTACCTCTTCTTCAGGCTGCCCTTCTGCTGCTTCTGGTGTTGATTTGTCTCTGCCCTTATCCTGACTCTGAGGTGGTGTGCCAATTGACAAGAAGCACTCACCTCCACTTGCTAGCTAACTACCATGCAGTATTCAGATGGCCTTCTCTTACCAGCTGCATTGCTTTCCCAGCTTCCTGTCTATGCTGCCTAAACATGACTAGCCTGCAGCTCTGTCTCCACCTCAAAATATGGACTCTCAGGAACATGCTCCCAGGCTGAAGACACTTGAGACAGGACCCCAACACTGACCTCTGACTCAGCTCAGCTGTTGTCGGCATTCTTCCAGTTCCTGCCCCTGTCGCAGTGCTCGATCACAATACAGTAAATTACATTTAATAAACAATAAGGTTTACATCCTCTTCCCATGCACTGCCTATCGGCCTACAGTACTTCCCTGGGTCTGTGACTCCCAATAGGGATTAAACACCACCAGAGGTTTCCTTAATGTCAGCACATAGCAATACTCATTTCTATACCATAGCTACAGAATACATTATTTAATCCACAACTCAGCTTTTCTACTCTGGCATCTCATGGTGGATTAAACGCACATAGCATGACAAATCAGATGAGATATAATACATTTTACTCCAACCTCCATTAATGCTGGAGTACTGTCTGTGGAGCAGCAGGCACAGACTGACATAAGACAGACGGGCTGCTTAATTTTGTTTTCCTAGAGTTTCTCTGCTGTAGTTTCTATTCCTAGAGAAATGAGTTGTGGGTTGATGGTTTCTTCATGCTGTGGGCAATGCCTAACTGTGCAAAGGACGTAGTCGCTCTACTATAGAGGCTATGCATCAGATCGCTACAGAGCCTGTGGTGAGGACTACTGTCACAGAGCTGCTTCAAATCCCATGCTTAGGGCTCATGCATACGAATGTATTTTCTTTCCGTGTCTATTCCTTCTTTTGCGGAACGTATGCGGAAGCATTCATTTCAACGGGTCTGCAAAAAAAAAAACTGAAGTTACTCCGTGTGCATTCCGTTTCCGTATGTCTGTTCCACAAAAAAATAATTAATTGTCCTATTATTGTCTGCATTACGGACAAGGATAGTACTGTTCTATTAGGGGCCAGCTGTTCCGTTCCGCAAAATACGGAATGCGCATGGACGTCATCTGTATTTTTTGCTGATACGTTTTTTGTGTACTGCAAAATACATACGGTCGTGTGCATGAGTCCTTATGGTGACACCAGTACCTGCAGTCGTCACTGGAGGGAACTCACTGCATAAAAAAATGCAGCTCGCATTCAGCTCAGTGCTGGCTGTATAAATCTGCTGTTAGCTACCCCTAGTGGTGGCTGCAGGCAGCCAGAAATCAGGAAAAATTAAAAGGGTTTTCTGAGTGTTTTACACTGATGACATCCTCAAGATAGGTCATCAGTATGTGATTGGTGGGTGTCGATGCCCGGCACCACACCAAGCACTGAACCGTACATTGGATAGTGGCTGTGTGTAGTATTGAAGCTCAGCCCCAATTACTTGAATAGGGCAGAGCTGCGCCCAGACCATGTGACTGATGAGATTGATGTCACTTGCCTTGGAAGAGGCTGTGGCACTCACAATAGTGCAGCGGCGCTTCAAACAGCTGATCGGCCAAGGTGTCGGGAGTTGGACTCCCACCGATCATCAGTATAAGGTCATCATAAAACCCTAGCATTTTACGCCAGGAAACTAGAACCAAAAAGTCACAAAGTATGGCTCATGCCCTACTTGCACAAAATGTTGGGACTTTTGGCAGGTTTTGTGCCCCACTCACCACTTTTCCAAAAATTTAGCTGAGGAGGAGTAGATAGTGTTGGTCCAGGCACAGAGGCCTTGCACATTTTTAGAGTCTATGTCAAGAAACTGCAGTAGATTACACCTGAAATCTACACCAAATCACTTGAAGGTGTCAGTTTCAGTTATGGTGTAAGGACATGCACAGTTGCGTCACAATTATTAAATTGTCCGCTTTGTTTATATTGATGACCTATCACCATAGAAGTGAATGGGACGGCTGAGATGAAATTACTCCTGCTCACCACTGTGGTTGCGACAGCGAGCAGTTAAACAATGAAGAGAGCCGCTGCTTTCTCTTAAAACCGCTGATCGTCAGGGGGTCGGTGCAGTTAGGTCATCAATATTTTAAAAAATCGGACAACCCCTTTAAAATGCATGTGCTGCAGGGGAGGTAAGAAGGATGGGAGTAGTTGTACTCATAGTTCAGATGCTCCTTGGGTCATGCAGTATGTGAAGGGCGAACCTTTTGCTCCCTCCGGGGCACCCCCTGGTGTTCAGGATCTCCTGCCTGTTGGCAGCTCGAGTGCCCCTGGTGTTGGTGGTTGCTGTGATGGAAGGCAGTGTCCCTTGGCAGCTAGCGCGGAGGTGGCAGTGCAGTGTAGCGGTTCTTACACAATATGCAATTTCCTCAGTTCTCACAGGTTACTCATCTGCAGTAACAGTTATCAGGCCAAGATCTTTCTCTAAAGCAATATTCCTCACGCTACACTTCTCTAAATTAATTTTGAAAAAGCATCCAGAAATAGGGGTGTAACACTTCTCTTTAACTATGCAACCACAAGGTGGCCCCCAATGTCAGAATAACTTACCTTTTTCACAGGTTGCTGTCATTAACAGGACATAGATCTTTAGCAATTTCCACAGTGTGCTTGTAAAGTGTGTCCAGGTACCTTAGGACTGAAAGGCTATGGACACCTTAGGAGCATTTTTTTTAATTAGCACATTTTACTCATTTTGGGCAAAAAATATTTTTTTCCATTTGGCCTTTATTAAACATTTTCAGCAGATTGTGATACATGTGCTTAAAAATCAGTCTGTATGCAGACAGTCCCTTATGTGTTCCATCAGCTGACATCTCATGTGAAGCCTTATGATCTCCTGGTACCCCTTTAGCAGAGAACCACTGACGTAACACTGCACATGCGCCTATTAATAATTATGGTGTATCTGATGCCAATGATTGAGACCATCATGTAAAGCACCAATCTTAATCAATGTCCCCTTTTCACTTTTAGGTTTTTTTCACGGAATCAGTTCTTCATAAAAACACAAATACACTAAAGAAGAGCAGCAATAGATTTAACTTAAGTAATGATGAAATAAGCCGGCTATCCAACAGCCTCCAACGCTACAAGCGGTCGTCCTGTGGTGAAGGAATGTTCTTTGATGCAGAGGCCAAACGCTGCTGCAGGCTGTGCCCCAAAGGTGAGCTCAGAATATGCAATGTGAATCAGAGACTCTGACTTTATAGGTTATATTCTTGTTCATATAGAACAGTAATATAGTAGTTATAGTCATGTACACAGGAGGCGGTGTTATAGTAGTTACATTCTTGTACATAAGTATTAGGGTCCATTCACACATCCGCATCCGTTCCGCAATTTTGCGGAACAGGTGCGGACCCATTCATTTTCAATAGGGCCGGAATGTGCTGTCCGCATTTGCGGATCCGCACTTCCGGATCCGCACTTTCGTTCCACAAAAAAATAGAACATATCCTATTCTTGTCCGCAATTGCGGACAAGAAAAGGCATTTTCTATGAGAGTGCTGGCGATGTGCGGTCCGCAAAATGCGGAACGCACATTGCCAGTGTCTGTGTTTTGTGGATCCACAAAACACATACGGACGTGTGAATAAACCCTTATAGTAGTTATATTTTTGTACATAAGAGGAAGTATTGTAGTAGTTATGTTCCAGTACATAGAGAGCGGTATTATAGTAGTTATATTCTTAACCAAAACTCTTTTTATTTAGAGTGCAAATGGTCAGATCAAAGGCAGTTGCCAGCATATGGCCATATGCAAATGGCACTAATTAAACAGGTACATATATTCTTGCAAACCATAATAATATGACTGAGGTCGTGAGTATAAACATATTTAGACAGTAAATGATGAAAGAAAGGACATACGTGGGTGGGGAAAAGGAGGAAGGTGTAGGGAGGGGGGGGAGATTCTTCCACATCTCTTAAAAGTTACGAAACTTTTCCCAAGGGCGCCACAATTTAAGAAACTTGGAGCGTGTGTGGGTTTCCCAGTGGGCCAATTCTTCAAATCTGAACAACTGGTCTGTTTTCTCGGTCCACATCAACATTGAAGGTGGGGAGTCATTCTTCCAAAGAAGGGGTATCAACAACCGGGCAGCGGTAAGAAGCATGGTCGGGAGGTTAGTCTTGGACGGAGTAAGGAAGTCATTGGGACACCAAAGGAGAACCAGTTTTGCGTCTAGATGGACGTTAGAGCAGCAAATCTGATTAATTGTGGTCTCTATTTGGGACCATAAGGGGCGGATTTTGCTGCAAAACCACCAGAGATGCGACAGAGATCCAACCTCTGTTCCACACCTATAGCTCTGCTCTGGGAAATCAGGGTTGAGTCTGTGCAGGAATTCTGGCGTTTTGTACCAGCGCGTAAGTAGTTTATATGAATTCTCTTGAATTTTAATGCATCGATTAAAGCCATGAGAGTGAGATAGAATAAATGCTTTCTCTGGTTCGGAGAAATGGATTGAGAGCTCCTTTTCCCAGGCAGACATAAAATGCAGTGCTGGAGGGGCAGAAGAAAGCAACTCTCTGTAAAGCTTCGAGAGGTTTTTTTTCGGTGTCTCGGATACACAAAGCCTTTTTACCAACCCAGTGGGCAAATCGGTAAGTGGGGGGGGGGGGCAGTTTAAGAGCGTTAATATCTTGGCTAAATGCCCAGGTAGAAAGGAAGGAGAGAGCTTTGACTCTAGGTAGAGTGTGGATCTTGTCCCATGCCAAGTCCCCAATTGGAGAAGTAATGTCTTGTAGGGTAAGGTCGGACAGCAGGTGCCAAACTCCAGTGGGTCTAAGAATGTCGGGATGAATGTAATTCTGTAGTAGATGTAGGGGGAGGTAAGGGTTTGGGAACTTCAGGTCTCGGGATTTATATAGTTTGGCCCATTCAACTAACATGCCTTTCCAAATGGGGGAGGTATACGAGTTATTAGGGGAACATGTGCGGATTCCCCACAGGATAAGTTCTTCTTTATAGGTGAGTATAGCACGTTCTAATTGTACGCATAGATTCGGGGGGTGACGCGAAAGGAGAGAGAAGCATCTACTTAAGAGCGAAGCTGTGTAGTAAGTATGAATATCAGGCAGACCAAAGCCCCCAAATCTTTTTTCTCTTGTCAATGTGGAGTAAGCTATCCTAGGGGATTTGCCCACCCACAGGAACAATGAAAACATATGGCGTATCTCTACAAAATAAGAACGGGGTAGCCAGATCGGTAATGTTTGCAATAAATACAGGAGTTTGGGTACTATAAAGGCTTTAAGGTAGTTCTTCCTGCCAGTCCAGGAGATAAAAGAGAGTTTAAGGGACTGCAGGTGCATTCTAATATCTTTGAGTAGGGGGGCATAGTTAAGACCAAATAAGTCATCGTGGTCGGCTGAGATGCGGATCCCCAGAAACGTCATATCATGGGAGGCCCAAGTAAAAGAGATGGTCTGCTTGAGGTTCTTGACTACAGAGGATTTGCAAGACACATTCAGAGCAAGAGACTTACTATAATTGATCTTGAAGTTAGAGACCCATCCAAACTCTTCAAATAGTGAATGGAGCCGTGGGAATGAAATCATAGGGTTAGTGGTCATAATGAGCAGATCATCCGCAAATGCTGCGGTGAGATGGGTATAAGAAGCTATCTTGATGCCTTCGATATCTGAGTCTTGTCTGATCTTACATAATAGGGTCTCCATAACGATGACAAAGAGGGACGGGGATAGTGGGCAACCTTGCCTCGTGCCATTAGATATGGCAAAAGCGGGTGAAAGAGTGCCGTTGACCTTGACTCTGGCAGAGGGGGACGAGTACAATGAAAAAATAGCCGAGATAAATTGGTCAGGGAAGCCAAATTTCGACAGGGCCGCAGACATATAATGCCAGCTGACCCTGTCGAAGGCCTTCTCCGCGTCGGTGCTGGGCAAAGCTAGAGGAGTAGATGTGCTCCATGCCCAATTCATAAGATGAAGAAGGCGGACGGTATTTTCATTCCCCTGTCTGCCAGAGACAAACCCAACCTGCTCCCTATGGATGATGTCAGGGAGAATCCGCTGGATCTGCTGAGCTAAGATCTTACCCCACCATTTTACATCCGTATTGAGAAGGGATATTGGGCGGTAACTGCCACAATTTAGGGGGTCCTTGTTCTCTGAATTATAGTAATATGGGCCGAGAGCGATTGGGGAGGGAATTGGCCTCCGCTGAGAAGGTAGTTACACAGGGAGCGGAAGTTTGGCACTAGAATATCTTGAAAGGTTTTATAATAGGTGATGGAGAAGCCGTCAGGTCCAGGGCTCTTCCCTGAGGGGATAGAGGCAAGAACTTTCAAAGCTTCAGAGTCTGTGATTGGGGCTACCAGATGAGCAGATTGAGTTGGGGTGACATTAGGGAGTTGTAGGGTGGAGAGAAATTTTCCCGTGGCATCTGTGAGGGTGTTAATTGACTGACCTGAGGGGGGTGGGAGGTTATAAAGCTCCGTATAGAAGGTGCTAAAGGCCTTCGCTATGTCGGGGGTAAACTTGAGGTGGGCTCCTTTAGCATCCTTAATAGCAGGGATAAAGGAGTCTGAGTATTGTTTTTTAACTAGGGCCGCCATAAGTTTATTTCCTTTGTCGCCATGTGCGTAGGATCTAAATTTAGAGCAGAGGAGAAGTTTGGCCGAGGTCACATTAAGTAGATTCTTAAGTTTTGCTCTTGCATCAATAAGTTCAGCTTCACAATTAAGCGCTTGCGATCATTTGTGTACAAGTTCAAGTGACTCAATTTTGGATAATAGGGTGGCAATAGCTTGGGAGCGCTGTTTTTTAATATGGGAACCAAGGGCGATAAGTTCACCACGGATTACTGCTTTATGAGTTTCCCAAACGATGGAGGGTGAAGGTGGGGCATGTCTAGCATTGTTCCGCTGGAAAAACTCGGTCAAGGAAGAGGTTAACTTCTGGGAGTTGGTCTGATCTAAAATAAGGGTATCATTGAGGCGCCAATTCCATTCCCTTTTCGGAAGGGTAGTCAAGGAGATGTGCAGGAAAATTGGAGAGTAGTCCGACAGAGTGATATTACCTATCTTGGCGTGTAAGAGCAGCTGGGCATGGTCTGAGGAAAGGAAGAAGTGATCCAATCTATGATAGGAGGACTTGGCATGGGAGAAGAATGTATAGTCCCTACCTGATGGGTTTAGATACACGAACAGAAGATAAACTGAGACAAAAACAGGTCTAGTAGCAAAATATAAATATACTTTATTAAGTGATACATAAAAATAACTAATTAATGCAATACATCAGATAAAAAAGGTGGACCACACCTGAGGGGACATAACGTAGTCACACAAAAATAGGGGAGGCAACCAAAAAGTTAAAGACACATATAGAACACTCTTAAACATAAGGATATCACATCTATTTGTCATAAAGGTCAAAAAAGACAATATAGATATAGATCTCCAAGCATACATATGCAAAAGTAAGACCTATCTAATGCGTCTATAAATGTCACAAGTATCAAGACAGTACTAATATGTACCTATATGTCTCCACATGGATAAAAAACTGCCTGTGCACTGTAACAAAATCCCACATGAAGACACATATGCACATAGCGATCAATCACTTAAGTGGTCCCATACCCATTCACATAGTGTCATCCGTCTCATGGGTAGAGAATCAGACTCTATATGTATGTGTAAGCATGCACGTAGGTATCATAGGGCAAATAAGGCTGTTGCCAATACTTGCAATAGAGCCATATATAAAAAAGAGGTAGCAGGGATGAATCACCCAGACACCCGCATCCACAAAGTGGAAACAGGGATCCCAGAGATCAACCCCCGCAGCTTACATAAGGTAGCTGATTGTGCCACAAAAAAGGTGATAATTGCAACAAAAGGTAGCCTCACACAAAGAGTAACATACCCATGAGGATAGAAATCTGTCCAACTCAGTAGAGCCACTTTGTGGATGCGGGTGCCTGGGTGATTCATCCCTGCTACCTCTTTTTTATATATGGCTCTATTGCAAGTATTGGCAACAGCCTTATTTGCCTCCTAATATGATGATACCATCTTTAAAAGAGGAAAGGGACGATAGGGTCTGAATTAGCCATGGGACCTGGCCTCTGTTTGGTGCGTACACATTAGCTGATGTAACCGGTGTGTCAGCAATGGTGCCCTTCACAAACAAATACCGACCTTCAGGGTTCAAAGAAGAGGCAGATACTACAAAGGGGAGCTGCTTGTGAATGGCTATGCTGACACCTCTGCTAGCAGAGCTATGTGTACTGTGAAACCATTGCGAGAATTTTTTAGGTGGAAGGTCAGGTATCTTACCCGAACCAAAGTGAGTCTCTTGGAAGAATGCGATGGAGACTTTGTCTTTCTGTAATAGAGATAGGACCTGGGATCTCTTGCATGGCTCATTCAGACCTCTAACGTTGAAGGAAGATACTATAATAGAAGCCATCTTGAGACAGTGGAAAGGGATGGTGCGGACAGTCGCCATGTAGACCAGTCGAGTGTGGAAGAAAGAGGGAAGGACACACAGAAGTGGAGGGAGACAAAGACAATAGTAAAAGAATATCTGCAATTAAAGAAACAAAGAGTTAAATGTAGCGACCAAAACAGCAAATTGGTAAATGGTAGCTCTACAGAGCGCCAGATGTTGAGATGATCCTTTCTCATAACGGCGGTCGGCCGGGATCCATCAGGCGGGGGGTCTCGTAGAGCACTCGAGGGCCAGTAGGAGGCCATCAGGGGACAAGGGTAGTGAACCTGAGTAGACGCTGGCTAAACCCCAGCTTCTGAGGGGGGTGGGGTGGGGGGATATTAAACCATGGAACTATAACAATAACAAGGTCCCAAGGAGACCGCAAAAGATAGAGTCTCGCTCGTGTTGTATCGATGGACGTCATCGGGATGTCATCAGTGGTCACAGACAGGGTGACCGTGAGGTGACGTGCCCTGGAAGAGGGCTTCAAAGCTTAGAGGAAGTCCCGAAAGTATTGTGTGCTCTCAGCGATGTGGAGGAAGTCCAGACTTAGCAGAAGGCTGATGGTCCCGGCCGGGTCTGTCCCCTTTACCCGAGGAGACGAGGTTCCACTGATCCGCATTTGGAAGTGAGGTTATAGGATCCTCCTGGTCGGCAGGCATCCAGGATGGAATTTCCAAAGGCGAAATTCCCAGGTGGTCCCAGGCAGCATGCAAGTCCTGAGGAGTGCGTATGGTGATCTGTCTCCCATTCTTCATGACAGCCAGGCCAAACGGATAGAGCCATCTGAACTGGGTGGCTGAGGCTTTAAGGGCTTCTAGTAGTGGGCGAAGAATTCAGCGTTTCGCCAATGTGGTAGGAGCTAAGTTCTGGAATAACAAAATCGGCGTACCTTCTAATTCAAGGCGATTTGCTTCTCTACCTGCTTTCAGCAGAGCAGCAGTGTCCACGTAGCTAAGAAGGCCACAAATGACATCCCTCGGCGGTTCAGAAACTCTAGGCTTGGGTCTCAGAGCTCGATGGATGCGTTTGATTATTATTTTCGCAGCTCTATCAGGACCTAGGAGATTCGCGAAGATTTCATTCGCGATTTTTTCGAGTGCTTCTAATGCGAATGTTTCAGGCAGCCCTCGGATCCGAATATTCCGTCTGCGGCTGCGATTTTCTTGATCTTCGATGCGAAGAAGGGCATCATTGAGCAGATCTTTATGCGAACTGAGAGCCGCACAGGTTTTCTCCTTGTGGCGAATAATCGCGTCTTGCGAATTTTTCAGTGCCGCCACTCGATTACCTATGCTGTGAAGGTCTACCTTGATGTCAGCCAGATCTTGCTTCAAGGGAGCCAGAGCGGAGTCCAGGACTTCTCGAAGAGCCGTTTTTGAAAACATCATATCCCGTTTACGAGCCTTGTAATCGGAAGTGTCAGACGAGCTTCCCGCTTCCGAATATTCTTCTGCTTCAGAATGCTGAGGTACCGTCGGCGCCATCTTGGGAGTTTCGGCAGCACGGCCCTTGAGCTGCTTCCTCAAGAATTGCTCCATGTCAGGCTGTTTGGAGCGGACCGGAGTATGTTCTGCAGGGTCCTTGGTGCGGTCTCTCCCCACTTTGACCATTTGTGCAGGTGAAAGGGTTCTTTTGATGGGGTTTATCGCCAGTTAGGTGGAGGTGCTCAGTGACAGGCAGCCATTCAGCTAAGCGGCCAAGCTCCGCCCCTATAGTAGTTCATAGTAGTTATATTCTTGTACATAGGGGCAGTATTGTAGTAGTTATATTCTTACACATAGGAGCAGTATTATATTGCAGTATTATAGTCATTATATACTTTTACATAGGAGCAGTATTATATTAGTTATATTCTTGTACATAGGGGACAGTATTATATTAGTTATATTCTTGTACATAGAAGGTAGCATTATAATAATGATTTTCTTGTACATAGAAGGCAGTGTTATAGTAGTTATTGTCTTGCACATAGGAGGCAGTGTTAGGCCCCCTGCACACGAACGTTTGCGTCCCGTGGTCGCGGTGCGGTCCGCAAAATGCGGGCCGCAATGCACGAGCACAGTCCGTGGGGCAGCCGCAGCGGATCGCGGACCCATTCACTTGAATGGGTCCGCAATCCGGCCGTTCCGCAAAAAGATAGGACATGTTCTATCTTTTTGCGGAACGGAAGTACGGGACGACACCCCAAGGAAGCACTCCGTAGTGCTTCCGTAGGGTTCAGTTCCATGCTTCCGTTCCATACCATTCCGCATCTCCGGATTTGCGGACCCATTCAAGTGAATAGGTCCGGATCCGTGATGCGGTATGCCCACGGAACGGCACCTGTGTATTGCGGATCTGCAAATGCGGTCCGTAATACAGCAACGGGAAGCACTCGTTTGTGTGCAGGGGGCCTTAGGCAGTATTCCAGCTCAAGAAGGAATTCCTGGTCACAGAGGTGATGTGGATGACCAGGTAACAGCTGGAAAAAGCTGAACCCAGCCACCAGATAAAACACATGGAGTAACTTTATTTAATCTTCAAAGGATCCAAATAGGAAAATGGACACACATTGAATCTATAGCTTGCTTGTGACGAGTTTCGAGTGGAAACCCCACTCTTAGGCCTCATGCACACAACCGTATTTTGTTTCCGTGTCCGATCCGTTTTTTTTTGCGGATAGGATGCGGACCCATTCATTTCAATGGGTCAGCAAAAAACGCGGACAGCACACCGTGTGCTGTCCGCATCAGTATGTCCGTTCCGTTGCTCCGCAAAAAAAATTGTGCATGTCCTATTTTTTTCTAGTTTGCGGACAAGGATAGGCATTATTACAACGGATCCGCAAAAAAAACGGATGCCATACGGAACGTCATCCTTTTTTTTGCGGATCCGCAATTTGCAGACCACAAAACACATACGGTCGTGTGCATGTAGCCTTAGTCGTAAAATTACTCCATGTGTTTTATCTGTTGGGTGAATTCTGCTTTTTTCTGCTGTATTATAGTAGTTATATCCTTGTACATAGGGAGCAGCATTATAGTAACATAGTAACATAGTTTATAAGGCTGAAAAAAGACATTTGTCCATCCAGTTCAGCCTGTTATCCTGCAAGTTGATCCAGAGGAAGGCAAAAAAAAAAACTGTGAGGTAGAAGAATTTTAACCACTTTAGGGGAATAAAAAATTCCTTCCCGACTCCAATCAGGCAATCAGAATAACTCCCTGGATCAACGACCCCTCTCTAGTAGCTATAGCCTGTAATATTATTACGCTCCAGAAATACAACGAGGCCCCTCTTGAATTCCTTTATTGTACTCACCATCACCACCTCCTCAGGCAGAGAGTTCCATAGTCTCACTGCTCTTACCGTAAAGAATCCTCTTCTATGTTTGTGTACAAACCTTCTTTCCTCCAGACGCAGAGGATGTCCCCTCGTCACAGTCCTGGGGATAAATAGCTGATGGGATAGATCTCTGTACTGACCCCTGATATATTTATACATAGTAATTAGATCTCCCCTCAGTCGTCTTTTTTGATGAAGGTGAATAACCCTAAGGCCTCTTGCACACGACTGTATGTATTTTGCTATCTGCAAAAAACGGGTCCGCAAAAAATACGGATGACATCTGTGTGCATTCTGTATTTTGCGGAACGGAACAGCTGGACCCTAATAGAACAATACTATCCTTGTCTGTAGGACATGTTCTATTTGTTTGCGGAACGAAAATACGGAAATATGGAAACAGAATGCACATGGAGTACCTTCCGTTTTTTTGCGGACCCATTGAAATGAATGGTTCCGTATACGGTACGCAAAAAACCCGGAATGGACACGGAATGAAAATACGTTCGTGTCCAAGAGACCTAATTTTGATAATCTTTCTGGGTACTGTAGTCCACCCATTTCAGTTATTACTTCAGTTGCCCTCCCCTGAACCTTCTATAGCTACCCTCTGTAGCTATATTCTTGTACATAGTGAGCATTATTATAGTAGTTATATTATTGTACATAAGGGGCAGTGTTACTGTATTCTTGTATATAGCAGACTAGTATGCAAATGATATATGACTCTGTTGTCATAATCTGTCATGATTTGAATTCTCAGTGCACACTAAACTATTACAAAGGCTATTTGACATAGAGATATCTTGGCAATAATCGTGTCCAGCAGGGGGACACCTTCAGCTGTTATTGCAGGGGAATCCAGCTGCTGGTGGTCATGAATCATTATATTGTGCCTATGTCTATTGTCAGATTGCCCATATAGGGAATTTTAAATGTTGCTGTTTTTTGTGTCTTTCAGGACAATATGTGGAGAAACCGTGTGCCGCTCCTTTGCAGGATCCTGTATGTAAACCCTGTGATGAGGGAACTTACCTTGCATACAGTAACTACTTAACTAAATGCAAACTGTGTACCACCTGTGATTTAGGTAACGTACAAATTGTCAGTACTCTCTACAGATGTACAGTTGCAAGAAAAAGTATGTGAACCCTTTGGAATGATATGGATTTCTGCACAAATTGGTCATAGAATGTGATCTGATCTTCATCTAAGTCACAACAATAGACAATCACAGTCTGCTTAAACTAATAACACACAAAGAATTAAATGTGGACATGTTTTTATTGAACACACCATGTAAACATTCACAGTGCAGGTGGAAAAAGTATGTGAACCCTTGGATTTAATAACTGGTTGAACCTCCTTTGGCAGCAATAACGTCAACCAAACGTTTCCTGTAGTTGCAGATCAGACGTGCCCAACGGTCAGGAGTAATTCTTGACCATTCCTCTTTACAGAACTGTTTCAGTTGAGCAATATTCTTGGGATGTCTGGTGTGAATCGCTTTCTTGAGGTCATGCCACAGCATCTCAATCGGGTTGAGGTCAGGGCTCTGACTGGGCCACTCCAGAAGGCGTATTTTCTAGTGTTGATCACGAATATTCGAATTTCGAATTTTTATCGCGAATATAGGTACTTCGAAAATTAGCGAAAATTTCGAATATAGTTATATATATTTGAAATTTCGAATATTCGAATTTTTTCTTTTTTTTTTTTTCGATTTTTATTTTTTTATTTTTATCAGTACACATGATCCCTCACTGCTTCTAGCTTGTGGGCCAATAAGAAGGCTGCAATATACTTGACTTTAGGAGTAGTAGTGTTTGCGAATTTTTCTCTATATTCGTTTTTTTTGAATATTCGCTATATTGCTATATATTCTTGTTTTAGAATATTACGAATATTCGAAAAAACTAAGTTATAGCAATATAGAGAATATTCGAAAAAAATCGAATAGAGCAATTTAGCTAATATAGTGATATAATCTTCTTTGTCTAATAGTTGTAAGTTGAAAAATTCACAATAAAAAATTCGAATCCGAAAATTCGCATATTACACAATCATTACCTTTCCGACAAAATATTCGCGATATATCGCGAATTCGAATATGACCCCTGCCGCTCATCACTAGTATTTTCTTCTGTTTAAGCCATTCTGTTGTTGATTTACTTCTATGCTTTGGGTCGTTGTCTTGTTGCAACACCCATCTTCTGTTGAGCTTCAGCTGGTGGACAAATGGCCTTAAGTTCTCCTGCAAAATGTCTTGATAAACTTGGGAATCCGTCCAAGCCCTGACGCAGCAAAGCAACCCCAAACCATGATGCCCCCACCACCATACTTCACAGTTGGGATGAGGTTTTGATGTTGGTGTGCTGTGCCTCTTTTTCTCCACACATAGTGTTGTGTGTTTCTTCCAAACAACTCAACTTTGGTTTCATCTGTTCACAGAATATTTTGCCAATACTGCTGTGGAACATCCAGGTGCTCTTGTGCAAACTGTAAACGTGCAGCAATGTTTTTTTTGGACAGCAGTGGCTTCCTCTGTGGTATCCTCCCATGAAATGTATTCTTGCTTAGTGTTTTACGTATTGTAGATTTGCTAACAGGGATGTTAGCATATGCCCGAGACTTTTGTAAGTCTTTAGCTGACACTCTAGGATTCTTCTTCTCATTGAGCAGTCTGCGCTGTGCTCTTGCAGTCATCTTTACAGGACGGCCACTCCTAGGGAGAGTAGCAGCAGTGCTGAACTTTCTCCATTTATAGACAATTTGTCTTACCATGGACTGATGAACAGCAAGGCTTTTGGAGATACTTTTATAACCCTTTCCAGCTTTATGCAAGTCAACAATTCTTAATCGTAGGTGTTCTAAGAGCTCTTTTGTGTGAGGCATCATTCACATCAGGCAATGCTTCTTGTGAAAAGCAAACCCAGAACTGGTGTGTGTTTTTTATAGGGCAGCTATAACCAACACCTCCAATCTCATCTCATTGATAGGACTCCAGTTGGCTGACACTTCACTACAATTAGCTCTTGGAGATGTCATTAGTCTAGGGGTTCACATATTTTTTCCACCTGCACTGTAAATGTTTACATGGTGTGTTCATTCAAACATGGTAACATTTAATTCTTTGTGTGTTATTAGTTTAAGCAGACTGTGATTGTCTATTGTTGTGACTTAGATGAAGATCAGATCACATTTTATGACCAATTTGTGCAGAAATCCATATCATTCCAAAGGGTTCACATACTTTTTCTTACAACTGTATATAGAAGTATACATGTATAAACTGAGGCATTACATTATGGCACGTCATATCATTGTAAGGATGAAGGGGCAATCCAAGAATTTGATATTGATGACCTGTCCTTGGGATAGGTCAGGGATAAGTCATTAATATCAGATCGGCTGATCACCGGAGCTCCTGTGAACGCTGCGTTCTCCTTACAGCTCACCATACATTGGGTGCGGAATATAGTAGCGCTATATACACTGCGTGCAGAATTATTTGGCAAATGAGTATTTTGACCACATCATCCTCTTTATGCATGTTGTCTTACTCCAAGCTGTATAGGCTCGAAAGCCTACTACCAATTAAGCATATTAGGTGATGTGCATCTCTGTAATGAGAAGGGGTGTGGTCTAATGACATCAACACCCTATATTAGGTGTGCATAATTATTAGGCAACTTCCTTTCCTTTGGCAAAATGGGTCAAAAGAAGGACTTGACAGGCTCAGAAAAGTCAAAAATTGTGAGATATCTTGTAGAGGGATGCAGCACTCTCAAAATTGCAAAGCTTCTGAAGCGTGATCATCGAACAATCAAGCGTTTCATTCAAAATAGTCAACAGGGTCGCAAGAAGCGTGTGGAAAAACCAAGGCGCAAAATAACTGCCCATGAACTGAGAAAAGTCAAGCGTGCAGCTGCCAAGATGCCACTTGCCACCAGTTTGGCCATATTTCAGAGCTGCAACATCACTGGAGTGCCCAAAAGCACAAGGTGTGCAATACTCAGAGACATGGCCAAGGTAAGAAAGGCTGAAAGACGACCACCACTGAACAAGACACTCAAGCTGAAACGTCAAGACTGGGCCAAGAAATATCTCAAGACTGATTTTTCTAAGGTTTTATGGACTGATGAAATGAGAGTGAGTCTTGATGGGCCAGATGGATGGGCCCGTGGCTGGATTGGTAAAGGGCAGAGAGCTCCAGTCCGACTCAGACGCCAGCAAGGTGGAGGTGGAGTACTGGTTTGGGCTGGTATCATCAAAGATGAGCTTGTGGGGCCTTTTCGGGTTGAGGATGGAGTCAAGCTCAACTCCCAGTCCTACTGCCAGTTTGTGGAAGACACCTTCTTCAAGCAGTGGTACAGGAAGAAGTCTGCATCCTTCAAGAAAAACATGATTTTCATGCAGGACAATGCTCCATCACACGCGTCCAAGTACTCCACAGCGTGGCTGGCAAGAAAGGGTATAAAAGAAGAAAATCTAATGACATGGCCTCCTTGTTCACCTGATCTGAACCCCATTGAGAACCTGTGGTCCATCATCAAATGTGAGATTTACAAGGAGGGAAAACAGTACACCTCTCTGAACAGTGTCTGGGAGGCTGTGGTTGCTGCTGCACGCAATGTTGATGGTGAACAGATCAAAACACTGACAGAATCCATGGATGGCAGGCTTTTGAGTGTCCTTGCAAAGAAAGGTGGCTATATTGGTCACTGATTTGTTTTTGTTTTGTTTTTGAATGTCAGAAATGTATATTTGTGAATGTTGAGATGTTATATTGGTTTCACTGGTAAAAATAAATAATTGAAATGGGTATATATTTGTTTTTTGTTAAGTTGCCTAATAATTATGCACAGTAATAGTCACCTGCACACACAGATATCCCCCTAAAATAGCTAAAACTAAAAACAAACTAAAAACTACTTCCAAAAATATTCAGCTTTGATATTAATGAGTTTTTTGGGTTCATTGAGAACATGGTTGTTGTTCAATAATAAAATTAATCCTCAAAAATACAACTTGCCTAATAATTCTGCACTCCCTGTAAGTGTATAAAATACATAAAAGGTGTGCTGTCACTATGTATAGAAGTCCAGTTATGGTAAAGTCATGAGAACAAGATTTGCAAAGAGATTCTAGCCTATCTCAACCTTTCTTTGACAGACACAGAAGTTGAAAAGGTGAGCTGCTCTGAAACAACCAATGCAGAATGTGTGTGTAAAGAAGGTTTTTACTGGTACGAGGAGCAACGAATATGCAAAGCATGTACAAAGTGCCACAATCGAAGCACCATCCAGAATTGTGAGTATGGATTGTCTGGCTTAGACAATGTGCTTTCAAATACTCGAAAATTCTGTATTAAGGCAGGTTCCTCGATCCTCCTCTTTTAGCCACAGTGGAAAGCAGCTACAAAGAGCGCCCCTCTCTCTGGAGGACCCGTCATGTCCATGCATTACACTGATTTAATCTTAAAGGGAATCTGTCACCAGCCTTATGTCCCTATCTAAGGGCTGCAGAAACTGGTGAAAGAGACCCTCAGAAAACATCGGGCACTTTCTGGAACTGCCCCAGTTGTTTTGCTAATATCAGTTTTGAGCAGCTCGACAATGAGAGGAAGCGCGGAAGTCCGCTCAATACACTGCTCACGCGCGGGACTCCCTCCCCTCTACTGCTGATTGACAGCTATTCCTATAGCAAGCAATCAGCGGTTGGAGAGCCGTGAGCTCATGAATGGGAGGGCTCCAGAGTTTGAGCACTATATGAAGTGGACTCCAGCACTCCAGGGGCTGCTCAATACAGATTTTAAACAAACGACAGGGTCAGTTCAAGAAAGTAACCAAACGTTTTGCTCAAGGTGTCTGTCCATCAGTTTATGCTGCCCTCAGGAAGAGGCAGAAAACTCCTGACAGATTCCCTTTAATGGGGACGGATGTGTTCCCTTTGTTGGGGGAACTGAACCCTTGTTCAAAAGCTTTGGGAATCCCAACTGCAGAGCACCTTCTAATCATCTTATTACCAGAGGACCTTTCTATTCCTGTGTGATCAAACCTGGTTTCATAGTGAGGAGCTGATCTTCTGATCTTTGCTATGGGACCCCTCTATTCTAAGTATGCCGCTGGGGAGAGTTAAAGGGGTTATCCGGGAATGGATAGTGATGACCTATCCTGAGCTTAGGTCATCATTATCAGAGCAGCGGGGATCCGAGTCCCAGCAAAGGAGTACATCGTATCCGGCATAGCCAGATACCACCGGATACCCATTGACTATAATGGGATCTGGGGGGGATCTAGATATTTTCAGCATAAATGCCGATATCTGCTGAACCAATATCGTTGTAATGGGGATCCTGGTTATACCAGATATGATGTACTGCGGTGGTCTGTTCCCTTGCCACAACAGACTACCAGAGTACACATTGGATATGTGAATGTAGCCTTAGTATAACACCATTCGGCGTCTTGTTCGGTATTTTTAATTATCTCGGAAAATCTCTTAAAGCGAATGTGTCATCAGAAATTTACCTATTGTTTAAATGTTAAATGTTTTTATGTTAAATGTGTTTTTATCGAATTTTTGGTGGTTATTTTTAATTTTCAATGTCAATATTTATATATAAACAAAAACTTCTTGGTCTGTACAGATCACTCTACTGCAGTTATCTGCTTATAATTACAGCCCCATTATATTAAAGGGGTTGTCCGAGTTATGGAAAAAAATATACAGCACTGTAAATCTGATGGTCAGCAATATATCACTAAGCTAAGCAAGTTTTAGGCAAAAAAAATTTATTTCCTCATTTCCCTGGTTCTCTTCTGGCCCTTTGTTTACCTTCAATAACAACAATCCCTGAGGTTTTGCTCATAAATATTTGTGCCCCTCCCCCTGCTCTGCAAAGGGAGTGAATAATAGTGCTGCCCTGATCTCCCCCCTACCTGTTCTTGTGCAGTGCTCTGCAGAACTCATCCAGTCTGTCAGCTCTGTGTCTGCAGGATGAGACACAGCATTTGTCTCTTCACTGCCTGCAGCTACTCAGGAAAGCCTTAAGCCCTGAGTTTGTGCTGCAGAAGGGGTTAAAGTTTCCAGAAGAATCCAGGGAGAGGGAGACACAGGGCAGACAGCAGCAGACTGTAGTGCAGGGGGCCTGGCCAGCACAGTGAAACCTGGTGTACAGACACATATCTGCTCTCTTAGGTTTGTGCACCAAACATAATCAAAGCAAGGGAGAGAAGCTGACATCATAGGTCATGTGACACTGAGAAATGAGCAACTGCAGATGAAGTAAGTGCATTGTAAAGCCCTTACATTTGCCTAGCTACAAACATACAAAGAACAGAAAAATAACTTGGACAACCCCATTAACTCTGTAACAGACATCACAGGATCCACCATTCACAATAGGTGATATCACAGCTAATCTACTCCCTTCTGACCTCTGCACAGGTCACAGAGCATGCCTGGAAAAATCCCCCATAGAAGTTAATGAGGTCAGCTCCAGGCCACTGTGTCTACGGCTCATGTGGCTGCCGTAAAGCAATTATTTTAATGAAATATAATAAATAAACCTGCAATTTATAAAAAGGATATGTGTTACTATCTGGTTTTAAAGGGGTTATCCCATAACTAATGTAAAAATTAAAATCAGACATCATATAATACATGATAGTCTCTTTCTATCAAAGCTAGAACCAGCCCTGTACCTCACATGGATCCAGACATCTCTCTATTCATTGCTCTGATAGATTTATATCAAGCTGACAGCTCAGGAGGAGTGTCTATTCTGCTGCAGCTAAGGGGGCGTGTCCCAGCTCTCCCTATCACAGCTCAGGAGGCAGTTGAAGGATGAAACTGAGCATGTGTGGCCTTCTCAGTGAGCAGGACAAAGAAATAATAAGAAAAAAAACAGCGGGTGGCGCTATACAGATACATTTTATTGAATTACTCAGTGGCTATGCAAAATTTTTAATTACATGCAATTACAAATGTATTCAGATTCAGGTGCTGGTTTGGAAAATTTAGAATATTTTTAATGGGACAACCCCTTTATTGGCAGAAAATATTTTGGCTGACACATTTCCATTAAATGTTGATGTTGAGGGAGACAGTGACCTGACCACTCACGTAATTATTTTATTGGGGACAGATATCCAGGTAACAATGTATTCTGTAAAATGTCTGGGAAAAGGGTGGGATGTAGTCTTTAGGCCAAATTAGATGTACAAAATAGTTACTTGCCTCCCTGAGCTCTGTAAATTGGAGTGGAAGAGATAAGGAGCTTCATTCAGACCAGAACCATTGTGCTGACTAGGTAAGACAGGGGTCAGCAACCTTCGGCACTCCAGATGTGGTGAAACTGCAACTCCCATCATGCTTAGCTAACTTCTATAGTTTCACCACAGATAGAGTACTGATGGTTGCTGATCCCTGCAGTAGGATGTTATCTGATGAGGTCAGCAAGTGTGATCAGATTCACTGTCTCACTTCTGCCACCTAATGGACAGATAACAGTTTTACATGCTCATCCCATTATGCACATTTTTAAACTCTGGAACTTTATTTCAGTCAGAGGGAGACTGACATATATCTATATTCTATATGTACTCACCACTCATATATATTTATCCAACTAGGCTCCACCAGAAGCAATACGCAATGTGGCGGCTGCCTGCCTGGTTTCTATGAAGAAAATAATGAGTGCTCGTCCTGTCTTCCGTAAGTGACATGTAGCATGGATTAACATATAAAAGGGTGTTTTTAACCACAATCCTGACCAAATCTAATTGTTTTGTAGTAGTAGTAGTAGTAGTATGCATGTGCCGGCTTCCAGTCCTCCTGTTTGCTTCTGGTCTGTCCCTTAGTCACTGGTTTCACGCCGGTGCTGGGGCATACGCACTACATGTAGAGATGCCGTGCCCACAATGGGCATCACAGTGCGGTGCACTGCGCGCATGCGGGATATCGGCCGGTCGGTCCTGTGGATGACGCAAGGGTCTTGCAGGGCGGGCCAAGGAAGAGGCTGGGGAGGAGTAATGTAAAAAGAAGGCAGAGCAGCCTGGGCACCTACACACACGAACTCCGCCCCTGGGCACTTACCAGCCCTCATTTGCATATGAATTAAACTGCGTTTTTCCTGCTGTTGAAAGTCAGAAGAAAATTACAAAGGTACCATTTGAATCATAGATAGGTGTGCTAGAGAGCCATGTAAGTGGTGTACAATGTCATATTTTGGTGACAGACTCCCTTTAAGATGTAGACTCCCCCACCAATTAGTAGAATAAAGTGGCAGCAGTACTAGGTAGCTGTGCCCCTTTTGGCTCCTAGTAACTCTTCTGAGCTTTAGGCCTCATACACACACACATATTTTTTGTCCGCATCCGATCCACATTTTTTGCAGGTCAGATGCAGACCTATTCACTTCAATGGGGCCGCAAAAAATGCAATTAGCACACCGTGTGCTGTCCACATCTGTATGTCCATTTTTTGGCACCTGCAAAAAAAAAGAACATGTTCTATTCTTGTCTGCATTACGGACAAGGATTGGACTGTTCTATTATGGGACACACATTCCATTGCGCAAAATGCGGAATGCAAATGTCCGGTATCTGTGTTTTGCAGATCCGTTAATTTGCAGACTGTAAAATAGGCTACAGTCGTGTGTATGAGCTCTTATTTGGAGGCTACATATTTGGTCACTGAATATACAGGGGCATAATAATTTCCTAGTACTGCTTCCAGTTTGTTTTACCCATAAAGACTTTCCAGCATGCAGACCCCACTGATGGGACTCTGACAACATATGGCAAAATACTATTCATGTCTTAGGCTGGGTTCACCGATTTGTTTTTATGTCAGAAGAACAGAAAATTTATTTCCAGCAGGCGCAGCCAATGTTAGAATAGCATTGCCATTAAAATGCAATGCACTATAGGGATAGTGCATTGCATTTTAAAAGCAATCAAAAAGCTCTCTGTTATAGTCCCCTTGTGGGACTAAGTGGTTAAAAAAAAAACTAAAAAAAATCATTTATTCAATAAAAAATTACGCTTTTTTTTTCCATTGAAAATACCCTTTTCAATTTAAAAAAAAAATCAAAAAAAAAAATCTTCCCCATATTTTTGGTATTGACGCGTCCGTAATGACCCGGACTACATAAATATCATGTAAATTATCCCCTACAGTGAACGCTGTAAAAAAGAAATAAAAAAAAAACTGAATTGCTAATTTATTCTTTAGTTGCCACCGAAAAAACGTAATAACAAGCGATCAAAAAGTGACATTTACTCCAAAATGATACCAATGAAAAATACAAGTTGTCCCACAAAAATTAAGCCTCACACAACTCCATAGAAAGAAAAATAAAAAAGTTATGGGTCTTGGGAAGCAGCAATGCAAAAACATAGTTTTTTTTTTTTTTTAAAAAGGGGTTTTATTGCAAAAAAGTTGTAAAATGTAAAAAAAAACTATATGTATTTGGTATCACTTTAATCATACTGATCCAGAGAATAAAGATATTATGTTATTTATACCGAAAAATGAACGCCGTAAAATTTATAATGTAAAAACGCAGTGGCAGTATTGCTGTTTTTCCCATCTCCCTCCCAGAAAGAGTTAATAAAAGTTAATCAGAAAGCTATGTGTACTCCAAAATGGCGCCATTAAAGCTACAGCTACAACTTCTCCCGCAAAAAACAAGCCCTCATAAAGCTATATAGACAGGGAAAAAAAAAAGTGATAGCTCTTGGAACGCGACAATGAAAAAAGGAAGAAAAACGCTTGGTCAGTAAGGACCAAAACAGGCTGGTCACTAAGGGGCTAAAGTCTCACTTGGGGACTTAAACATACAACAATATGATCGTTGGTACAGTACACTGCAATACTCATCTATAGGCCCCTTTCACACGGGCGAGAATTCCGCGCGGGTGCAATGCATGAGGTGAACGCATTGCACCCTCACTGAATCCGGACCCATTCACTTCAATGGGGCTGTGCACGCATCATTTGTGCGTTGGGTGAAAATCGCAGCAGGTTCTATATTCTGCGTTTTTCACGCAACGCAGGCCCCATAGAAATGAATGGGTATGTGTGAAAATCACAAGCATCCGCAAGCAAGTGCGGATGCGGTGCGATTTTCACACATGGTTGCTAGGAGATGATAGGGATGAAAGCAACCCCGGACACAATTAAAGTGTATTCCCTGTATTATTTTCCCTAATAACATGGTTACAGGGGAGAATAAATAGCATTCTTAATACGGAATGCTTAGTAAATTGTAGATTGAGGTGTTACTTACCTGTTCCAATTGATCGCGCAGCCGGCATCCTCTTCTTGCTTCTTCTTTCAGGACCTGCAAAAGGACCTTTGGTGACATAATCACGCTCATCACGTGGTGAGCGCGATGATGTCAGCGCAGGTCCTGCTGAATAAAGATAGAAGATTTCTATCTTCATTCAGCAGGACCTGCGCTGACGTCACCGTGCTCACTACGTCACCGAAGGTCCTTTTCCAGCAAGGTCCTGCAAGAAGAAGAAGAAAGAAGACGAGCCTGGCTGCACAATCAAGTGGATGAGGTGAGTTACATTTGCGTACCTACTCGCACGATTTTCCTTGATCGCAAACGCAACGCATCTGGACCTAATCCGGACACGCTCGTCTGCAAGGGGCCTTACACTGACACTAACCTAACAGACCCTCTGGCAAGGCCAGGCAGGCTTCTGTGAATGACTGGCCTGGAGGCCTTTGTAAGACCTCTGGCTGCCATGGCTAACATCAGGACCCTACGATCGTGTTGTGGGGCTAACGGGGGAAAGAGAGAACCCCCTCCCTCTGTAAATCCCATATGGACAGCAGCATGTAAGAGGTTAAACATTCTGAATCGGTTCTAGCACCGATCTTGCCTGTTGTTACAGCTGTCACTCGCTGTTGATGGTGGTGGCTCTGTTCCTGAGTTGCTGTCATGTCCATGGCATCTCAACGTATGGCATCAGGGGTGAACTGGCCATAGACAGTGAAAGGGAACTTTCCAGTGGGCTGATATCCAGGAGGCCACCTGTGCTGCAGTACTGCATTGCTGGCCCTACCCACTTCCCTTGCCCCCTACAAATGTTGGCCCCACCTACTTGTGTTGCCCGCCTTCTGTCAATTTGGACCTTTCTGTAAGATGGGGCCACTTTAAGTTCCCAGTCTCCCCTGTACAGCATGGTGCGTTAATGTAATGCTTCCAAAGCAATATGTTTACAGACTGGACTGTGAAGGGATTAAAGAGGACCTGTCACCTTAATAGATACTAGTATTCCCCATAAAATAGCACCTGTGGAGCTTCTTTTCTAGAACTTGGCATTACATTGTTCCACTATTATTCCTTCTGTAAATGAGGGAACAAATTGAGTTAAACTAGAGTTATTGTTTGAAAAAAAACAGTTTTTTAACTTGTTTGCAGTTTTTCCTAAATAAAACTAAAAAAGAAAAAAAATAATAATCTGTTACTAAAGAGCTATAGGTGTCACATAATAAACATTGCAAAACTTATTTTGTGAGCCAGAAAGTAAAAAATTGCCACCACCATGTGCACTAAATTACAAAAAAAAGTGCCTGGTCATTAAAGGGGTTGTCTGGTTTCAAGAGGAAACCAGACTATTCAGATGATCGACCTGTAATAAAGATTAGATGATTGCTTACCTGACAGATCCCACGCTGCCATTCTGGTTCCCCATAGCTATGTTTGTCCAGCTGCAGCGGTGATGGCACATCGACAACATATGACTACTGCAGCCAATCACTGGCCTCAGTGGTGCACTGACAAAGCCAGTGATTGGTTGCAGTGGTCACATGTTGTCGATGTGATGTCACCGCTGCAGGCGGGTAAAGAAAGCCCTGCTGAATCCTGTCAGGTAAGCAATCATCTATTCTTAATTACAGGTCAATCCCCTGAATTGTCTGGCTTCCTCTTGAAACTGGACAACCCCTTTAAGGCCTTTCAAGGCTGGTCATTAGGGGTTAATGGTGTATGCAGCATTGTACAGCTCCTTCAATTAAAATCCAGCTTTTATTAAATCTTCACATGAGAAAACATGTTTAGCTTATTCTCTGTTTTTGTTGTTGTCTCCATTGTACTTTGGTTACATAATTTTTTTTGTCCTCAGATCAGGTGAACAATGTGAAATGACTAAATCCAGCTGCCCGCCAGTGTGTGCACCAGTTGTATCAAGTAAGTCAAACTTATGTATCTGTAGCCACCATCACAGGGAGCTTAGGAGCTTACTGCATGCTGTTTATTCATTGAATGCAATAATCACACAGTATGCAGAGCTCCCTCTAGTGGTGGCTGTAGGCAGGCAGAATCTTTCTTCTATCTCTCTGTCTTTAAAGGAGACTTTGCGCTCGGTATAAGAATAGATTAAAAAACAATCAGTAAAGATTTGTATTATTAATAGCATATCTCATTATTATTTATTTAGTTATGCCATATGTATTGACTGGGACCTTCCTGCCACTTCTTCTATTATGCGGAGGTCTTCTTATTCACAAGCACAAGAGAAAGAAGAAACACAGCAAAGGTGAGTCTGTGATGTTATATTTTCTTAGGCCGGGTTCTCACTTGCGTTAGTGTATTCTGTTATAGGTTTCGTTATAACGGAATATAACGGAATTCGTAGACAGAATGCAAAATGGAAGCCTTTAAGAGGCATTCTGTTTTGATCCATCATAATAGAAGTCTATGGGTAAGCATAACGGATCCGTCTGGTTTCCGTTATGAAGGACGGAAAACAAAGTCCTGTTGACAGGGAAGAGGGGACAATGCTGCTGCCAGACACTTCCGGTGTGGCTCATCTCCCCAAGAACAAAAGGATCAGCAGGTAAAATCTAACCGACTGATCTTTATCTTCCTGGAAATGTGCCATCAGAGTAATAGTTAGAAGGCCCCATAGGCATTAGATGGTCAACTAGTTCTGCAAAAATTGGTGCGTTCATCGGACATTTAGATATTTCGTATTGCCAACTTTACTAAAATTATGCCTATGGGAATCAAAAGTGATGATGAGTGAAGCGGCCACCTCAAATCTGCTGCACCCCACATACAGTGGGGGGCTGGGGTGCAACAGAGGGGCCAAACAGTAAAATTTATTCTGGGGGCCTACTGTACAGCTACATGCAAATATTACTTGCTCACACAGAGACAGGCAGCAAGATGGTACAAGATGATTATAGGGGCCCCTGTATTGACTGGCCTGCCTCTGTGCCCAGAAGTCATCAACCAAAATCTCTTTTCAAGCGATGCTTTAATACATAACGTGTAGATTTACATAATTTTGTGATTAATTCCATCCGGAATGTATATCAACATAACAGGCCATATAAACAGTCCCAACGTTTCGGTCAGAAGACGAACTTTATCAAGGGATTTGGAAAGAATATAAAATGATATCTGGAGAAAGTTTGGTTTACAAAATGATAACTAAGGTAATAATAAAGATACATATAAGTTAATAAGGTAATCCATACCCGATCATAGATAAGAGTCCATGTAAACACATATATCCACAGAGACCACCTATACATCTATTGCCCTAGGATTGTTCCAGAATGATAATATGCAGTCAAGAGAGGACAGTGCATATGATCATTCTGGAACAATCCGAGGGCAATATATGTATAGGTGGTCTCTGTGGATATATGTGTTTACATAAACTCTTATCTATGATCGGCTTTGGATTACCTTATTAACTTATATGTCTTATGTTGTATCTTTATTATTACCCTAGTTATTAGTTATTATTTTGTAAACCAAACTTCCTCCAGATATCATTTTATATTCCTTCCAGATCCCTTAATAAAGGTCGTCATCTGACCGAAACGTTGGGACTGTTCATATGGCCAGTTATGTTGATATACATTCCGGGTGGAATTAATCACAAAATGATGTAAATCTACACGTTATGTATTAAAGCATCACTTGAAAAGAGATTTTGGTGTGCCATAGATTTCTCCATTGAATTAGACTGATGCCAGTCCTCTATAAACACCCACCAATAAAGGGTGTGCAGGTCTCATCCTCTTTAAAAAGAACAAAAAAGAACAAAGGTGGCCAATTGGTAAAAAGTGGAGAATAGTGTCCACCCGATGGAACCAAAAGGACACCCGTAATTGTAACTCGGTACTAGCTCCCGAGTGAAACAGGCGAAAAAACAAGGAAACGGAGCTCATGGTACCGTGTATAAAAATATGTAATTTTATTATGACATGATTAAAATGTAAAGCAATAAATAATATACCGTTAAAAAGTGAAAAGAAGCAGAAAAAAGAACGCCAACCTGGGATAGCACACGTGTCAAATGTAAAACATGATGATCAATGAAATAGATAATATATGGTACAGTGACCGGCCATTGACCAAAAATACAACATGTGTATCGGTTGAGTCAGCAATCAAAAAGATACCTACACGGCAAAAATGGACAGGGTTTGCATGCAAGTGCAACATAAATCAGATAGAAGCAAACTCCAATGATAACCAGGTTAAAAAGGCCTGAATCTAATGCCGTATAGGTGAAAAAAGAGGCCCCAATGGGGTAACGCCATCCAATGGGGTGATATAGCACACAGTCTTTTTTGGTGAGTCTCTGCCTCTTTTTTCACCTATACGGCATTAGATTTAGGCCTTTTTAACCTGGTTATCATTGGGGTTTGCTTCTATCTGATTTATGCTGCACTTGCATGCAAACCCTGTCCATTTTTGCCGTGTAGGTATCTTTTTGATTGCTGACTCAACCGATACCCATGTTGTATTTTTGGTCAATGGCCGGTCACTGTACCATATATTATCTATTTCATTGATCATCATGTTTTACATTTGACACGTGTGCTAGCCCAGGGTGGCGTTCTTTTTTCTGCTTCTTTTCACTTTTTAACGGTATATTATTTATTGCTTTACATTTTAATCATGTCATAATAAAACTATATATTTTTATACACGGTACCATGAGCTCCGTTTCCTTGTTTTTTCGCCTCATCCTCCTTAAGCAGAAGTCATCAACAACCCGATGCATCTAGAACAATAAACTATAGGCGAGATTTATCGAATTGGTGTAAAGTAGAACTGGCTTAGTGGCCCATAGCAGCCAATCAGATTCCATCTTTCATTTTCCAAAGGAGCTGTGAAAAATGAAAGGTGGAATCTGATTGGTTGCTATGGGCAACTAAGCCAGTTCTACTTTACACCAGTTTGTTACATCTCCCCCTATGTACTTGCTAAATAATCTGCCCAGTTTTTAATATGAACATAGGCTGAGTGAGATGCTGTATGCAGTGCAGTCAGTGCCATGTGCTACTTGTGCAGAGGGTGGGGAACTAGGGGCCCACCTTGTTCTGGGGCCCACTGGGGGATTCACCTGTTCCCCGGTGGGCCAATCTGAAAAAGTAGTATTGGACAGAATGAAATTCTATTGGTTCCTGTTTACCCCAGGGCTAGTGGGTGGGGGCTGCTCTGAATTATGGCAGGCTTTAGTTCATACATTTAGGATTTGCAGTCACTGACAAATACGAGTATAAATGAGTCATTTCAGATTTTGGATGCCAGTGTGTGTAGCTTTGCTATAGTCTTGCCTTATGATACAAACCGTAGTAGAATATGGAATAATATGTTCTTTTTGTGATTTTCAGGAGAACACGTCATCAAAGTGGTAAGATCACATCATCGGATAGTATGGGGCAGCGCACAAGGGGATCTTCCAAATGATGAACAGAGTTTTACAGTTACATGTAACCAAAGTATTTAGTAACCAAAGTTGTTATGTAACTTTCTAATGTACTCTAACTTAAACTCTTCTCTAAGGTCTCTGCTTTCTAACAGTGAAAGGAAACCTCGTTTAGATGACAGATGGATTTGTGGATAGATACAAGATAGATAGATAGACAGACAGACTAGATAGAAATATAAGAAATATATGAGATATGATCGGCTAGATATCAGCTTGATAGATGATAGATAGATAGATACAGTGCCACACTTGTCCATTGGTGATAACACAAGGTGGTGCCCCTTTATTTTGGGTTCTGCCACAGGGTGTATGATCAGGCAGGGTGACATTAATACTAAGTGGCATCTCCTCTTGCTGGATTACAGGCTGACACTCTGGATAGATAGATAGATAGATAGATAGATAGATAGATAGATAGATAGATAGATAGATAGATAGATAGATAGATAGATAGATAGATAGATAGATATGAGATAGATAAATATGAGATAGATAGATAGATAGATAGATATGAGATAGATAGATATGAGGTAGATAGATAGATATGAGATAGATAGATAGATAGATATGAGATAGATAGATAGATAGATAGATATGATATAGATGATAGATAGATATGATATAGATGATAGATAGATAGATAGATAGATAGATAGATAGATAGATAGATAGATATGAGATAAATATACAGTACAGACCAAAAGTTTGGACACACCTTCTCATTCAAAGAGTTTTCTTTATTTTCATGACTATGAAGGCATCAAAACTATGAATTAACACATGTGGAATTACAGGGAGTGCATAATTATTAGGCAAGTTGTATTTTTGAGGATTAATTTTATTATTGAACAACAACCATGTTCTCAATGAACCCAAAAAACTCATTAATATCAAAGCTGAATATTTTTGGAAGTAGTTTTTAGTTTGTTTTTAGTTTTAGCTATTTTAGGGGGATATCTGTGTGTGCAGGTGAGTATTACTGTGCATAATTATTAGGCAACTTAACAAAAAACAAATATATACCCATTTAAATTATTTATTTTTACCAGTGAAACCAATATAACATCTCAAAATTCACAAATATACATTTCTGACATTCAAAAACAAAACAAAAACAAATCAGTGACCAATATAGCCACCTTTCTTTGCAAGGACACTCAAAAGCCTGCCATCCATGGATTCTGTCAGTGTTTTGATCTGTTCACCATCAACATTGCGTGCAGCAGCAACCACAGCCTCCCAGACACTGTTCAGAGAGGTGTACTGTTTTCCCTCCTTGTAACTCTCACATTTGATGATGGACCACAGGTTCTCAATGGGGTTCAGATCAGGTGAACAAGGAGGCCATGTCATTAGATTTTCTTCTTTTATACCCTTTCTTGCCAGCCACGCTGTGGAGTACTTGGACGCGTGTGATGGAGCATTGTCCTGCATGAAAATCATGTTTTTCTTGAAGGATGCAGACTTCTTCCGGTACCACTGCTTGAAGAAGGTGTCTTCCAGAAACTGGCAGTAGGACTGGGAGTTGAGCTTGACTCCATTCTCAACCCGAAAAGGCCCCACAAGCTCATCTTTGATGATACCAGCCCAAACCAGTACTCCACCTCCACCTTGCTGGCGTCTGAGTCGGACTGGAGCTCTCTGCCCTTTACCAATCCAGCCACGGGCCCATCCATCTGGCCCATCAAGACTCACTCTCATTTCATCAGTCCATAAAACCTTAGAAAAATCAGTCTTGAGATATTTCTTGGCCCAGTCTTGACGTTTCAGCTTGTGTGTCTTGTTCAGTGGTGGTCGTCTTTCAGCCTTTCTTACCTTGGCCATGTCTCTGAGTATTGCACACCTTGTGCTTTTGGGCAATCCAGTGATGTTGCAGCTCTGAAATATGGCCAAACTGGTGGCAAGTGGCATCTTGGCAGCTGCACGCTTGACTTTTCTCAGTTCATGGGCAGTTATTTTGCGCCTTGGTTTTTCACACGCTTCTTGTGACCCTGTTGACTATTTTGAATGAAACGCTTGATTGTTCGATGATCACGCTTCAGAAGCTTTGCAATTTTAAGAGTGCTGCATCCCTCTGCAAGATATCTCACTATTTTTGACTTTTCTGAGCCTGTCAAGTCCTTCTTTTGACCCATTTTGCCAAAGGAAAGGAAGTTGCCTAATAATTATGCACACCTAATATAGGGTGTTGATGTCATTAGACCACACCCCTTCTCATTACAGAGATGCACATCACCTAATATGCTTAATTGGTAGTAGGCTTTCGAGCCTATACAGCTTGGAGTAAGACAACATGCATAAAGAGGATGATGTGGTCAAAATACTCATTTGCCTAATAATTCTGCACGCAGTGTATATACATAACAAACAAGTGTGAAACAACTGAAAATATGTCATATTCTAGGTTCTTCAAAGTACCCACCTTTTGCTTTGATTACTGCTTTGCACACTCTTGGCATCCTCTTGATGAGCTTCAAGAGGTAGTCCCCTGAAATGGTCTTCCAACAGTCTTGAAGGAGTTCCCAGAGATGCTTAGCACTTGTTGGCCCTTTTGCCTTCACTCTGCGGTCCAGCTCACCCCAAACCATCTCGATTGGGTTCAGGTCCGGTGACTGTGGAGGCCAGGTCATCTGGCGCAGCACCCCATCACTCTCCTTCATGGTCAAATAGCCCTTACTTTCAAAGTTTTCCCAATTTCTCGGCTGACTGACTGACCTTCATTTCTTAAAGTAATGATGGCCACTAGTTTTTCTTTACTTAGCTGCTTTTTTCTTGCCATAATACAAATTCTAACAGTCTATTCAGTAGGACTATCAACTGTGTATCCACCTGACTTCTCCTCAACGCAACGGATGGTCCCAACCCCATTTATAAGGCAAGAAATCCCACTTATTAAATCTGACAGGGCACACCTGTGAAGTGAAAACCATTTCAGGGGTCTGCCTCTTGAAGCTCATCAAGAGAATGCCAAGAGTGTGCAAAACAGTAATCAAAGCACAAGGTGGCTACTTTGAAGAACCTAGAATATGACATATTTTCAGTTGTTTCACACTTGTTTGTTATGTATATAATTCCACATGTGTTAATTCATAGTTTTGATGCCTTCAGTGTGAATCTACAATTTTCATAGTCATGAAAATAAAGAAAACTCTTTGAATGAGAAGGTGTATTCCAAACTTTTGGTCTGTATATATATATATATATATATATATATATATATATGAGATAGATAGATAGATAGATAGATAGATAGATGAAAAAGGAAATTCCACGGCACTTCCCAAAAATAGATACGTGTTTATTTTACCAGATGCAACGTTTCGGTTCCACCACAGCCGCTGGCACCCCTTTTTCTACTTTGTTCTACTATTGTTTTCAGTGCTACCCAGCCACTTTGACTTAGATATATACTGTAGATAGATATTAATAGAAATGAGATAGATATGAGAAGGATAGATAGAAAAATATGAAAAATGATTGTGTTCTTGCAAGACACAACCTCCACATATGATTAGCAGCATAAGGCTCACTGTCCTAATTTTCTTAAAGGATAACTGTCACACTTAGACCCTAATTTCAATTTTCATATATGTAGTTACTAATAACATGATATTCCAGAATCAGTTACTATTAGACTGACTTACCCCATATTTAATAAGATTCAGCCCTTAGCAACCAGTCTGCATAAAACTGCAATTTCACTATTCAGTTAAGATGGCCGCCACTGCCCTCCCCCTGAGGCTAATCCCGCCTGCCCTCACAAGCCAGTAACAATAGCCCCCCAAAAGTGTCAGTAACCAAAGCCCTCCCCCTAAAGGGTTAATCTCCTGCAGCACAAAGGGGTCCTCTTACCACATGTTGCTTTCATTTATACACTGAGCAGACGGCAGATCTCCCTTCCCTGGTCTGCGCTGCTCCAACTCTGCATTCTCCAGCTCTGCTGAGTGAGGGAGCGTCTGCCAAGCGCAGGCACAGGGAGAAGTGCACACAGCCCAGGCACTGTTATCAGCTGCTGGGGAGGACCTGGCTTTAATCATTTACTTACAGTCCTTGGCTGTCTGTAATCTGGCCTTGCAGGCTACATGCTTCTGCGTCCTCCGTCCTTCAACACAGAGGACAGACCTGCATAGCAACCTGATTTTAAGCAGAGGTAAAAGTAGGCAGTAGAGGAAACTAAACTGAGGAATTAAGGGGTTATTGAATACACAGTAAAAAGTTGAAATAGGGCCACCAAGGTGATATTAATCACCACAATCCAATACTCCAAAAAAAAAAAAAAATGACAGTTATACTTTAACTCCAGAAACACAGACAGCTCTTAAAGGGGTTGCATAAGGAAAGTGTAAATGCCAGTCAGAAGCCAAGGAAAATAATTCCTGTTCTCCACCAACATAGAAGAAGGACAGGCATTGTACACATGCCCTAATCTAAAAGGGACCTTATGACAATGGCCGCTGCCTCCTCCTACTGCCTAGGGCTAGATACGAAATGTTTTGTATTAGAGTCTTATACAGAAGATTTTGTTCTCGTTAGCATACAGAAGACTTGTTTTCATCCTTGTTTCTTCCAGTCGTCTAGCAACAGAGGACACGATGAAACATTCAGAGCCGTATGCATTAAATATGTGCCCCATCAATACTTGATGAAGTTTGCTTTGTCTGTGAGTCAGACAGAAACATCAGGCTCCTTATGCAAAGTTTACTGTCTGTGTGGAGATGACAATGGTACAAACAGTTGTGTCCAACACCAGTTACCAAAACACCGTGGACTAGTGGCGTAGCGTGGGTTGCCAGCACCCGGGGCAAGCCAAGTATTGCGCCCCCCAACCTGTGGCCACGCCCCTTTTTTTTTATAGATAATGTAGTAGATATTACCTGCAGTCCTATGTAACACCACAGATAACACGGTGATAACTCTCTGTGTACAGATAATGTAGTAGATGGGTGTGAGGACCCAGATTTCAGAACACGCACAGTGTGACCTGAAATCTGGGGCCAGGCTGCTACAGTGTGGGCCAAATTCTATATCCCTATATCCCCCTCCCATCACTACAGAACATACAGGGTGATACAGCGCACATACCTCTTACATCCGGTGACGTCTCGTTGTTTTAGAGGTTCCTTCCCTCTTTCCTCATCTTCTCCTTTCGGACCTTCAGACCAGACCACCATTTTTCAGCCATTTCTCGTCTCTGTAGTTTGACAAAAAACAAATTAGTTTACTACTTTTCCATCATCCTCCCATCTTCTGTAGAAATCATCCTACCACCCCCAATACTGTGCCGCTGTGCTCCCAAATACTATACTGCAGAAACAGATAAACCTCCTGATAATAGTAGTACCATGCAGATAGTGCCCTTTAATAATTATTGGCACACAGTGCCCTAAAATAACTGCGCCCAGCAAATAGTGCCCCTGACACAAATAGTGTAAACATAACATCCCCCAAAAATACTTGTGGTAAGCGGATACTGTGCCAAGGTGCCCCCACAGTAATAGTGCTCCCCAAAGTCCCACCAATAGGAATAATTCTCTGCTAGAGCACACATGGTAGTAATAGTGCTCCTACAGTGCCCCCACTGTGCCCCAGAAGTAATAATGCTCCCATAGTGCCCATACTAGTAATCATGTTCCCCATAGACCCCCAGTAGTAATAAAGCCCACCATAATGCCACCCAGTAGTAATAATTCTCCTTATAATGTGACAGTACTAAAAATACCCCCTTCTAATGCCCACAGTTGAGCTTATGTCCCCATAGTGCCCCCATAATGTGCCAGTATAAAATACCCCTATATAGTGCCCCCGTAGATGACCCCATAGTACTCTTCTCTCCCCTTCTCCATAGTACCCACCATAATGTGCCCCAGTATAAAATGCCCCTATACAGAGCACCACATATAAAATACTCCTTCTTTGTGGCATCAGGAGATGCCCCCAATAATGTGCCAGTAAAAAGTGCCCCCAATATTGTGCCAGTAAGTGCCCCCAATATTGTGCCAGTAAGTGCCCCCACAGTGCCCCCCAATAATGTGCCAGTAAGATGTGCCCCCATAGATGCCCCCCAATAATATGCCAGTAAGATGTGCCCCCATAGATGCCCCCCAATCATGTGCCAGTAAGTGCCCCCCAATCATGTGCCAGTCAGAAGTGCCCCCATAGATGGCCCCCCATTCATGTGCCAGTAACAAGTGCCCCCCATAGATGGCCCCCCAATCATGTGCCAGTAGCAGTATTGTACCATATAAAAAAAAATAAACACTTATACTTACCTCCATGGCAGCGATGCGATGCAGGCCTCTTCGGGCCTGTCTGCCATGCTGTACGACTCAGGAGGCGCGATGACGTTATCGCGCCGCCTGCACCGGCCTCTGATAGGCTGCAGGCACTAGGCCTGCAGCGTATCAGAGGAACGGGGAAGGGAGATGCTTCTCCCTCCCCTGCTGCAACACAGCCATCTGTATCGCTGTCCTGATGACGGCGATACAGATGAATATGGAGATGACCACAATGGAAGTGCTCATCTCCCTGTGTGACTGTCCACCGCCGCTCCCCACTTGTGAGCAGGGCTGCGCCGCCTGGGGCGATCGCCTCACTTTGCATAATTGGCAGTGCTAAAGGGACGCTCCACCTTTGGTTAACATTAGCTATAGTTTCAGCATGTGTACAATGTATCTTTTCCATAAATATTTGTTAGAATGTTTGCTTATTTTTGAGTTAAACAACAACACAGAAAGAGTATATATGGTTCCTTGAATAAAAATATATTTATTGAAATTAGTTTAAAAAGTGTACATGACACTAATACAAACAGTTCCTACAGTGAGAATATCCAAAATTGTCCTCATCTATAACACCCCATTACTAAGAAATGGAAACTATGACAATCATGTGTTGATATCATAAAGACATGCTGTGTGCCTGACTATGTGGAACAGTGGGATAAAAATCTCAACTATGTTCGACCGCACTGATGTCTATCAATATATCTGATTGGAATAAAGTGACTGATGCATGTGGATGAACCTCATCTGAAGTTCGTCATTACCTGTGTAGGTGGGCGTTATAGATGGGGGTGCCGCTCCTCGACGCGCGTTTCGTCGTCTGTGACTTCCTCAGGAGGAGTCTTAGTGTTTTATTCCATAAATCCTTACAATGATTGGATGCGTTTCGGCCAAGGAAGGCTAGATGGGCCGAAACGCGTCCAATCATTGTAAGGATTTATGGAATAAAACACTAAGCATATGAATTGAAGAAGCCACGGTCCTCTGAGATTTCTTTGTCATTGGTTTGGAGTTCGCTCTTTTCTCATGCGGGCGCAACGTTTAGTCGAGTGCTGATCTTCCCTATTTGCTTCACCCTAAACACCATCATTAAGGTTAGTTATTATTATTTTTATATTACATTACTAATCTTTTTTACCACAGTGCATATACTGCTGCTACATCCCGTGGCTGCTTCAAACCCACATGACTGTAGCATGTCACGTGACCCTTGTGGCATCAAAAGGTCCTTACGCCGCTTGGAGTTCAGACCCAACCCTTCTCTAATAGGTGTGTTTCTGCAAAGTCTGCCACTGACAGCACTGATTGGACAATGTCAGGCTAGGCTGGTAACACCAAGTTGTAAAATTCGTTCATAAAATTCTAATAGGAATAATTGAGGAACTTACAATAGAGTGATAAGAATAGATGTTCCAGAATCGAAAATAACTTAAGTTGTAATACGCTGTCCCTACCACAAGGGGGAACTCTAAGCAATAACCTTGGTCCAAGAGCCAAACTGACCCTAAAAGAACAATTATTATTAAAGAGTTGAACAATGTTTATGAAACGTCACCTGTAGGTTTAGAAAACTCACCATTTTCAATGTTTTTTTTCTACTTTAGTATGGAGGAGGAGACGTGCCTGGCTTAGCAGACATAAATAAAGACACAGGAATTGTTACTCCAGATACTACAGGTAAAATCTAGAAGATGCCTAGGTCCTTTACAGTAAAAGGGGCAGCGGCAAAGGTTTTAGGTATACCTCACATGCTGGCTTTAACGGTGGTCCATGAGCTGTATGTGGTATGAATGGAGCGGTGCTGCAATAGCACGCACAACCTGTGGATAGATGTGGCGTTGTTTTTTGAAAAAAAAAGCAGCCATGTTCTACTAGTCTTGGACGATCCCCTTTAAAAATATTTTGTTTTCATAAATTAGAAGTCCCTACGACTATTAAATTACTAAATGCACCCTTTTACTAACAAAACCACCAGCTCTGTACCTCATGAAATATTGAGTCTGATATCTCTCTGTATTGTCGGCTTTCCTTGTTGCCACAATAGAATCTAATTCAATGACGATATGAAATATTCAGCAGGATAAATAGCGACTGCACCAATGCAGGTAAACACTGACATAGTAATACGTTGAATCCTCAACAGGTCATGTTTTTTCAATTCTTCAAAAAAGCAGCACCTTGTATGATATCATCGACTGTGTTCCGGTCAGAAGATGGAAGGAGTTTATGAGGACCCTGGAACTTCCCGACAAAGTGATTGAGATAGTGGAAGTGGAGATCTCCAACTTTCGAGACCAGCAGTATGAGATGCTCAGGAGATGGTGCCAATTAAAAATGGCTTCTGTAGATGCCGTGTATGAGACCTTGGAGAGGATGAACCTATCAGGATGCGCAGAAGAACTTAAAGCAAAGATAGAACATTACTTATAGTTCTAAAGAAGGGAAACTGTGGAACCAAGCACTACAGGAACGTTGGCAACATCTTAGGCAGCAAAGAGGTTAGAAACTTGAATAAGGAATGTATTCAGTTGACCAATTTTTGAAAAGGCAATTTTTTTTTTTTACAAAACCACTATACAAAGCAACACATTTCAATAAATTCTTTTGGTGCTAAGCCTACAGCTGGCACCCCAATGGTCAATGGGCCATTTACCAGATTGTATTCCAATGTTCTAGAACCCAGTAGGAGATAGTTCCTAAAGTAATACATTGTGTCTAACCCTAAGGAAATCCAAAAAGAGACTTTGAGGCTCCATTAGATGCCGACCTACAAAAGCACAACTCTGCTATAAATGCCATGGTCCTGAACAGTAGACAATTTTGATGTTTTTGCATTTCTTCACAGAAATGTTTAATATAGGAACCAAAACTGAACTGAGCTGTCAGCCAAAGGAACAGCCAACGGCTATGGCACATGTATGGGCACCTTAACCAGTTAAATAGGTTGCCTAGCATTTTGAGAAAATGAGCAGAAAATGGTATAATATAAAATATTAACAATTACTCACAAATTAACTCAACCACCACTCTAGCACCACTGCTCTGGAGGTCCCCATCAGTCACATGACTGCTGCAGTTAATCACTGGTCTCAGTGGTGACTCTTGCATTTAGAGCAAGTGACTGCTCAGGCCAGTGATTGGTTGCAGGGGTCGCATGGATGATGTACATGATGTCATAGCTACAGGATCTGCAGTGACCACTGGTGCTGGAGCAGCAGGGTACTTAAAGGGGTTCGCCACACCTTTACAAATGATAGCCTATTCTTAGGATAAGCAATCAATATCTGATCGGTGGTGGTTGAACACCCTGCACCCCAGCTGATCAGGAGCTCTGGCACTAGAAGTCAGTGGTGGAACTACACAGCTCCGTCTGTCGTACAGTGGATGGAGCTGGTCACTTCAGTCCTGCTATTATGTACTTCAACAGGAGCAGTGCAGTAACCAGTTGTGTCCACCGCTCAACAGACGGAGCTGTGTAGTTCCATCTCCGATTTCCATCTCCGGAGCTACGCCAGAACAGCTGGGGTTGGTGGGTATCATAAATTCCAAATCAACCATACAATGGTCATCTCTAGAGCAACCATCCCATAAAGAAACTGTGGACATAGATATAGACAACCAATGGATCTTCAATGGTGTAAAAATTAAATCGAAACCCTGTCTTGGGTTAAAAGAGTATCTTTCATAAAGTCGAAACTAGAAGTCAAAATCTTTTTTATTTATGTGTATTTGTTTTCAATGTCCTGTTCATAGTAGAGATAGAGCAGAGGGAACTTTCTAATGGCAACCAATCGGCTGTTTTTTTAAAACAAAAAGTTGGATGTAAGCTGACATCTGATTGGTTGGGCAACTTTTTTGCTCTAGGTTTTACATATAATCAATGTCTATTCGAAGATCCAAAAATATTTGTTTCTTCTTGGTTGGTTTAAAAAAATAACAACTTTAGACTTCATCATAGATGGATGGATTTTTCCCCAATTCAGGCCCTCATCAACGCGGCATATGAGAAAAAATGTTGATGTGATGAGAATGATTGTCCATATGGAAAATTGTTTTTGCTGCAAATATAGGGTGCGCATTGCTGAACATGAACTATATTAGCACTTATCAGTAAAGGGGCGAGGAAAATTTGAAGGTGGGTCCTACAGTTATCCCAAATAATTACTGTAGTTTTATTAATGCAGTATCAGGAATGGATCATTAATGCTGTCCTAAAGGGGTTGTACAGTATTAGAATAAGGCTACTTTCACACTAACGTTGTAAGATCCTGGGTTCCTCTGCATCCGGCATTGTGGTCCTTCACCATTTTACTGTGCACAGCGGTTTTCGTCCGACCAATTCTCAGCATATTTGCCAGGTTGCGGCTGAATCTCCGCCAGTCCTCTATATAGTCTAATAGGGCAAAGCAGTGGCGGATTTAGAGAGACCCGGCAGGCTGTTCCCTGTTGGAAGAGCCTGCCGGATCTCTCAACGCTAGTGTGAATCCTTAAAGGGTGTGCCATTTTCTTCAGAAACAGCGCCTCCCAAGGCCTTTTTGGGTATTGTGGATTTGCCTCGTTTATTTGAATATTGATGAGCTGCAATACCAGACTAGGCCATGGACAAGTGTTGGTACCATTTTTGAAAAAAAAAATCTAACCCTATGACTTTAAATATATAATTTGTAGGATTTTGGGAATATTGTAAACTTGTTAACACTAGCATTGTGAGTCTGATGGGCTAAGAGGGAACATTTTTTAGTGAAGGCTGCCACTTTGAAGACTAAATCAGCAAAGAGGCAATCTGTGAAGTCTCAGATAATTTATCAACATATTTATTACTATCAATACATATCCCAGCAAAATATAAAGGAACTCATATTAAAGGGGTTGACAACAAACACTTGAGCAGGGGAGGGCACCTCTATGGGTGCCTACACATGCTGCGGATTTTGATGCAGACTTAAAATCAGTTCCAATCATCTGAATGTGCAATGCAGAAATCCAAGAGTTTGCCGCCACATTCAAATGAATGGAACTGATTTTTAGTTTTAGAAACGTCTGCAATGAATTCTGCAGTATGAAGGCACCCTAATAAGATATATAGAGAGGGGTTAGAGTGTTGCCGCTTGGACAACCCCTTTAATATTGCTGAACCACTTCCTAATGTATGCAAGGTGCTAATGATTAATACACAGATTTTTAGACTACAAAAATGGTTGCCTCCCTCGCATGGTCTATGGCTGAAGGGGAAAAAATGCTTTTATAGGTTACTTCTAGGCATGAGTGAATCGACTTCGGATGAAACAGCCGAAGTCGATTTGTATAAAACGTTGTACTAATACTGTACGCAATACTGTACTGTATACTGTACTGTGCTCCGATGAGCAATAACTTCATAAATTAATTTGTACTGTAAAAAAACATTTCCTGAACTTGGGTTCAGTTCCAAGTGGTTCCCTGGAACCGAACCTGAGTTTGGGAATTTTTTTTTTACAGTACAAATTTATTTATGAAGGTTTTGCGCGACAGAGCTCCTGCTCCGTACAGTATTAGAAGAAAGTTTTATGCGAATCGACTTCGGATGTTTTATCCGAAGTCGATTCGCTCATCCCTAGTTACTTCTTTAGAAATATTGCTTTCCGTGTGATATCCACAATTTGTTTCCTAAAAGCTTGCAGTTATGTTATTATATTGTTATATATGTATTATATTGTTGTGTTATGTGATGACATCATGTAAGTTACAGTCACCAATATATACAATGTCAGATGGGATTTAATGGATGATTTTGAAGAGCTACACAGTAAAATATTGTCTTATAATACACAAATCTAAAATAAAGCACATTTGTAATTCAAGTTTATGCCATTAGCATATGACAAACCCAGCTCTCTTCTGCAAAGGCTGTGTTGCGTGGTGACATCATATCATACACAATGGCCCTTAAAAGAGAGCCAAGAATTAAGTTCCAACAAGCAACTGAAGCCTTGAGACGATTATACACGTAATTTTTGCGATGTCCCACAGAAGAGAACAAAATACGATGGGTGACAGCGGAACACAATTTCGATCATTACTCAGAGAAATTGGAAAGGATTTACGCAGATGGCAGATCAGCAGAGTTCTTTAAGTATGGTAATAAAACAAGCAAATTATTAGACAGGTTAGCGAATGGACAAAGACCCCACGGTAATATCCTAGAGGATCCTAGACAAACCTTGCTAGTCTTTAAGCAATATTTTGAGGGTCTTAACACTCAAGGGCAATATGATGCAAATTATGGGATATGATTTTCTGGACCAGCTAGACCTTCGGAGAGTATGAGAAGAAGATTTAGCTAATTTAAATGCCCCAATCACTGATAAAGAGGTGAGCTCGGTCATTAAATCCTTTAATAATGGAAGGGCCCCAGGGCCTGATGGATATCCAGCTGAATTCTACAAAGGATTGGGTAGGGACATCATACCCACCTTAGTGTCACTCTTTAATTCTTTACTACAGGGTAAAGCTGTCATGCAGTGAGGAAATGAGGCCTATATTAAGATTTTGCCTAAGCCCAATAAAGACCCCACACACCCGAGTTCTTACAGGCCAATTTCTTTGAATAATCAAGATCTAAAGATCCTGTCTAAAATTAAGGCCAACCGCGTGGCAAACATTTTACCTAAATTCGTAGGACAACATCAGGTAGGGTTTGTAAAAGATCAGCGGTCACCAATATACGAACGGTCTTAGCAGTGCAGGAGTAGGTGGCCATGGGGGGTTACGTCAGAGGTGGGGGCCCAGCTTTGTTAGGCTTGGACGCGGAAAAGGCCTTCAATAACGTTAATTTGAGTCGCTGGGGATGGTTCTGGACCGGATGAGTATTCAGGGATGCTTCCAGACTTTGCTTCAAGCAATATATGCAAACCCACAAGCCAGGATTGGCCTCCCTGGGTTCCTGTCCACTCCGTCTCCAGATAAGGACTAGGCAGGGGTGTCCATTGTCACCTCTCCTGTGCGATATAGCACTTGAGCTGTTAGCAATATATTTGTTGAAATCTAGTATATATCAGGGTATAAAGGTGGATTCCCGGGAAATAAAGTTGACATGCTTTGCAGATCATATACTGCTATTCCTGGATACCCCAGCAGACCACTTAGATAAGATCTTGAGTGAATTGGAACATACAGGATCCTTCACGGGATATAAAATAAATGCAACTAAATGTCAGCTGCTACCTCTAATGGGCAAGACCTCAGAGCTGAAGGCTTCCAGCAAGGTGGAGGTAGTATGGGATTTCATCATTTATTTGGGGATTAAGATCAGTAGGCTTCCGACATCCCTTTATAAATTGAATTATACCCCTTTAATAAATAAAATAGTCCAAGAATTAGATAGGTGCCACTATCTCTTCTGGGAAGGGCTCATTTGATAAAAATGACCAGTTTTGCAAGGCTATTGTACCTACTACAAACCATACCACTCTTGTTGAAGCATACTGACATTCGTAAAATACAAAATGCATTCATAAACTTTTTGGGGAAGAAAAAACGTCCCCATATTGCATATAATAAACCATGTTTATTGAAATGGCAGGGGGTATTGCAAATGTCCAACATTAGGGGATATAATTAGCGTCACTGTTCCGACATGTCAGAGATTGGATTTGGAATACCTCGCACTTCTCTAATGGGGCATTAGAAAAAGCACTAGTGAAACCATTTGACTTAAAGGCACTGCTACATACTAAACGGGTACTACTCCCTAACACTGCTAAACAAAGTATATTGATCACTGATACATCAGCAACGTGGAGACATATCCGCAAGATGTATAAATTACTGATGTAGGTTTGGGCATATGTAAGGGTCAGCCCCTAGAATGACCAAGTTACATTGAACTGCTAGTGATAATGTTTTACACAGACTGTGATGACTTCTTTCAGACACAAGAGGCCGCTGTGTCTTTGAGTAAGAAAGAAATGAAGTTGTTTGTTCCAGAGGATGTAGGAGGAGTTTCAAGTTCCAGGGCTTTGTCTGGTGTGTGTCTTCCTGGCTGGTGGTGAGCTGAAAGTCTGGCTGCAGTTGGACAGAGCCACAGAGACTAAAAATTGATTCTGAGAAGAGTGATATTGTCCAATTGAGAGACTTGTGACAGGACACGGGGCCTGGCTAACGTGCTATAGGATAGTGGGACTATGACAGAGGACGGGGGACTCCTGGCAGAGCTGAACTGATGTGGATTCCTGTACCTGCAATCTAGAGAGAGAGAGAGAGAGAGAGGAAAAGACAACGCGCTGGGACAAGCAAGCGACGGTATCAGGAGCCAGACGACACCTGCCCCCATGTACCAGACCAAGACAAGCAGCTACCTTGTGGGAGAATGTGACATGACTGATCTCTGCCCAGCTACCTACAGAACTGTGATTTTGCATCGGTGCTAACCTGCGATAGGGCATAGAGCAGGAATCTTTAATCAGAGCGTTGTAGCAACGTGCCCTGAGTAGAAGGAGTCAGACAGGAAAATATCAGAGGAGAGTAGCAATGCATTGATTTGATTACAACTATCTATTTGGCTCATTTCACCCACCTTCTACTATGGGGTCTGTTACTGCTATTTCTTGAGGGATTTACTTTTCCCTTTTTTTTTATATATATTTAGCCTTTGCTAAATATATTTTGCCTCTGACATATTTCTGTCTTTGGCTATTAGCTCTATTGAGTGATAGGTTTCACCCGAGAGTTTTGTTCCTATTAGGAATTTGCACACGTCTAGATGATATTTTCCTATGTTATATATTGGGCCATACAATCATTCTTATTACTTCTTTAATGTATGCATTCATTACTTTGTTGTGTTTGACATGTTTTACAACTTTTGTGGGTGATAGCGGCATAGGCCAGTGGATTCTGGCATTTGCCTTTCTGCTGGTGTTCCCTGCTACTTTTATTTTTATGTACATTATGATATGTTATGAATTTGTTTTAATAAAATGAACTATATTTATGATTATTTTGGGCATTTTGTCGTTGTTTGTTTGTAAACAACACTGTAGGTACATATTGGTTTTCCAATTTTTGCCCAGATTCATTGTTTCACATATTGAGGCTTGTTTTTGGTTTTGCTGTATTTTTATGTGTTTGCTGGTTGGAGCGCATTTAGTATATCACAGATCAGTTACCCTTCCTGTAAATTTGTGTAAACTTGTTAACATTGTTCCTGTCGATTGTGCTCCTGGTGCATCGGCACAAAACTGTTAAACCGATTTTCCGTCCGTTATATTTTGTTATTTAATAAAGCCGGTATCTGCTTCAGCCTCCTCGTCTGCTGTACTGTATTTGAACCCTGCCCTGCGGTCTCTTCCTCCCCTGACCGCTACACATACATGCCGCTTTGGTCTCTCCCGGCATTCCCACAGGGATCCACAAATAGGTTGTATAGGGAATGGAAGCAGAAGGGGATTGGAATATTACAAGATGTCCTCAATGGATCAAAGGAAAAGATAGGTTCATGGCAAGAATTGCAGGAAAAATTTCAGCTTTTGCCAAAACATTGGCTGCAATAGCTACAACTTACCCCCTTTTGTAAGTCTCAGGCGAGCTCCTTAGGGGAGAAAAATAATCTGGTGTACTTTGAGAATTTAATAGGTAAAGATGGAAGAGTAGAGTCCCTATCTATAATATACAGGAGGGTCTGCAACATGCAGTATTCAAAAATTGGGAAAAGGAATTGGGGGAATCCTCCTTCCTACTTAAGATGAGAAAAGGTATAGACATGGTAAGGACAGCGATAAATAATGAACAGTGGCGTGAGACTCAGTTCCGAATTCTTCATAAAGCCACATACGCTTTTGATTTATTCTATAGAAACGCGCCGGCGCATTACTTGAGACAATGCCCCAAATGGGAACAACCAAAGGCGAATCTGCTTCATTGTTTATGGGGATGCCCCAAGCTACAGCCTAAGGGTCCATTCACACGTCCGTAAGTGTTTTGCGGATCTGCAAATTGCGGATCCGCAAAACACGGACACTGGCAATGTGCATTCCGCAATTTGCGGACCGCACATCGCCAGCACTATAATAGAAAATGCCTAATCTTGTCTGCAATTGCGGACAAGAATAGGACATGTTCTATTTTTTGGCGGAAACGGAAGCATGCATGCGGAAGTGCGGATCCGCAAATGTGGATGCGAATCCGCGGATGAGGACAGCACATTCCGGCCCCATTGAAAATGAATGGGTCTGCCCCCGTTCTGCAAAATTGCGGAACGGATACGGACCTATTTTGCGGACATGTGAATGGACCCTTACTGGACTGAGGTCTGTGATTATGTCAATAAGGTCTGGAAGGTGGGAGTTGAGCAAACTCCTCAACAATGTATTTTCCACTACATACCCCGTAACAAGGAGGCAGAGGCTCAAAGTATTATAGCGACTAAGGGCCCGCACATTACACTAATAGCGGCAAAGAAGTGTATTCTGAGAAAATGACTGCAACCTCAGATTCCAACATTGGAGGAGGTGATAGGGGCACTGAAGAAAGTGCTGTACATGGATAGGTTAGAAACTGAAAGAAACAAGGAAAAAGCTACGGCACAATTCTTTAAAAAAAATGGCGACTATTTTTTGAGACCTCTCTCACAGAATATGAGATTCAGGAAGTATTACAACCCTTCACGGGGACGAAATGATTTCTCAAGGAACAACAGGCCAATCGCTTGGGCAAACTATCGGTGTGATTGGGGGCGATGGGAGTCCACAGTGCAGGAAATCGGTTTTGAGGGAAGGGAGTTATATTTGTGTTTCTCTGTAAAATAAAAGGAGGAGAAAAAGGGATCAGGATGCCAGGTTTGCCTATGCCCTCAGTATTGGAAACGAGGGATGAGCATAGCTCACTTGAGACTTCAGATACAGAACTAGCCTAAGATGCATTTTTTTTTACTGAAAACAACATCTGATGCTAATTTGTATTTTGTATTATTGCGTTTTCCTTTCTGTAAAAGGATTTTGTACATTTATTCTGATCTGAATAAAAGTTTGATAAAAAAAAACTGCAAGCAAACTGCTGTTGATGGATCTTATGTTTAATTAAATTTTGTTTTGAACATCAAGATCCAGCTCATTATGATATATATATATATATATATATAATGCTGCCAACACATGAAGGTCTGATTAACATCCCAATCCCTAATAATTGCATTGGATATATATGTAGTAATGCAGCTGCCAATAACCCAAAATTAACAGGTAACGCAAAACAGGATGACATAATCCACTGAACGAACACCATGATGACAATACCAGATCTGTCAACTGCATGAATGGTGTCTAGTATTGCAGCTCAGTTCCATTCACTTGAATATGGCTGAACTAAAATACTGGACACAGCCCATGGACAAGAGTAAAAATATTCTAGGTAAAAAAAGGCCCCCTGTTTTTAATCTCATACAATTTATTTTAATGGGGTTGTGCAACCATTAATTGTTATTTTAATACATTTCTGCATGAAATACTAGTTACTTTTTAAATTACTTTCTGTTACAAAAATGCTCCAGTTGTGAGATATACTCTTTAATTCATTATAATGGCACCTGTGGTGTATATCTGTATGGAGTGTGCAAGTCCACCTACTGAGGTGGTTGCACATAATCAGTTCCACCAGCCGTGTCTTCTGTTAGAGAGAGAGAGAGAGCTGTAGTATAAATGACATGCTCCTGAGCAAGGACATGCTCCCTGAGGTGTGAAAGGGAGAGCTGCAGCAGAAAGGACATGCCCCTGAGCGTATCTAGCAGAACAATTAGAGCAATAAATGGGGAGATCTCTGGATCCATGTGAGGTACAGGACTGGTTCTAGCTTTGTTAGAAAGAGATTGTTGTGTACTATATGATAAATGAATTTCATTTTAAGGTTTAAATGACCTGCTTGTTGCATGGCAAGGACTGCACCCATGTTTAGATGGTGCCAGTGCGTCAGTGATGTCCGATGCCTTGAGCCAGTGATCTCCCCATATTAGATAGGAAAGAAGAAGCTGTGTCCACCAACTGTGCAACCTCCCCCATGAACAACTAGTGTCCAAGGGGCCCCACATGTTTTCAAAGTGTACATATCATCCTCTCTGTGGGACCTCAGACAGCAAAAAACTATGCTCTTCCACTTCCTTCCCCACATATATACAGTTGTGTTCAAAATAATAGCAGTGTGTTTAAAAAAAATAAACAAAGCTTAAAATCCTTCTACACTGCGTGCAGAATTATTAGGCAAATGAGTATTTTGACCACATCATCCTCTTTATGCATGTTGTCTTACTCCAAGCTGTATAGGCTCGAAAGCCTACTACCAATTAAGCATATTAGGTGATGTGCATCTCTGTAATGAGAAGGGGTGTGGTCTAATGACATCAACACCCTATATCAGGTGTGCATAATTATTAGGCAACTTCCTTTCCTTTGGCAAAATGGGTCAAAAGAAGGACTTGACAGGCTCAGAAAAGTCAAAAATAGTGAGATATCTTGCAGAGGGATGCAGCACTCTTAAAATTGCAAAGCTTCTGAAGCGTGATCATCGAACAATCAAGCGTTTCATTCAAAATAGTCAACAGGGTCGCAAGAAGCGTGTGGAAAAACCAAGGCGCAAAATAACTGCCCATGAACTGAGAAAAGTCAAGCGTGCAGCTGCCAAGATGCCACTTGCCACCAGTTTGGCCATATTTCAGAGCTGCAACATCACTGGAGTGCCCAAAAGCACAAGGTGTGCAATACTCAGAGACATGGGCAAGGTAAGAAAGGCTGAAAGACGACCACCACTGAACAAGACACACAAGCTGAAATGTCAAGACTGGGCCAAGAAATATCTCAAGACTGATTTTTCTAAGGTTTTATGGACTGATGAAATGAGAGTGAGTCTTGATGGGCCAGATGGATGGGCCCGTGGCTGGATTGGTAAAGGGCAGAGAGCTCCAGTCCGACTCAGACGCCAGCAAGGTGGAGGTGGAGTACTGGTTTGGGCTGGTATCATCAAAGATGAGCTTGTGGGGCCTTTTCGGGTTGAGGATGGGGTCAAGCTCAACTCACAGTCCTACTGCCAGTTTCTGGAAGACACCTTCTTCAAGCAGTGGTACAGGAAGAAGTCTGCATCCTTCAAGAAAAACATGATTTTCATGCAGGACAATGCTCCATCACACGCGTCCAAGTACTCCACAGCGTGGCTGGCAAGAAAGGGTATAAAAGAAGAAAATCTAATGACATGGCCTCCTTGTTCACCTGATCTGAACCCCATTGAGAACCTGTGGTCCATCATCAAATGTGAGATTTACAAGGAGGGAAAACAGTACACCTCTCTGAACAGTGTCTGGGAGGCTGTGGTTGCTGCTGCATGCAATGTTGATGGTGAACAGAGCAAAACACTGACAGAATCCATGGATGGCAGGCTTTTGAGTGTCCTTGCAAAGAAAGGTGGCTATATTGGTCACTGATTTGTTTTTGTTTTGTTTTTGAATGTCAGAAATGTATATTTGTGAATGTTGAGATGTTATATTGGTTTCACTGGTAAAAATAAATAATTGAAATGGGTATATATTTGTTTTTTGTTAAGTTGCCTAATATTTATGCACAGTAATAGTCACCTGCACACACAGATATCCCCCTAAAATAGCTAAAACTAAAAACAAACTAAAAACTACTTCCAAAAATATTCAGCTTTGATATTAACCACCTCCGGACCGCCTAACGCAGGATCGCGTTCCGGAGGTGGCAGCCCTGCGCACAGTCACGCATATACGCGTCATCTCGCGAGACGCGAGACTTCCTGTGAACGCGCGCACACAGGCGCGCGCGCTCACAGGAACGGAAGGTAAGAGAGTTGATCTCCAGCCTGCCAGCGGCGATCGTTCGCTGGCAGGCTGGAGATGTGTTTTTTTTTAACCCCTAACAGGTATATTAGACGCTGTTTTGATAACAGCGTCTAATATACCTGCTACCTGGTCCTCTGGTGGTCCCCTTTGTTTGGATCGACCACCAGAGGACACAGGTAGCTCAGTAAAGTAGCACCAAGCACCACTACACTACACCCCCCCCCCCCGTCACTTATTAACCCCTTATTAGCCCCTGATCACCCCTAATCACCCCATATAGACTCCCTGATCACCCCCCTGTCATTGATTACCCCCCTGTCATTGATCAACCCCCTGTAAAGCTCCATTCAGACGTCCGCATGATTTTTACGGATCCACTGATAGATGGATCGGATCCGCAAAACGCATCCGGACGTCTGAATGAAGCCTTACAGGGGCGTGATCAATGACTGTGGTGATCACCCCATATAGACTCCCTGATCACCCCCCTGTCATTGATTACCCCCCTGTCATTGATTACCCCCCTGTAAAGCTCCATTCAGACGTCCGCATGATTTTTACGGATCCACTGATAGATGGATCGGATCCGCAAAACGCATCCGGACGTCTGAATGAAGCCTTACAGGGGCATGATCAATGACTGTGGTGATCACCCAATATAGACTCCCTGATCACCCCCCTGTAAAGCTCCATTCAGATGTCCGCATGATTTTTACGGATGCACTGATACATGGATCGGATCCGCAAAACGCATCCGGTCGTCTGAATGAAGCCTTACAGGGGCATGATCAATGACTGTGGTGATCACCCCCCTGTCATTGATTACCCCCCTGTAAAGCTCCATTCAGATGTCCGCATGATTTTTACGGATGCACTGATAGATGGATCGGATCCGCAAAACGCATCCGGACGTCTGAATGAAGCCTTACAGGGGCATGATCAATGACTGTGGTGATCACCCCATATAGACTCCCTGATCACCCCCCTGTCATTGATTACCCCCCTGTCATTGATTACCCCCCTGTAAAGCTCCATTCAGACGTCCGCATGATTTTTACGGATGCACTGATAGATGGATCGGATCCGCAAAACGCATCCGGACGTCTGAATGAAGCCTTACAGGGGCGTGATCAATGACTGTGGTGATCACCCCATATAGACTCCCTGATCACCCCCCTGTCATTGATTACACCCCTGTCATTGATTACCCCCCTGTAAAGCTCCATTCAGACGTCCGCATGATTTTTACGGATGCACTGATAGATGGATCGGATCCGCAAAACGCATCCGGACGTCTGAATGAAGCCTTACAGGGGCATGATCAATGACTGTGGTGATCACCCCATATAGACTCCCTGATCACCCCCCTGTCATTGATTACCCCCCTGTCATTGATTACCCCCCTGTAAAGCTCCATTCAGATGTCCGCATGATTTTTACGGATGCACTGATAGATGGATCGGATCCGCAAAACGCATCCGGACGTCTGAATGAAGCCTTACACGGGCGTGATCAATGACTGTGGTTATCACCCCATATAGACTCCCTGATCACCCCCCTGTCATTGATCACCCCCCTGTCGATGATCAACCCCCCTGTCATTGATCAACCCCCCTGTCATTGATCAACCCCCCTGTCATTGATCACCCCCCTGTCATTGATCACCCCCCTGTCATTGATCACCCCTCTGTAAGGCTCCATTCAGATATTTTTTTGGCCCAAGTTAGCGGAATTTTTTTTTTTTTCTTACAAAGTCTCATATTCCACTAACTTGTGTCAAAAAATAAAATCTCACATGAACTCCCCATACCCCTCACGGAATCCAAATGCGTAAAATTTTTTAGACATTTATATTCCAGACTTCTTCTCACGCTTTAGGGCCCCTAGAATGCCAGGGCAGTATAAATACCCCACATGTGACCCCATTTCGGAAAGAAGACACCCCCAGGTATTCCGTGAGGGGCATATTGAGTCCATGAAAGATTGAAATTTTTGTCCCAAGATAGCGGAACGGGAGACTTTGTGAGAAAAAAATAAAAAATATCAATTTCCGCTAACTTGTGCCAAAAAAAAAAAAATTTCTATGAACTCGCCATGCCCCTCATTGAATACCTTGGGGTGTCTTCTTTCCAAAATGGGGTCACATGTGGGGTATTTATACTGCCCTGGCATTCTAGGGGCCCCAAAGCGTGAGAAGAAGTCTGGTATCCAAATGTCTAAAAATGCCCTCCTAAAAGGAATTTGGGCACCTTTGCGCATCTAGGCTGCAAAAAAGTGTCACACATCTGGTATCGCCGTACTCAGGAGAAGTTGGGGAATGTGTTTTGGGGTGTCATTTTACATATACCCATGCTGGGTGAGAGAAATATCTTGGTCAAATGCCAACTTTGTATAAAAAAATGGGAAAAGTTGTCTTTTGCCAAGATATTTCTCTCACCCAGCATGGGTATATGTAAAATGACACCCCAAAACACATTCCCCAACGTCTCCTGAATACGGCGATACCACATGTGTGACACTTTTTTGCAGCCTAGGTGGGCAAAGGGGCCCATATTCCAAAGAGCACCTTTAGGATTTCACAGGTCATTTACCTACTTACCACACATTAGGGCCCCTGGAAAATGCCAGGGCAGTATAACTACCCCACAAGTGACCCCATTTTGGAAAGAAGACACCCCAAGGTATTCCGTGAGGGGCATGGCGAGTTCCTAGAATTTTTTATTTTTTGTCACAAGTTAGTGGAAAATGATGATTTTTTTTTTTTTTTTTTTCATACAAAGTCTCATATTCCACTAACTTGTGACAAAAAATAAAAAGTTCCATGAACTCACTATGCCCATCAGCGAATACCTTGGGGTCTCTTCTTTCCAAAATGGGGTCACTTGTGGGGTAGTTATACTGCCCTGGCATTCTAGGGGCCCAAATGTGTGGTAAGGAGTTTGAAATCAAATTCTGTAAAAAATGACCTGTGAAATCCGAAAGGTGCTCTTTTGTATATGGGCCCCTTTGCCCACCTAGGCTGCAAAAAAGTGTCACACATCTGGTATCTCCGTAATCGGGAGAAGTTGGGGAATGTGTTTTGGGGTGTCATTTTACATATACCCATGCTGGGTGAGAGAAATATCTTGGCAAAAGACAACTTTTCCCATTTTTTTATACAAAGTTGGCATTTGACCAAGATATTTATCTCACCCAGCATGGGTATATGTAAAAAGACACCCCAAAACACATTCCTCAACTTCTCCTGAGTACGGAGATACCAGATGTGTGACACTTTTTTGCAGCCTAGGTGGGCAAAGGGGCCCACATTCCAAAGAGCACCTTTCGGATTTCACAGGTCATTTACCTACTTACCACACATTTGGGCCCCTAGAATGCCAGGGCAGTATAACTACCCCACAAGTGACCCCATTTTGGAAAGAAGAGACCCCAAGGTATTCGCTGATGGGCATAGTGAGTTCATGGAAGTTTTTATTTTTTGTCAGAAGTTTGTGGAATATGAGACTTTGTATGAAAAAAAAAAAAAAAAAATCATCATTTTCCACTAACTTGTGACAAAAAATAAAAAATTCTAGGAACTCGCCATGCCCCTCACGGAATACCTTGGGGTGTCTTCTTTCCAAAATGGGGTCACTTGTGGGGTAGTTATACTGCCCTGGTATTCTAGGGGCCCAAATGTGTGGTAAGGAGTTTGAAATCAAATTCAGGAAAAAATGAGGAGTGAAATCCGAAAGGTGCTCTTTGGAATATGGGCCCCTTTGCCCACCTAGGCTGCAAAAAAGCGTCACACATCTGGTATCCCCGTACTCAGGAGAAGTTGAGGAATGTGTTTTGGGGTGTCTTTTTACATATACCCATGCTGGGTGAGATAAATATCTTGGTCAAATGACAACTTTGTATAAAAAAATGGGAAAAGTTGTCTTTTGCCAAGATATTTCTCTCACCCAGCATGGGTATATATAAAATGACACCCCAAAACACATTCCCCACCTTCTCCTGAGTACGGAGATACCAGATGTGTGACACTTTTTTGCAGCCTAGGTGGGCAAAGGGGCCCATATTCCAAAGAGCACCTTTCGGATTTCACAGGTCATTTTTTACTGAATTTGATTTCAAACTCCTTACCACACATTTGGGCCCCTAGAATGCCAGGGCAGTATAACTACCCCACAAGTGACCCCATTTTGGAAAGAAGAGACCCCAAGGTATTCGCTGATGGGCATAGTGAGTTCATAGAACTTTTTATTTTTTGTCACAAGTTAGTGGAATATGAGACTTTGTAAGAAAAAAAAATAAAATAATAAAAATCATCATTTTCCGCTAACTTGTGACAAAAAATAAAAAGTTCTATGAACTCACTATGCCCATCAGCGAATACCTTAGGGTGTGTACTTTCAGAAATGGGGTCATTTGTGGGGTGTTTGTACTGTCTGGGCATTGTAGAACCTCAGGAAACATGACAGGTGCTCAGAAAGTCAGAGCGGCTTCAAAAAGCGGAAATTCACATTTTTGTACCATAGTTTGTAAACGCTATAACTTTTACCCAAACCATTTTTTTTTTACCCAAACATTTTTTTTTTATCAAAGACATGTAGAACTATAAATTTAGAGCAAAATTTCTATATGGATCTCGTTTTTTTTGCAAAATTTTACAACTGAAAGTGAAAAATGTCATTTTTTTGCAAAAAAATCTTTAAATTTCGATTAATAACAAAAAAAGTAAAAATGTCAGCAGCAATGAAATACCACCAAATGAAAGCTCTATTAGTGAGAAGAAAAGGAGGTAAAATTCATTTGGGTGGTAAGTTGCATGACCGAGCAATAAACGGTGAAAGTAGTGTAGGTCAGAAGTGTAAAAAGTGGCCTGGTCTTTCAGGGTGTTTAAGCACTGGGGGCTGAGGTGGTTAATGAGTTTTTTGGGTTCATTGAGAACATGGTTGTTGTTCAATAATAAAATTAATCCTCAAAAATACAACTTGCCTAATAATTCTGCACTCCCTGTAATAGCTTTTATTTCCATACACACAAATGCATTGGGAACACTACACATTCTATTCCAAATCAAATCATGAAGAAAAATATATCAAATTTGTGTTGTTCCTCTGACAAAATTGAAGAAAAGTGAATATTAGACTGTTAAAAAAAATAGCAGTGTCTGTATTCTTCTTTACAAACTCAAACATTCACTATATAAACTGAAAAATGTTTGAAGATTTTGCTTTCCTTTGAATTACTTAACTAATATTTATATGAACTGCTGTACTTCTGTGTTGCATGGAGTCAACCAACTTTCTGGCCCCTGTGAACAGGTATTCCAGCCCAGGATGATTGGACTACATTCCACAGTTCTTCTATATTTCTTGGTTTTGCCTCAGAAACTGCATTTTTTATGTCACCCCACAAGTTTTCTATTGGATTAAGATCCGGGGATTGGGCTGACCACACCATAAGGTCAATCTTGTTGGTCTGGCATTTCCTTTTCAGCATAAGGCAACATGACCTCTTCAAGTATTCTGATGTATTCAAACTGATCCATGATCCCTGGTATGCGATAAATAGGCCCAACACCGTAGTATGAGAAACATCCCCATATAATAATGTATGCGCCACCATGCTTCACTGTGTAATGTGGCTTGAATTCAGTGTTTGGGGGTCATCTGACAAACTGTCTCCGGCCACTAGGCCCAAAAAGAACAATCTTACTTTCATCAGTCCACAAAATGTCTCTTTAGGCCAGTCAATGTGATCTTTGGCAAATTGTAACCTCTTCAGCACATGTCTTTTTTTCAACAGTAGAACTTTGCGGAGGCTTCTTGCAGATAGCTTGGCTTCACATAGGCGTCTTCTAATTGTAACAGTACTCACAGGTAACTTTAGATCTTCTTTGATCTTCCTTGAGCGGATTGTTGGCTGAATTCTTCTATCCATTCTAATGGTAGTTTTTCGCTTTCTTCCACGTCTTTCAGGTTTTGGTTGCCATTTTAAAGCATTTGCGATCATTTTCTGCACTTCTTTATATGTTTTTCCCTCTCCAATCAACTTTTTAATCAAGGTACGCTGTTCTTCTGAACAATGTCTGGAACAACCCATTTTCCTGAGAATTTCAGAGAGAAATGCACTGTAACCAGCATGTACAACATTTGCTGCCTTCCTTCTTTAAATACGGGCAATAATTGCCACCTGTTTTTCAAAGAATGAATGACCTCACTCATTGAACTCCACACTGCTATTATTTTGAACATGCCCCTTTCAATTAGTGATTCAATTACACAGAATCAGCAGCATGCATGTCATGACTGTTGGGTCTGTTAGATTTCTATTACTCTACTACACCTGCTAGTAAATTATTTGCCATGTAGAAATATCATTTCTACCAAAAACAGTGATGGATCAGGTTAGTGATGTCTGACTGCAATTTTTTTGAACATAACTGTAGACTTACTGGCTATCTGTTCTACCCAGATAGGCTGCAGGGTTGTTCTATGTGTTAGGGTTCCTTCACACACAGCAGAAGTTAATGCGACTGCAAATTAGTTCCATTCATCTGAATGGGGCTGTTTTGGCAGGAAGCAGATGGATTTCTGCAAACCTAATTCAGAAAAGTGGAACTCATTTTCAGTTGCAAAATCTGCCACATGTGAAGGCCCCCTATATATGGCACTAATGCAATGCACTTCTTCTAAGCACCTACTCCACTATATGGAATTAAGACCTTCGGTGGGGGCGAAGAGTAGACCACCCCAACCCCTCTCAACTTCCTGGGCTGAAACTCCCGTAGAGGCGTCACTTAAAAAGGAATAGTTATTAGTATCATGGGTCCACACTGCATGTTTGATCCTCGGAGTCCACATTGTATGTATGGACCTTGGGATTCACACTGTATGGATGGATCATGGGATTCAAACTACATGTGTACAGTTGGGGTGCAAAGTATATAGACCTTGAGTTCCACAATGTAGAGTTCCTATGGTTAAATGTGTATCACCCAGTAAGGATCATGAGGGCCTATTACTCAACAAGAAATGGACACTGAGGAGTAGAACCAGACCTGGACCCCAAGTAGGGTGTCTCTTAAAAAGTAAGATACAGTATGCTATTAGAAACATTTTACTGCAGTAGTCCACATTGTGGCTCTCCATTTGATGAAAAACTACAACTCCCAGCATGCCCTAGCATTGCTACAGTACAGTCTAGTGTATCTAAACAGAATGTTTTAACTTTTTTAAATAAAAAATACCTTTACCAATCAGTCCTTTGATAAATAATTTATTTGCAAAAGAACAAAAGTACGATGACATCATCAATGTCGACAGCCATGTGACCACAACAACCACACATATGATGCTTTGTATGATTGATAACATACTATATATATTTTTATTTTCTTCAGCGTTTAGACAATATAGAGCTCTCCTTTACATGTGTATATATATGTATATGACAGACATTGCTAGAAGGAAGCAGGAAAAACATGACAATGTGTAGAAAATATTGCTAACATGGCAATGGCAATGAGTATGGCATCTGTGCATTATATATATAATTTATAAACCAAATATGTTAATATATTATTTACCATCTCTTCTCTTAAAATAGTTTTTCTTAAAATAAAAAATATTGCACACCTAACACGTCTGACATCCTCTAACAACTAACATTCATTAAACATATAAGGAACATATCCAGTATATACAATATGTAAAAATCCCTACCAACATGATGCTTCATGGTGGAAATTGGGCCAAGTTTTTACCTAGAGACGATGGTTGTCCACAACTCAAAATTATTGTGCTCCCATCAATGTGGGGAGTGCTGAAATGCACAGTTCTTTCTGAGATTGTAGGGTTCTTAGGGTCTTGAAGTTCTTAATCAATGGGCCTTTACACATTTTGGAAACCACAATGTATGGATTTTAAAAATTATGTTGATTTTAGGGTTAACACTGTATGCATCCAGACTGTTTGGACCTGCCTGGATCTTGAAGTCCACACTTTATGGATGTTAGAGTCCATGTTTAATAGATCTTAGGGTTGATACCGCATGGACCCATATAGATCTTGATGTATAAACAGTATGGATCTTGTGGTCCACACTGTATGGATTTTGGAGTCCACAATGTATGGACAGCATTGGAGTGGGATTCCTTGGGCCCATCAGAGGAAATTATTCTCAATGTCCAACCCCCATATAATCAATAAAGTCAAAGAAACAGACCCTAGTGGAAAGTGATCCACTCAAAAGACAGACAAATGCATTTTTTTCTTCTGGGCCTTTGGGGCCCACTAAGGTATTAGAGCTTGGGCCAACCAAAGGATCTTCTAGTACTCTGGTGGGCCAGTCCAACCATGTGAATGGACCTGTATAGACCTTGAGTTCCATAATGTATGGATATTGGTGGGCAAGAATAGATCTTAAGCTGGCCATACATATTAGAAGTATATCAGGCAAACCCACCAATTTTTTGAAGAACTGGCTGACCACATAATGTGTTTGGGTCCCTCCCTACTGTCTCCCAACAGCAGATGTTAGGGTAAAGAAGGATTGGTCAGTTGATCATTAATATCACTGATAATTTTATCTCAGGGAGATAAGAGTTGTTTGGCAGCAGTTAAAGGTCCCTTTACACATGCTGACTGTTCAGGCAATTATTGGGAACTAACGGTTTGTTCCCGTTCACTGCCTGATGGTGAGCAAAGAGGAGAGCTGCAATAATGTGAAGCAATCATGTCTACTGTATGAGCAAAGCAATCGCTACTATGGTCACAAATCTCCTTACAGATTCATTGTTTATGGGCAGCAGATCATTGTCTACATAGGACGATCTGCTGCCCAGAAATTATTTTGGTATCCACATGCACCTTGTTTATTGGGTGATCACCGACTCCTTAGGATCACTCCTTCCTGATAAATGCATGTAAAGGGGCTTTATTCCCCCCCCCTTTGAGAACCCACATACTTTTTGGACAAGTTGAGCATGTGTGTGTATGGGGAGAGTTAGCTGTCTGACAAATGCACTCACAGGCATCTCATGATTATGGCCAGTCTTAAGGTCTCTCCACTCTGTGGAGATTAATGGATCAAATGGTAAGTTTGGATTCTGTGGAATTTTTCCACTTCTGATACTGGTACATCTGGATTATTTTTTTCTGCTTTGTGTGCTGTAGATCCCGAGATCAATACTATTTAGAATCCTAGATCTATAAAGGTCCATAAAGTCTGTTCCACATGGTCCATACATGGATCTTGGTATCCACATTGTATGGAACTTGAGGTCCACACTGTAAGGACCTGTATGGAACTTGAAGTCCACACTGCATGACTCTTGGGGTCACAGTTTTGAGTATAGACAACCCCTTTAACAAGGGCGTAGCTAGAAGTGACTGGGCCCCGCAGCAAATTTTTGTATGGGCCCTGCTCCCCGCCCAATTTTCGATATTGAGCTGTCCACCTGTTCTTTCCTTTTTGATAAAAATCGTTTTTATTTATATGCAAATTACCTTCCTAACGTGCCCAAGGGGCTGTCCCTCCGGCTGTTTGTGCCCAGCCGTCCCCATTATCGCCAAGCCCAATGCTGTCCCGCTGTTAATTATTCACTGCTGTCCTCGTCTTTTTTTTTTCTAAGTGCGCCATAGTCTCGCGCATGCGCTAATGTTACTCACGTCAGGGCCCGCAAGGTATCCTGGCAGCAGGATCAAGCAGCATCAAGTAGTGTAATTGCGCATGCGCCAGCTTTCTCTGCTTTCTGGCACATGCACAATATAAAAAAAAAAAAAAGACGAGGACAGTAGTGAATAATTAACAGCGGGGCGGTGCTGGGCTTGGTGATAATGGGAGCGGCTGGGCACAAACAGCCGGAGGGACAGCACCCTGGGCACGTTAGGAAGGTAATTTGCATATAAATGAAAACAATGAAAGTTGACTGACACGCTGCCGGGTCCCTTGTCAGCCCGGGCCTCGAAGCAGCTGCTTTCCCGGTAGTTAGCCACTGCCTTTAAATAGGTTTACTAGAACTATGTAAATAAAGCTTAACCATTGGATCACAATAAAACACTGGATCACAATGTTTCCACTCACTGACAACAAGCTGAGATTTAGAATGCGGAGAGGAACTGAAGCACAAATGGATAAATGGGAAATGGGTAGATTTATCAAACTGGTGTAAAGGAAAACTGGCTTAGTTGCCCATAGAAACTAATAACTAAACCAGTTTTTCTTGCACCAGTTTGATAAATCTTTCCCAAAGTCTATTAGAAAACAACTTATCTTCATAGACATAAAAGTAGAAAACCCCTTAAGGCTATTTTCACACTAGCGGCACGGACCTCCGGCAGGCTGTTCCGTCGGGTGAACAGCCTGTCGGATCCGTCCTGCCGCTAGTGAACGTGTGCCCACAGACTGCCGATCCATCCCCATTGACTATAATGGGGGCGGGGGCGGTGTTCCGGCGGAGGCACGGCAGCGCACGGCGAGAGGCTGCCGGAATAAATGTCGGATATGTCGTAGTTTTACCCGACGGAACAGCCTGCCGGAGGTCCGTGCCACTAGTGTGAAAATAGCCTAAGTGAGTGAAAAATATGTAGTATTAAAATGAGAATTAACAGAAAACGCAGGTTCTCATACAAAACCAGCATAGATTTTATCTAGCTAACTATGAAATAAAATAAAACTAATATGAAGGATTACATGAGCTTCTCCAAAGCTCCGGGGCATGAGGCCATCTTAAATGGATAGGGTTTATGGGCTACCCCCCACTTCTGTACGGAGAATGTGCGTTTATGGAGGGTTGACTTTTATCAAAATAAAGGGGGTGTTCATGAACTACCAGGTAAACAGGATGACTAGCGGGTATGTATTATTAAAATTAAAGGCCATTACACCCAAAAGAATCTGATTCTGGGAAAGCAGGGTGACAACCAATTTTTTTCATATCTTACAAACCTGATGGAATTAGAGGACCTTATGGGGGTCTATATGGTGAAGCCACCTATTTTTGTAGCAATAACTTACAGTACTTAGATCTACCATTTACTGGGGTTATCCCACCATAATAACATCATCACCAGTCCACATAAGCGCTTATGGTGAGACAACCCCTTTAATAAATCTAGTTATGCAATGGTATGTTCAGGACAGTGTTGTTTTAGTGAATGGATTTGCAGTCAGGAACCTATAATCTGAGTTTCTGCGGCAACTTTATTGGCTTTTCTTCTAGACTTGTAATATATATTGGGGAAAATTAACTAATTCTATACATGGCCTAACCTGAGACAGGCGGTCTAGACCTGCACCAGATTTATCATGGTGGCTGAGGCTGATGATAGGGAGAGACGCTTTTGTCTGACTCTATACCAACTATAGCTTGGCATAGTTTGAGACAGAAGTTTACACCAGAATTGTGCTGTTATCTTAGAACTAAGGGGGAGATTTATCAAACTGGTGTAAAGTAGAACTGGCTTAGTTGCCCATAGCAACCAATCAGATTCCTCCTTTCATTTTCCAAAGGAGCTGTGAGAAATGAAAGGTGGAATCTGATTGGTTGCTATGGGCAACTAAGCCAGTTCTACTTTACACCAGTTTGATAAATCTCCGCCTAAGGGCCTATTAGGCCATGCCATGCCCTTTGCCACGAATCCCTTCTCAAAAAATAGGTGTGGCAAATTGTGCCAATTTGTGCCAAACTTTTGCCCAGTTTATAGCAGGGTTTAGGTGCACTGACATAAGTACATGTCGGCCATTAGTTTTATTTAAGTGCAAGCTCTGCCATTAAGATGAAGGGAAATTTTAATAGAGGAAGTTCATGTGGGCTGTTTTGTGTTGTCCGCATCTTCCGGATCCGCACTTCCGTTCCGAAAAAAAAAATAGAACAATTGCGGACAAGAAAAGGCATTTTCTATGAGAGTGTCGGCGATGTGCGGTCCGCAAAATGCGTAACGCACATTGCCGGTGTCCGTGTTTTGTGGATCCGCAAAACACATACGGACGTGTGAATGGACCCTTATTCTGTCAGCTTGTTAAATATCCTACATAATAGGCAAGTATGACTTTCGGAAAACAACACTAATCGCTGTAATGGCAGCTACACTGATTGACACTCAACTTTTTCAGTAATGGATCCGGACAGGAGAGGACAATTTAAGGATTTACACTAAATTTTGGGATTATCGTAATACATTCAAACAGGATATTGTCAGCTTCACTTATTAATTCATTTCTAAGAAGCAGTGGAGGCAGCCATTTGTAGAAGGAATGTGACTATTAAAGGAACTGTCTCATGAAGATGACACCTTTCTAAACAGAGCCCACCCAGCAATCATCTGATCAACATAGGTTTAGATTCTGTAACTGATTTCACAGGGGGAAGCAAGTTTTGGCCACCAAATGCAGCATTACATGTGGCCATTTCAATTATGGTGTGTCCACGTAATGTGACTCTAGCTCATAGAGGGGATCTCTCTGATATCCGTATGCTCCAATATGACATAAAGACAGGGGTTATTTTTACGAGACAATCTTTTTTAAATGAGTTTCCAATATAAAAAGTCCACATTCATAAAAAGTAATTATGGGGGAGGGGGTTTTACATGAACAAACTATTGATTTTAATGGTCAACATGTAATACTTCATTTCCCCTGTGGTGGCACTGTTGCTTAACTAACTCATATCGCAGCCCAACAAAGGGACAATTTGTGATCACCTTATCATCAGGGGGTCTTTCTAAGAAAAGGGATCTGTGGACAACCCCTTTAATTCTACAAAAAAAATGAGACAAATCCTTGCCAACTTAAAGACTGTATACATTTATCTGGTCTTACTTGATTTTAGATTCGCCTCATGTTGGAGAAAAGAAGCAAAAAACTGTATGAAATTTTGTGTTTTTCAGTCTATATGAAATTACATTTCCCCTCCCCCGATGGGCTGTGACATCACCGTAGTTTTATTGATAAACCAAATGGTGGACAATATGAACTCTGACGTGACATTGAAAGATGAAGGACAGAAAATTTGTTACATCTAATGTTTTGCTATGTCCCCTTTCTTTAGAATAATTTGCCTTTGCCAGGGCGCTAACTTGGTTTCATCGTAACCCAGTGTTCTTAGCTTTTCAGACTGTTCTCTGTCTCGCGCTTCCTCTTCTTTTTTTAGTTTCTCTTTCTCTTTTCTGGAAAACAAGAAGGAAGGCGACAATGGTTACAAACCTAAAATCATAATGTCTCCCAATTTTTGTTCACAATTTTTGAGGGAATTTTTTTTATTATTTAGACAGTTTTATGTCTTTCCAAATTAAAATAACTATTTTCTTCCTGGCTGCTTATTCCATTTTCATGAAAAGAGTCCTTAGTAGGAGAAGTTAGCCCCGAGATAGATTGTGGACCAACATGTGGACGTTCTTACCTTAATGTAGGAATGTCTCCTCCCTTGTGTGCTAGTCCACGTAGGCAAAGGGGTTGACTATGGGAGTAACATAAAAGAGATTGACGGACATGCAGACAGGAGAGGGATAGGAGAAAGGGAGGACAGGGACCTACTTGTTTGTAGGTGGGTGACTGAGTGACCAAAGCTAACGTTTTATAGAAGAATGTAGGAGGAAACGTGGGAATAGGGAAATGTCTGAGTTTACTAGTAAGTAAGCAGGTGATAGGGTAGCTAAAGATAACGCTTTATAGCCTTCAAGAGGGCTCTTTAGCATGCTGGGGACCACAGTATAGTGGTCTGCATCATCTATGGTACAATGAAAGGTTACCATTTGGGAACCAAAAATGTAAAGAACATTTCCTCTAAAATTATTCCAAAATCACTGTAAAAAGTACCTCCTACAGCCTACATCTGATGTTGGCCAAGGACATTGTAACACTCTAGAAGCTTCACCTTAAAGGCACTGCCCAGGATGAGAAAAACCAGGCTGCTTTATTCCAGTAACAGTGCCACACTTGTCCAAAGGTTGTGTCTGGTATTGTTGATCGGCTCCAGGGCTTAGCTGCACCTGTGGACAGATGTGGCACTATTTCTGGACGAAAGCAGCCATTGTTTTCCTAATTCTGTAACTCCTCTTGAATAGAAGCTTTGAAGGAAAGTCTCCATGTGTTGTGGTGTTGCCTTGACAATAGCACCATCTGAGCAGTACTGCTCCAGTAAGCAAGGTCAATGAAAACAGTGGAGGTACCCTTTAACTCATCATCTTCTATGGATTTACACTTTATTGAATCCATTTCACAGTTACATCTGCTTCTATCAAACCTGAGTTACAACCAATATGGCTGAAGTTGTTGCCCCAACTGAGGTTGTTACCCAGCTTTAGATTCACAGACTCCAAAGACATTAGATGTTAGTCAGACATTTCAACCCCCTAAAGATCCTTCCATAAACACATACTTGGATCACCCAAAGAATGTCTATGTAGGTGACAGCAGCCAGACACGATTGATTTATGATAGAAAAAGAATCCTAAGCTGATTTCTTGAAGATTTAGATCTTATACAATCAGGTTCAGATACAATCATGTACAATTTATGGGCACCATACATAGAAAGGGCTGTAATGTAGACACTAAGGTATAACTAGCCACATGCTCAGTGGAGTAAAGACACTTACCTTTTCTGCTCTCTGTCACATAAAGATTTGCAATTGAAAAATAAAAGAAGAAAATATTTAATTAATGAGAAATAAAAATAAACAAATTTTCAGTGAGCAGCAATTTAGTTTACACCCAGTCATACTTCTCCTCCTCCATCTTCTTCCTCAGGATCTCCCTCCGCCATGCTGGCATGGTAGATAATCTTGCAGCTTCTTCCAGCTCCTGTATGAAAAAAAAGAGAAACCTTGAATAAATACATATATCTATCTTGACTATAGGTATCTCTTATAAAACAATACTGTAACACAATGTAGGTTTAACTTACTTATTATCCTACAGAAGTTCTCAAAGGGAAACATCACCTAAAATAAATAATCATCTGATTTTGGTTGCATCCTGCCCCAGTTTCCTTTTTTTAACCAGACTTTGAGAAGATCCACACCGTTATTCTGCAGTGACACTTATCACATTTTTGTATAATATTAAGGTGCAATATTTGTTCATTATTATTTTTATTCATTTTTTTGTATACATTGCCTAAAAACAAGCACATTCCCTAGTGCATTCAGAAGAATTCAATTTGCCTGATGTCACTGAAATACTTACTTGGGTCATCTCTAGATGTCTTTCTAGGAAAACACCTCCAAAGTTTTTGACATTTCCAGCTGCTGACCAAATATTCAGCACTTTCTACACTTTCTATAATTACATATCTTATCTGGCTAAAATATGTCAGCTATAAGGAACTCTACTGGTATAGAATTTTTGATGAATTACGTGAGGACATTAAAGCAGTCGGATGTAGTAGCACAATCAGTGCTCAATCTTGACTTGACAACTCAGTCCACTGTTTTATCCAAAAAGTCATAGATGCCATGTAAAGAGACAGAAGAAAGGAAGGAGGAAAAAGGAAGGGGTAAAGAATGGAAGGAAATGTGAATCAGAAAAGGAAGAAAAGAGGAAAGAATAGAAGCTGAGATCAGGACAGGAAAGGCAAGATGAGAGCAAAGGAGGAGAAAGGGTGGAGGAGCAAAAAGAAGAGAGGAGAAGATAACAGAACAAAACAGAAGAAAGGAGGAAAAAAGAGATGAGAAGTGGAGAGAAGGGCAGAGGAAAACACATGAGAAGAGAGAACCATGGAATGTAGGATAGAAGAGAGGAGAAAGAACAGAGGACAACAGTGGAGAAGATGAAAATAAGAATAGAGTAGATAAGAACAAAGGAGAAAAGATGAGAAGAGAACAGAGGAAAGCAAAATAACAAATAAAATAAATGAAGAGATAATAAAAGAGGATAGGAAAGGAGAAGAAAAAAGAGGAGCTGCAAAGAGAGAACAGCAGGTGAAAGAAGAGGACAAGAAAGAAGAGATGGAGAGGAGAGTAAATGAGAAGATGAGAAAGGAAAACAAAGGTTGAGAGATGAGTGAAGAAAACAGATAAGAGAAAAGGGTAGAAGAGAAGAAAACAGCGAGAGAGAAGAGATTACCTACATGAAATGATAGGTGGAAAGAGAAATGGAAATATCAGAAATGAGAGAGGAGAGGAGGAGGATGACTAAAAAGAGAGAAAGGGGGGGGGGGGAGATATTAAGAATGGAAGTGAGACTTTTAACTCATTCTAGTGTAAACCAAATATTTTATCAACATGGTTATAAAAATAGCACAATTTTGAAACCAATTCATACTTTCAGCACAATGTGTAAACCATGATGACTAATACATCTTAATAACCAGATCTATTTGCATTGCTTTCATCTATTTATATGTCTCTCTTGAGTGACAATAGTAGCATGCTTATCATGTTGACACATTGCATATGAAACCATATACAGATTATGTATAATGTGCAGTCATCGGGTCCATTAGTCTGTGAACAGAGGGGCGTGAACTGAAGTTATAAAGAATGGCAATAAGAATTATTTTGACCATCGGCACCACCCGGTATCACTTCAATGTTTCAGATCAGTGTGGTTTTTTTCAATGTTTATGTCTAAATATCATTATTTTAAAGCATATGATGTAGAGTAATGTACAATCTGATGTAATTGCCATGAACTTATCTTCAATTACATCATATCTTACGCTCGCTTACTAAGGCAAATCTACTGATCATCCAATGTCTGCATCCCATACTGGCATGTCTGGAAATGCACAGGGTATATAGAGATACAAAGACCATCCTAATTAGTTTATATTTGGTCATTTTGGTGTAATTACAATAAAATGTGACTTATGCCTGCAGTTTTTAGGTTTTGTTAAAGGGTATCTATTGTTTAGCAGCCAAGTTGTAATACTCCAGAGCATTTCAAATAAAAAATATGCAACAATAGCCTACCATTTTGGGCATACAGCTTCGGTAAAAAAAAACTGTTTCCATGGTTACAGACTACAAACCCTGTGTAGTCTGATCCTGCAGTCAAGTGTTACACTATTCCCTCTGCTCCTCATATCACCGCAAAGAGTTAGGCTACTTTCCCACCTGCGGCGTGAAGTCCGGCAGGCTGTTTCGGCAGAGAACAGCCTGACAGAATTCTCTGGATCCGGCACTGCTGGATGCAAACGGAATACCTGCTGGCCCCATTAACTATAATGGGGTTCGGGAAAATTCGGCTGCATTCCAACAAAAATGCTGCATGCTGCAGTTTGTGTCCGGCCAATTCCCAGCATTGTCTGCCGGATTGTAGTGCCATCGTTGGGAAAGTAGCCTTAATCATGAATGCAAGATCAGATTCACACTGGGTTTATTTGTAATATGTAACCATGGAAATACATGGGTCCTCACAGGAGCTGTATACACATTAAAAAGCAATAAGAATACCTGATTGAAGCTAACATCCCCTATGGTTACACACTCACATCCGACCAGACCGACTCGCCCGACATCAATTATACTCAGTAATTAACATGTTACCTGGGGTAGTGTGTAGAAAATATCTACCCACTAATAATATGACATACTGTACATGCAACAATTTACATGTCTCATTCAACCGCTTATATCAGCAACAGGCATGTGTGACCAAGTATATGCTCCGGGCAAACCAGTGTAGACAAAAAGTGAAGATATCACCAATAGCAGACATCCCAACCTGCAAAAACTCATTTCAGGGAGGTGCACTTCTCATTTCAGGGAGGTTTTCTTTTTCTTTTTTCTTTCACAAACTTTTTATTACATTTTCCAAACATATGCAGTATCTGCACACTTTGCTCTATGGTGTGGAGGACTGGGCTCATTACCCTGCCCCAAATTATCATATTTATGTATATGATTAAAGCATCCAGGGGGTGTGAATTTAACACTGGGGTAAATAATATAATTAAAATGGAGGGTTAAATGTGTAAATGTATTTAAAAAAAATACATCCCTCAATAGTTATATAGCTACTGAATGAGACAGAAGAAGGGATGCCTTTAACATATATATCTCCTTGAGAAGCCAATTTGACCCTAAAGGGTTAATTCAACCTGTAATCTAAACTCTGTCCTGTCACTTCTCTTATCTCTCTGCTCTGCTATCTGACTGAGATAAACCTTTTCAGGATATATTGTTTCACATGTGGGTGTCAGGGAGACGCTATCTAATAGCGGGAGACTCCCTGAACGTCCAGAAGACTTGAGATCCCTGCAATAGTGACCAATCAGATTGCAGCTTCCATCTTTTCATTCTGAAAGAAGTGATCTTATTGGTTGCAACAGGCATTTCGATCCCTTTTTCCCCTGAAAGTGAGGCCCATTGTATCATCCTGACATATGTGCACATCTTCCGACTTTCCTCCATTATTTTGTAAAATGTATGTTATAATACTGCAAAATGACAATATTTCATAATAAAAATAGGAAATGATCAAACTAATACCATTCTTTGGAAACTTTATTAAGTTCTGAATAAAATGCTACTACACACAGATATATTTTACCTACAATTGATCTACACAGAATAAAACAGAAACTGAAGGCCAAAAACACACAAGGATATGTCTAAAACCTGTCGGCTCTCAACTGGAAAAAAGATTGCCTTAAATATAATGAGCCTCATGTCTCAGAACGGTCCTAGAAAAAAAGAGTCATTCTGTATGCATATCAGAACTCATGGTGGATGGACTGTGGTCATTACGGGCAACTAGGCCCCCTCCAGTTTAGAAAAATGAGGTCCACTATATGTGTAAAAAAAATCTTATAATAAGACACATGCAAGATCTATCTATACAGTTACTGGTGCTAGAAAATATGTGAACGCTATTAACTGTGGAAAAAGTTCTGGTTGTTCACTGCAGAGAGTAAAAAAAAATCTGATTGCCACCACATCATCCATTACTGTTTTAGTCAAGCCAAACGTTCTAAGTAGTAAAATCTTAAAAAAGCAATACCTCAACTGATCCCCCTCTTGGATGCTGCCCTCTACTTTAGGTCCCCTGTCGGCACGCAAGAAATGCCTTGCAATTCCCGCTCAGACAATCACTAGATCACTAGCCACAGAGGTGACCCTCCTCAACCACTGATTGTCTGCAAGACATTTCCTGCATCTTGAGTAAGCGATGGGCAATAGCAGAATGGTGTGTGTGTAGGAGCTGTAGAGCAGCGCAAACATACCTGTACAGATGCTTTTATCATCAGCATTAGTGTGAATAGGAACTTTTATTTCGCGAGGCGCCGCTTCTGCGAGTGCCCTAAAGGCGGTCCCACATGCCCTCTGCAGGGAATTACTCCACCAACCTTTCCCTCTGCTCCGAATGATAACTGAAATGTCCTACCAGGAGACAGCTACAATCATCTCAGAGGAAATGGGAGGTGCTGTGAAGCAGCTCAGACTTTAGGGCACTCGCGGGAGCTGCTCCCCCCTGGATTAAAAGTTCCTATTTGCACTGCTGCTTATAATAAAAAAATAGGTCAGTTTGCCCTACTCTCCACAACCCCTACCTAGCACTGTCAGCAGTTTTGCATGGTCATAACTGCTGACAGCATTGCTATTTGTGAGTTAGGGTACTTTCACACTTGCGGCAGAGAGATCCGGCAAGCAGTTCCGTCGCCAGAACTGCCTGCCGGATCAGGCAAAACGTATGCCAACTGATGGCATTAGTAAGACTGATCAGGATCCTGATCAGTCTTAAAAATGCCTGATCAGTCGAAAAAATGCATTGAAATGCCGGATCCGTCTTTCCGGTGTCATCCGGCAAAACAGGTCCGGCATTTATTGTTTTCACCTTTTTTTCAGTCTGCGCATGCGCAGACCGGAAGGACGCATCCGGCATTCCGGTATTTTGAATGCCGGATCCGGCACTAATACAATCCTATGGGAAAAAATGCCGGATTCGGCATTCAGGCAAGTCTTCAGTTTTTTTTTGCCGGAGATAAAACCGTAGCATGCTACGGTTTTCTCTTTTGCCTGATCAGTTAAAACGACTGAACTGAAGACATCCTGATGCATCCTGAACGGATTAGGGCTCTTTCACACCTGCGTTCTTTTCTTCCGGCATAGAGTTCCGTCGTCGGGGCTCTATGCCGGAAGAATCCTGATCAGGATTATCCTAATGCATTCTGAATGAAGTGAAATCCGTTCAGGATGCATCAGGATGTCTTCAGTTCCGGAACGGAACGTTTTTTTGGCCGGAGAAAATACCGCAGCATGCTGCGCTTTTTGCTCCGGCCAAAAATCCTGAAGACTTGCCGCAAAGGCCGGATCCGGAATTAATGCCCATTGAAAGGCATTGATCCGGATCCGGCCTTAAGCTAAACGTCGTTTCGGCGCATTGCCGGAGCCGACATTTAGCTTTTTCTGAATGGTTACCATGGCTGCCGGGACGCTAAAGTCCTGGTTGCCATAGTAGGAGCGGGGAGCGGGGGAGCAGTATACTTACAGTCCGTGCGGCTCCCGGGGCGCTCCAGAGTGACGTCAGGGCGCCCCAAGCGCATGGATCATGTGATCGCATTGGACACGTCATCCATGCGCATGGGGCGCTCTGACGTCATTCTGGAGTGCCCCGGGAGCCGCACGGACTGTAAGTATACTGCTCCCCCGCTCCCCACTACTACTATGGCAACCAGGACTTTAATAGCGTCCTGGGTGCCATAGTAACACTGAAAGCATTTTGAAGACGGTTCCGTCTTCAAATGCTTTCAGTACACTTGCGTTTTTCCGGATCCGGAGTGTAATTCCGGTATGTGGAGAAAAACGCTAGTGTGAAAGTACCCTTAAAGGGGTTCTGCAGTTTTTTTAAACTGATGATCTATCCTCTGGATAGACTGGTACTGTGCATGATAAACAAAAGTAATTAATTATATATAATTATATCAGTCTGAAATCTGTCATGGTACAACCCATGCTTAAAGGGGTTCTGCAGTTTTTTAAAACTGATGATCTATCCTCTGGATAGATCATCAGCATCTGATCGGCGGGGGTCCGACACCCGGGACCCCTGCCGATCAGCTGTTTGTAAGAAGGCAGCGGCGCTGGCGGTAGCGCCGCGGCCTTCTCGCTGTTTACCGCAGGCCCAGTGACGTCACGACTAGTATCAATAGCCTGGGCGGGGCTAAGTTCTGTTCACTTAAATGAAGCTTAGCCCCGCCCAGACCAGTGACACTAGTCGTGACGTCACCGGGCCTGCGGTAAACAGCGAGAAGGCCACGGTGCTACTGCCAGCGCCGCTGCCTTCTCAAACAGCTGATCGGCAGGGGTCCTGGGTGTCGGAACCCCGCCGATCAGATGCTGATGATCTATAAAGAGGATAGCTCATCAGTTTAAAAAAACTGCAGAACTCCTTTAAGCATGGGTTGTACCATGACAGATTTGAGACTGATATACACTCACCTAAACAATTATTAGGAACACCATACTAATACGGTGTTGGACCTTCTTTTGCCTTCAGAACTGCCTTAATTCTACGTGGCATTGATTCAACAAGGTGCTGATAGCATTCTTTAGAAATGTTGGCCCATATTGATAGGATAGCATCTTGCCGTTGATGGAGATTTGAGGGATGCACATCCAGGGCACGAAGCTCCCGTTCCACCACATCCCAAAGATGCTCTATTGGGTTGAGATCTGGTGACTGTGGGGGCCATTTTAGTACAGTGAACTCATTGTCATGTTCAAGAAACCAATTTGAAATGATTTGAGCTTTGTGACATGGTGCATTATCCTGCTGGAAGTAGCCATCAGAGGATGGATACATGTTCTCATTCTGTTTACGCCAAATTCGGACTCTACCATTTGAATGTCTCAACAGAAATCGAGACTCATCAGACCAGGCAACATTTTTCCAGTCTTCAACAGTCCAATTTTGGTGAGCTCGTGCAAATTGTAGCCTCTTTTTCCTATTTGTAGTGGAGATGAGTGGTACCCGGTGGGGTCTTCTGCTGTTGTAGCCCATCCGCCTCAAGGTTGTGCGTGTTGTGGCTTCACAAATGCTTTGCTGCATACCTCGGTTGTAACGAGTGGTTATTTCAGTCAACGTTGCTCTTCTATCAGCTTGAATCAGTCGGCCCATTCTCCTCTGACCTCTCTAGCATCCACAAGGCATTTTTGCCCACAGGACTGCCGCATACTGGATGTTTTTCCCTTTTCACACCATTCTTTGTAAACCCTAGAAATGGTTGTGCGTGAAAATCCCAGTAACTGAGCAGATTGTGAAATACTCAGACCGGCCCGTCTGGCACCAACAACCATGCCACGCTCAAAATTGCTTAAATCACCTTTCTTTCCCATTCTGACATTCAGTTTGGAGTTCAATGCTAAATGCATTGAAGCAACTGCCATGTGATTGGTTGACTAGATAATTGCATTAATGAGAAATAGAACAGGTGTTCCTAATAATTCTTTAGGTGAGTGTAATTATATATAATGAATTACTTTTGTTTACCATGCACAGTACCAGTCATAAGTTTGGACACACCTTTTCAAACCAGAATATATTTCATATTTTAGATTCTTGAAAGTAGCACCCTTTTGTTTTGATATCAGCTTTGTATTGAGCTCTTTGTATTCTCTAAATCAGCTTCATGATGTAATCGCCTGGAATGGTTTTTAATTAGCAGTTATAACTTGTCAAGATTGTTAAGGGTATATTAGACTGCCAGATTTTGTGCCTGATAATTGCTAATGAGCGTTCCTATGAACGCTCGTTAGCGATCATATGGCAGTCTAATTCTGCCTCTAAATGCCCAATGAACGAGTAAACGCTCATTTATTGGGCAGTGCAGATCTTTCAGCAAGCTGAAAAAGATCTGGATTTTCCGGTGGCAGATCGCTCTGCCTAATAGCGATCTGCCGCCGGCACATCGCTGTCCTGCATGGGTATGAGCGATGACATACCAATCACTCCTCCCAATATTGCGGAGGACATAGCTGCATGTAATAGCAGCGGTGTCCTCTGCTAGCTATCTGCCGATTGCTTCCCTCCTGACAATCGCAAGCAGCATCGGGGTGTCTAATAAACCTTTAAAGGGGTTATCGATTACCATAAACTGCCTCCCCATGTGCCGTGCCCCTCACAGGGTATATACTTGCCATTGGCTGCTTCCCCAACACCGGATGTTTTCAGCGGCAGTACGGGGACCAGGAGTGGCGCAGGGAGCGAGGTAAGTATATTCCCCGTGAGGGGCTGGGAACATGGGGAGGCAGTTTATGTTATTGGATAAACCCTTTAAAGGTTTATTAGACACCCCGATGCTGCTATCAATTGTCGGGAGGGAAGTCATTTCAGTTTATTTTTAATATAGTGTAAACATGGAATTGAGTACCACTTCTACCTCTGCACAACACAACTGATGATCTCACACACATTATGAAGGCAAGAAATTCCACAAATTAAAGGGGTTGTCCCATAAAAAATATTCTACTGAATACTTTTGTAATTACATGTAATAAAAATGTTTAGCCTAGCTACTGAGTTATTCAATAAAATGTATCTCTAAAGCACCACATGCTGTTTGTTTTTTCTTATTTCTTTGACCTGCTCACTGAGAAGGCCGCACATGCTCAGTTTCATCCTACAACTTCCTCCTGAGCTGTGATAGGGAGAGCATGGACACGCCCCCTGAGCTGCAGCAGAAAAGACACTCCCCTTGTGCTTTTATCTTGATATAAATCTAACAGAGCAATGAATGAGGAGATCTCTGGATCCATGTAAGGTACATGGCTGGTTCTAGCTTTGTTAGAAAGAGATTGTCATATACTTTATGATGTCTGATTTTCATATTTTACATTAGTCATGGGATAACCCCTTTAAAATGTAACCACTTTAATTTTATTTTCAGTTTATTTTTAGTATAGTGAAGGGGAGAGTCTATCTTCAGTCTTCAGGTCTACTGAGTGCGGAAGATGTCTGGCTGTAACAAGTCAGATGAGCAGTGCTAGTTCGGGCACATATAGGCTAAAAGCCTCTATATGTTACACATAGGCATCTTCAGTGCTCAGCAGCATTGAAGACTGATGACAGACTCTCCCCTACACTATATTAAAGATAAACTGAAATGATAGTTACACTTTAATTTGTGGAATTTCTTGCCTTCATAATGTGTGCAAGACCATCAACTGTGTTGTGCAGAGGTAGAAGTGGTACTCAGTTCCATGTTTAGCCCTATTTTAATACTGTTCTAATCCATGTTATGGCAAGAACCACTGAAATAAATAAAGAGAAACACCAGTCCATCATTACTTTAGGACATGAAGGTCAGTCAGCCTAGAAAATTTACAGAACTTTTAAAGGTATCTGCAAGAACAGTCATGAAAACCATCAAATGCTATAATGATGTCACGGTGCGGTTCACTGTGACAGTTGTTGCTGTGTAGGCTGACTGCATGCTCTCTCCATACTGGCTGCAGGCTTTTCCCCAGTGCAGGCTGGTTGCTTGGGGCTGCATGCTGGCTGCAGTGTAGTGTGTGAACTATGCTTGTGAATGTGTGTACTTCCCATATCTGTATATCAGTGCAGGTCTTGTCACTGGTGCCGTGCAGGCTGGCTGCAGGTTCTCTTGCGCACTGGCTGCAGGCTTTCTCCTGTGTATGCTGGTTCCTTGGGAATGCGTGCTGGCTGCAGCCTTTATTGTGTGAACGGTGCCTGAGTAGGTGGATGTTCTTTTACTTGTTGGTGTCTGGTTCTGGTAGGGTTAACATTCCCTGGTCTGGGCCTGGGTGTGACTTATCAGATGCCCTCCTTATTGCAGCTCTTTCTTTCTGTGATCTGTGGGGCTTGGGGTCAGTTCTGTCTTGTTCCTTGCTGGGTGTAGCCCCTTGCTGCTGACCCAGGGGGTTTTGCCATCTGCCCTTCTGTGTGGTGTCGCCTGATAAAGTGTTGTTGTATCCTTTTTCTTCCTTGTCTGATCTTCTGTACCTGTTTGGTGTCTTGATCCTGTCTGTTCTATGTTTAGCCTGGCAGTACTCAACTACTTCTGATCCAGTCTGTTCCATATCTTGCCTGGCAGTGCCTTACTGCTTCTGTTCCTGTCCTGTGTATGTCCTGCCTTCGTGCGAGGGCTCCCGGGTTCTCCAGAGGGAGGACATCTAGTGCAGCTCTGCCTGTGACCAACCATCTTCCGTTCAGCATGGGGTCCAGGCATCTACTTGTGTGCTGTTTATGTTTGTCTTGTTTGATCCATGTCCTGAGTTTGTTTGGCTTTTAGTCCTTCTGTTGTCATCTGTCTGCTGAGGCTTGTACCAGCGTGGTTCTTTGCAGGGAGCGGCCAAGTTCATCCCCACCACCAGGGGCTCTGTGAAGAACGGGGCTTGCTGGCTCTACGCCCTCTGGGTTTGGCCTCCTGACTTTGCCAGTGCACTTAGTTCAGTGGTAGTGCTACCACTATTGCCTAACCTACTTTGTCCTACATTACGGTCATGTTCCTTGATTACATGTGTAATGAAGTATTCTGTTGGTTACTGGTCTGCGATCTGTCTTGTCCTGTTTTCGAGACGTTTCAGAGGTCTGACTGTCCTCCGGAACGTGACAGATGAAACTGTCTCTCATGCAGATTGCCCCAAGAAAGGAAGATCAGGGGTTACTTTTGTCTCAGAGCAAAAGTTCATTGGAGTTATAAGCCTCAAAATGCTTTACAGAGATCAAGTACCAGACACATCTCAATATCAACTGTTTAGAGGAGACTGCGGGAATCAGGCATTTATGGTTGAATTGCTGCAAAGAAGCCACTACTAAGCAACAACAAGAAAAAGAGAATTGCTTGGGCCAAGAAACATAAGGAATGTACATCAGATAAGTGGAAATCTTACAGCATTCTGCAGTGACATGCCATCTTATTGGGTTGGCATTGCCATCATTTGTTTTTCAACAGGACAATGACCCCAAACACACTTCCAGGCTATGTAAGTGCTATTTGACCAAGATGTACAGTGATGGAGTGCGACATCAGATGACATGGCCTCCATAATCACCTGACCTTAACCCAACTGAGATGGGCTGGGATGAGTTGGACTGCAGAGCGACAAAAAAGCACCTCTGGGAACTCCTTCAGGACTCTTGTAAAACAGTTCCAGGCAATTACCACATAAAGCTGACTGATAGAATGCCACAAATGTGCAAAGCTGTTATCAAGGCAAAAAGGGGCTACCTCGAAGAATCTAAAATATAAAACATAATCGGATTTGTTTAACATTTTCTGTTTACTACTTAATGTGTTCCTTAATCATTTTCATGTCTTCAATATCAATCTACAATACAGAAAAAAAAAACAAAAAAAAAAAACATGGAATGTAGAGGTATGTCCAAAACATTTGAATTGAACTACATGCAAGTAGCCTTCTAGAGGACTAAATATTAAAGTAATTATACAGTCAAACAAATAGAGAATGGTTATTAAGAACATCACACAGCCAGGACTTTATTCATACACAATTCTGTACTGGGCAATCCCATTGGGATAGCCTACCATACTTTAGACTTTACATAGTGTATACACTATATTTTAAAAGGTTGTCTCATGACATGCCTATACCTATGGACCTCATAGAGCGGCTCCTACTATAGTGAATCCATTATATCCATGCATTACATAGGTAATCATCATCATCTAATGCTACATTTCTCCTGTAGCAGCCGTAATAGGTGAAATGTATGCTTAGACATAGCTGGGTGAATCTTTTTTAGAATGGCCACCACTACTGATTGAAGACATACAGTGCATACTACATATATATACCTAAATACCTATATATATTTGTTTCTTTATTTTATTTTTATTACCCTCATTACCCTCATGAAACATTTTTATGCATTATGCTCAAGAAATAGCTCTGCTGATCCCTTATTTCCCCAACAAACAAATGTGCACCTGCTGCTTATGTCAAGTCAGTTGTTCCAAATGGATTTACTCATCCATTAAAGGAGGCAGCCTTTTGTTACCATGTTTATCTTGGTAAGGTTTACCATCAGCCTGTTACGTACTGGAACACGTCATAGAATTGACCTCATATATCAAACATCTCTGCTTCTTTTTCTTTCCAAAATGAAAAACTACGATCGATATAACGACAAATGTCATCATTGGTAAATTCCCCCAGTTCTGATACCAACTGAATAGAGTCTTTTCTACATTTGGGGAGTGGAGTCAGTTCATCAGAGGCCACTACACTCTGCTTGGGTTTGAGGTCCATTGTAATCCTGGGTTCATCATCTGATGTATTTTCAATTACAGTCTCTTCTAGCTGCTCAGTTACTTTTACATCATCTACATCTCCCACTATACTGTCCCCAAAGAATTTCTGCTTGAGATCCTCAAATCCATCAATCCAATCCCTCTTCCCAGATTCAATCTCTTCTATGACAACCTTATGAAATTTCCGAATGAGTTCCCAGCTATGACTACCTAGACGGTCAAACATTTCATAGCATAGAAGGTGACGAAACTTTCTCTCATCTCGTGACATAGTCATTTCTAATAACTGGAAGTAACCCAACATGAAGAGGTCCAAGGTTAGGCTTGAGTATTCAACTGGTGACCCATTTACATGTGGTAAAAAGTGTTCTGGCCAATAAAGCATGTTTGCTCTACTCAGACGCCGAATTTGCCTTGTGGGAACCTGACAAATGATACTTCTCCAATGACTGATCAACTTTCCAACAACCTGTCTCTGCTTCATAAAATATAAAAGGCGATCATCATCACTTTGTCCTTTGGCCATTTTGCCATTCTCATCATTTTCTGTCTTCCTCTTCTCAATCTCTACCTCGCTACTAGTGGAACTACTGGTTGACTTCATTTTTGGATTGCCATTTTTAACAGAATCTGTAAATGTCCATTTCTTCCAGTGTTCAAGGAAAAGATACACAATCCTTTCCTTTCTCATGTCTATGTAGTCTTGTACACAGCTAAGTTCTGTTTGTACAGGTAGACTTCTGGTCATGTGATCTGCACTAAACAATGGCTCTCCTAATGCATCCATCATGTGGCTTTGGTTACTACAGTCTATGTGTCTTGGGAAGACATCTTCATCATGAAATGTTAACTGAGCATGGGGCAGCATGATAGGTGGTTCATCATGTGGTCTTGACATTCCATCATTCAAGATGCTGAATTGCTCATTGCTTGTTATGTAGTCTTCTTCCAAGATGGGTTCCCTTCCATAACCGTTAGCAGCCGTTCCTACTGGTAAAGATCGTTTCCTTTTATAGATCCTGTTGGAAGCATCATAATCACTTTGTGGCCGTGTGTACAATTCATAATTAGCTTTTAAGTTTTTGACAGACACACCAAACTGCTTGATTTCTTTCTCAACTTCTTCTCTGGTGGAACTGAAGGACTGAGATCTACCAATATTTGCACCACTATCTTTTGGTGTATTTTGAGGCAGTTCAGTGGTGTCCCTGGACACTAGGTCTTCAAGATCAACTTCTTTACCTCCAAGAGTTGCTAAGAGGATTGCCATACTTTTTAAAAGAGTGGAAATTTTGGAACACCAAGCTGGAAGGTCATCTGCTCTGCCTTGCATTTGTTTTGGATTAACAGTGAAGTGCTCTTGTGATAATGCTGCAGATACTGGTAGGAGTTGCTGTAGTTCATGTTCTAGCTGCTCCAGTTCAGTTTCCACTTTCTGGACTTTATGCATCACTTGAAGATTCTCAATCTGCTTCTCAATACGATTGATATCATCTTCCGTCATGAGTTCCCCAAATGGTCCCAAAATTGCATTATGTGTATGAGAATATCTCCATCCTTCTGGGTGGTAGAAACTACCGGCCTCACACTAGTGCAAAAATAAATAAATAATAGAAATGGAGGGAACGTGTCCCTCAGGATACAAAGCCAAATAGTCTGTTCGTTGCACTCTTTTTAAAAAACTACATGTTTTAGTGGTGTAATGGTATACCAGGATATCGCTAAACATGGGGTTTCCAATTAAGGACGGACTAAAACTCCAAGCAAATAGGAGCAAAGAACATAACATCATTGATGGAACATACAGGTGGCAATCCCATTAATCAAGCATGCTCTTAAGTATTTTCATAAGCAATAACATGATATTCATCACTGGAAAGATGGCTAGCCATGAAGATGGCACAGGACAGAGCACTCATTACACCACTAAATGTCCATGTAAAACATTTAAACGTGCAGTATACAGTATACATATATAATGTCTATCAATGTCTACATATATACCTTTGGGTCAGGAGCTCTGTCCAAGTAAAGTGCTGTGTTAATTAAAGGGAATGTGTCACCAATATTTTGGCTTGCATATGTATCAAATCTTTTTTTTTACACAATAAAAGCACACAGAGCTATGCGGACTGGGTATTGTGGATGTGCTAGCGGCCATCTAGCAACCCATGTCTTCAGCTCTATACCCAAAATCCCGGTGACAGGTTCCCTTTAACTGCAGCAACATAGACCATAGTCCACAATTGACATAAACTGTTCATTGATTTCTATGGGGGAGTTTTCTACACATGCTTTGTGACCTGTGCACACTTCATTGTGCAGGGAGGAGGCGTACTGTGACCATCAATGGTGAATCCTCTGTTATCTAAACATGTGTTATGTCTCATTGTAATCCTGCCTGTGTTGATAATGAGATCACAGTTGGAAAGAGATCTTTCCAGTACAGGAAGTATTGACTTATTATTAGGCTTATAGTGCCAGAGAGAAAACGGCAAGATTTTAGCCTTTTTTTAAATATAGATGTATAGTGAAATGGAAACTTAAAGGAGTTGTGTCACTCCAGCAAGTTGCGTTTATTATATAGAGAAAGTATTTTTTTATATTTAAAAAAAAAAAAAAGGTTTTAATTTATTTTAAAATAAATAAATAAATATATAGAGAAAGTTAATACAAGGCACTTACTAATGTATTGCTATTATCCATATTGCCTCCTTTGCTGGCTTGATTCTTTTTCCATCACATTATACACTGCTCGTTTCCATGATTATGACCACCCTGTAATCCAGCAGTGGTGGCCGTGCTTGCACGCTATAGGAAGAAGTGCTGGCCTCTCTGGTGTGCCGAGACCGCGGGAGCGCACATAAACCGGTGCTTTTTTACTGGAATGCAGGGGGGTCATAACCATGGAAACGAGCAGTGTATAATGTGATGGAAAAATGAATCCAGACAGCGAAGAAAGCAATATGGATAATCACAATACATTAGGAAGTGCCTTGCTTTCTCTACATAATACATTCTATTTGCTCAAGTGACACAATCCCTTTAAAACATCAGTAAAAATACATTTAACATAAAAAAACTTTATTTAAACAATAGGTCATTTTCTGATGACACATTCCCTTTAAGGATAGAACTTAGATTTCTCTATACCAGATACTGCAGTTTAAATGTATCACAAGAAGAACCAAACAAACTTCACACCAACACCATGCAAAGATATTCTCATAGATGAGAGATCAGTCCTCTATTATCATTACTTAGGAGGAATTCTTCTTAAAGATACCCCAGTGGTCTATCTTCCTGCCACCTCACTAACGTTATAGAATGTGCCATAGAGGCTCCTAGGTAGGTCCCAGTGCAAAATCTATAAGTTCACAATCTGCCATAGACCATGTATTATAGCAGGGGGCTCTTGCTAATTGCTACACCTGCATCCCCAATAACTGCACCCCTGCCCTTCCTGGATAAACATGGAGAACGTGCACTTCTACAGCTTCACAACCATTGATGTGGGGAGACAGAAACAGGATTAGGAGTCCAGTTCTTCCCTATAGATCAGAGAACCTTATCTATTATCAGTTGTCAACAGTCCCGAATTTGCAGGAACTGTGCCTAATTTTCAGACACAGACCCTGCATATTCAGGTTGTCCCATGAAGAAAATGGATGGGGCTTATGTAAGCCCTGTACGTAAATGAGCAGCCCACGCAGTTTGGGGGAACTGCAGAAGCCTTTTGTCACCATGTATATCCTGGTCATGTTATTTGTAATCTGCAAGATACATAAAAAATAAATTAAGTGTTAATGAATGAGATGCTACATAGAACCCTTTTAAAGGGGTTTTCCAAATTTTATCCACAGGATTACACCATAATTGCTTTATATACCATGAATGCCATAAAGTGGCAAACATCATCCATAGCTTCCAATGTTGAAAAAAAATGTATACCGCATGGTATAATTTTTTCTTTTTTTTGCGGTTATGATATATCCTGTGGGAATGCCCCTTCAACCTGTTAGTGACCACCAATACGCCTTTTTATGGCGGTCACTAATGGCTATGTTAGCCAAGTTTAAGAGATGCATGGATCTCCCGTGCAGCGGGAAGCAGGGCTTGGCTTTCACATGAGAGCCAGGCAACTGCTTTAACTGCCCATATAAGCATAAGGCCTCATGCACACGAACGTATTTTCATTCCGTGTCCGTTCCGTTTTGTTTCCGTATATGGAACTATTCATTTCAATGGGTCCGCAAAAAAAATGGAAGGTACTCTGTATGCATTCCGTTTCCGTATGTCCATATTTCCGTTCCGCAAAAATTTTTCCTATTTTTGTCCGCATTATGGACAAGGATAGGACTGTTCTATTAGGGTCCAGCTGTTCCGTTCCGCATAAATACAGAATGCACACAGATGTCATCCGTATTTTTTGAAGACCGCAAAATTCATATGGTCGTGTGCATGAGGCCTTACAGTGTATTATACAAGCAATGAGAAGATAGCATGTTAAAGTGGGACTAGTAAATGGTTAAAAAAAAGGCGAAATAACGTTTTATTAAAAAATCTCCAAGAAAAAAAACACTTTTTCATTGAAAAACTGCTTTTCAATGGAAAAAAATAGCAAAAATAAAATCCCCTTCACATATTTGGTATCGCCGAATCTGCAACCTTCCACACTAAAAAATTATCATGTAAGTTATCCATATGGTGAATGCCATAAAAAAAAAGAAAAGAATTTCTGTTTTATGCATATTTGTCAACAAAAAAAAGAATAAAAAGCAATCAAAAATGTGCAACCCAAAATAATAACAATAAAAACTACAAGTCGTCACGCACAAATCAAGCCCTCACACAGCTCTGTAGAACGAAAAATCAAAAAAGTCATGCGTCTTGCAGCGAAGCAAAAAAATAAAAATTATAATTGTTTTTTTTATAAAAAGGGCTTTTATTGTGCAAAAGTAGTAAAACATATTTGGTATCGCTGTAATCGTGCTGATCCAGAGAATAAAGTTATAATGTTATTTATGCCCAAAAATTAATGCTGCTAAATTTATGACATAAAATATTAACTGGCAGTATTGATGTTTTTTCCCATCCCCCAAAATAAATGTTAATAAAGGTTAACGGGAATCTGTCACCTAATCTGAGCCTTTTAGACCGCTCAGATCAGGTTATAGACTCCTTTGCCCTCATTACAATGGTGCCTTTATTTGTGCTGTCCCTCGCCGAAATCGTCCAAAAAAGACTTGTAAAACTTATGCTAATGAGGTTCGGCAAGTGCCCAGGGGCGGCGTTACTGCAGCAAGTGCCCAGGCCCCTCTGCAATGTGCCCAGAAAACCACACCTATTTCACCCCTCTGGCCCGCCCTCCTTTCCTATTATTACCTCCTTCTCTCCCTCACAAATCTCGCTCCTGCGCCGCTCCACACTTGTCCTGCACCTGCGCACTGCTGTGCCCATTATGGGCAGAGGAACAGGGAGTTGGACTGCGCATGCGCCGGTCCGTAGCTCGAAATCCAGCGGGTGGAAGTAACTAGCCGCTGCAGAGGACTGCAGTTAAGCCAAAGAAGGGGCGGGTTGGAGCAGCAGCGTCTTTCCTCTAGCAGGCGCGAGATTTCCTCAAGCAAGTGCGGATGCGGTGCGTGAAGACGATCGGGGGAGACCCGATCATTATTATTTTCCCTTATAACATGGTTATAAGGGAAAATAATAGCATTCTGAATACAGAATGCATAGTACAATAGCACTGGAGGGGTTAAAAAAATAATAATAATAATTTAACTCACCTTAATCCACTTGATTGTGCAGCCCGGCTTCTCTTCTGTCTTCTTCTTTGCTGTGTGCAGGAAAAGGACCTGTGGTGACGTCACTCCGGTCATCACATGATCCATCACCATGGTAAAAGATCATGTGACGGACTATGTGATGACCGGAGTGACGTCACCACAGGTCCTTTTCCTGCAGACAGCAAAGAAGAAGACAGAAGAGAAGCCGGGCTGCGCGATCAAGTGGATTAAGGTGAGTTAAATTATTTTTCTTTCTTTTTTAACCCCTCCAGTGCTATTTTACTATGCATTCTGTATTCAGAATGCTATTATTTTCCCTTATAACCATGTTATAAGGGAAAATAATACAATCTACAGAACACCGATCCCAAGCCCGAACTTCTGTGAAGAAGTTCGGGTTTGGGTACCAAACATGCCGATTTTTCTCACGCACGTGCAAAACGCATTACAATATTTTGCACTCGCGCGGAAAAATCACGCATGTTCCCGCAACGCACCCGCACCTTTTCCAAAAGTATTCAGATCCAGGTGACGGGTTTGAAAACGTAGACTATTTTTTGTGGGACAACCCCTTTAAGAAAGGTGTCCTGATATTGAGGCATCAGCACAGTCCGAGGTCCCAACACTTCTACTTTGAATATCATTTGAATAGCTAAGCCAGCTCCCCTTCACAGTGCCCCAGAAGGTTACTGCAAATTGTTAATTTGCCACTTAATGGGTTAATGTCTATTGTTAATGTTATGTGATGTTATGTGATGTTTGTAATCCAAGACCTGAAATGGGAACACCATTATGTTATGCTGCCCTTCTCAGTGGGAGGAGGTGGGCCCCTGAAGCGAGCTTCGGATGCTTTATCCGAAGTCGCTTCGTTCAAAACTTCGGGAAAAATACTGTATGGAGATCCATCTCCATACAGTATTAGAATGTATGTGCTCTGATGAGCCGAAGTAACTTCTTCCCGAAGTTGAGCGTGATTTTGTTGAATAACTTCGGTAGTTGATTTTTAAAATGGAAAACCACTTTCAAACTTGAAACAGGGTTCTTTTTCAAGTTTTAAAGTGGTTTTCTACTTTAAAAATCAACTACTGAAGTTATTCAACGAAGTCATGCTCGGAAAGGGAACTCCGTAAAAAAATAATAAAAACAATGCCTTGCAAAAAACATAATATCAAATGATAAAAAAATCTTATGAACCCCAAAATTATACCAATGAAAATGTCAAGTCAACCCACAAAAAAGAGCCCTCACACAAGACCATTGCCAGAAAAACAAAAGGGCAACACAAAAAGCTGATAAAAAAAAAAAAAAAAAATTTAATTGTGTAAAAATAGAAAAACTTTAAATTAGAAATTGCGTGAGGCGCCACCTATCATGTCTAGAGGGGGCTAGAAGCCGTATGAACAGTAAGGAAGTTAGATCCAAAAAAAGTGAGAATATAGTAAATAATAAAATCAGTACAGATCCGTAAATAAAAGGGGATCAAATATTGCCAAGTTATCGTTGTAAAATATGGACATAAAGAAAGGCCAATATGGGAACAATTACTTACTTCACCAGGGAGGTGGGTGAAGTAAGCGCTGGCTCTGCGATTTCCGTCTGCCTCATAGAAATGAATAGGAGCATGGGCCGCGCGTGCGTGATGAGCTCCCATTCACTTGTATGGGAGTAGCTGGGAGCAGCGCTTGGTGGTGAACAGACCCCAGGAAACCCGGGGTCCTCCAGCCATAGCTCTCCCCGCTCCGTTCTCCTTGTATGCCCCCATTGTATGTGATGGGAATACCCCTTTATGACACTTGCCACCCTAACCTCCATCACCGAGGTCGACTATCGTTTGTACACACCACGTCTGAATACAGGATGGACCATCGGACTTCAATATTAAAGGTGCTGTATTTTGAAGAAGTTCGACGCGTTTCGGGGAACCAGTATCTTCCCCTTCCTAAGGAGCATATACAATCCATTGTATATACTCCTGAGAAAGGGGAAGATACTGGTTCCCCAAAACGTGTCAAACTTCTGTGGAATCTGCCAGCACTGTACTGCTGTGACTTCTTTTCCCTTACTTCCCACTATGTTTGTTTTCAGCTCCTGAGATCACAGAGCAGATAAGGAGGGGGCAATCACACTTAGAAAATGGCAGGAGGCTCCTGTGTGGAACCAGTTCTTTTATCAGGGTCAGGATCTCAGCAGGCTCTGACAAGCCCCAACTTTCTCTCTGCCGTCTTCTGAACCTCTGTTACCTGGGACGGATCTTGCCTGACAACAGGTAGTGAACTGCAAATTAGGTGGAAGTGAGACCCCTAGTGGACACGACTTTACAACTTTTTTTCAGGTGAATGCGGGCAAATGTTTTAAATGAAGTGATTTAGAAGTTTTCTATTTACACCATTCTCTATTAAATGAAATTGCGTGAAGGTACAGTGACTCATTAAGGGGAGTGGTGTGACTCAGGCACAAGCTGGGCACAACATATTGGGCACTGAAATACCATATCTGTCGAAAAATTGAAATTTTCAATTTGCACCATCTGCTGTGCATTAATAGCAAAAATAAAATCCCCTTCACACATGGTTATAATGGAAGATAACAGAATCCATAAGATGGAAGTCAAAACGGAAGCCTTTAAGAGGCATTCTGTTTTGATCCGTCTTCATAAAAGTCTATGGGAATCATAACGGATCCGTCTGGTTCCCGTTATGCAAGACGGAAAACAAAGTCCTGTTGACAGGTCTTTTATCTCCGTTCTGCATAACGGAAACAGGACGGATCCGTTAGGATTCCCATAGACTTCTATTAAGACGGAATGCCTTTTAAAAGCTTCAGTTTTGCATTCCATCATAATACAAGCCTATGGGCAGTAGAACGGATCCGTCCTTCCGTCTTATGGATTCCGTTATTTTCCGTTTATAACCATGTTATAACGGAAAGCCATAACGGAATCCAGAACGCAGATATGAACCCACCCTTAGGTCAATGTTAATTTATAACTATTTTGTGAGGTATCACTATGTCTTAAAAGGAGAGAAATTCAAATTTTCAGTAAATTTTTTTGTGTGAAAAAAAGTAAGAAATATCTACCCAGATTTACCACTAACATGAAGTACAATGGGGGAGATTTATCAAAATTGGTGTAAAGGAAAACTGGCCTGGTTGCTCATAGCAACCAATCAGCTTCCACATTTCATTTTCCAAAAGAGCTCTGAAATATGAAAGGTGGAGTCTGGTTGTTTGCTATGGGCAACTAAGCCAGTTTTCCTTTAGGCCAGTTTGATAAATCTCCTGAGGATAGGTCATCAATAAAAATAACTTGGACAACCCCTTTAATTATAAGTACTCCCTCCATTCAAGTGAACGAAGCGAGTACTAGTCATAACACTACACCGCTGTATCGTCCGAGACGATGGGCAGTGTAATGAACAGGAGGCATTGCTCACATGGAGCGCCGCCTCCTCTTCAAACAACTGATCGGCGGGGGTGCCGAATGTCGGACCCCCTCCGATCAGATATTGATGACCTTTCCTGACGATAGGTCATCAATATAAATGGTAGGACATTTATTTAATTTAAAGCAGATTAAATAACTTTTATTTCCTAGCTGGACAACACCTTTAATCCAACGCTGCTATGTATGAATATTCTATAATGGACAAGTATATAGACATGTAAAACATCAATGGAATTCATAATCTTACATCCTTCTACAGAATATCCAGAACACCCAGTTCTAAGGATAGATACCTGCTGTGTGTAATGTAGAGATTCAGCAGAGTAATGTCATGCAAATTCTCCATTTGTCTACTTGGGTGTGATTTGCATTCACCTCCATAGGGTGTCACTCGACAAACTTAGTTATAAAACAAAACAACGTATTTGCAGTGATGAAAGGACAAGGTGAGCCTATACCATAAAGGGGTTGTCTCATGATGACAACCCCTGTCCATATTGTCTACTGGGGCATATGAACACCAGGTGTCTGTGAGGCAGAACAGAGATCCGGTGGAGCACGTATAACCTCCTACTTTATAGCTGACGTCTACTAAGGTCATCTAAAAAGGATTTGTCCAGTTTAGAAAACCCATTTTCAAATACTATATTAAGGAATTCTGAGAATAACTAGGTAACTATACGGGGGGGAGTAACCAGTGCGCAGCGCTCACAGTGACCGATTGGTCAATTTGAATATGGGTGGAGCGGGACGCACTTAAAAGAGACGTAACAGCACTATTCAATTGCCACTGCCGCATGATCGAAACAGGTGCACAGCCACTGCTTCTGGCGCCTGGACATCCTTTTTCCCTGAAGAGCCAAGTTCCTACCTGGTGAAATGCGTCGGAGGATGACACAGGACATCTCTACTAGGGAGGTAAGAGCATAGGGATCTTCAATATAGGCCCGAGGTTCCTGAGGCTGGGGGTCGTCCTTCTAAGGACGAGTGCCCCGACTACAGCCATTGAGGCATTTACACTGACTAGACTAGGTCAAGTAGGGTAAGTACGTAGGGAGAGTTAGTGACCTGATTAGGCTCCTCCCCAGTACATACAATACGCCCCCTACAACACAGGAACGCCACTAGGTCCATCTAACTAGACCCTATCCCCCTTCCCTAAATAGCGCAGGAGTTTACTTTACTCCATTGTCTCATCTATTTTAATGATAGAAATAAAAGTTAAATCTTAACTCTAATATAACAAGGCACACTCGGTACATAATATACACTAATTCTGAGAATACCGGCGGACAAAGGGTTGTTCATGACCATCATTATTGTCCAAAACAATAAGTGGTTACAAAGAGCGTGTCTTGGTCTGGTGGGCCTCCTGTGTCCTGCATTAAACCACACAACCTATTCATTTGAATAGACACAGTGCCATTCAGCTGTGGTGGTGCTGCAGGTATTAAAGGGCTTCTGTCATCAGGTTATTAAACTGGCTGACTTTAGACACGTGCTAAAGTCAGATGAAGCTAAAGGTCTTCCTATGTGCTTCTGATTTTGTAAAGTTTTATTTTATGCAAATGAGCCTCTAGGAGCAATGGGGGGTGTTGCCCCTTCTCCTAGAGGCTCAGTTATCCCTCCTCTGGCCACACCCTAGTCATGTTGATTGACAGGGCTAGGCAGGACGATGTAAGTAAGCATCTGCAAAAAGGGGGTTGTGTTATGATGACAACAACTGTCCATATTGTTTACTAGGGCATATGAATGTGAATGTTGTGTGAACATAGACCCAGTAAAGCATATATAACCTGCTGCTTTATTCTGGTTTATAGTTAAAGAGGACCTTTCACCGATTCTTACCCTATGAACTAACTATACAGATATGTAGAGCGGCGCCCGGGGATCTCTCTGCACTTACTATTATCCCCGGGCGCTGCTCCGTTCTCCTGGTATGCCCTCCGGTATCTCCGCTCACTAAGTTATAGTAGGCGGAGATACCAGTCCCTAAGTTATGGTAGGCGGGGTCTGCCCTAGCGCTGGCCAATCGCAGCGCAGAGCTCACAGCCTGGGAGGTTATTTTCTCCCAGGCTGTGAGCTCTGCGCTGCGATTGGCCAGCGCTAGGGCAGACTCCGCCTAACATAACTTAGGGAACGGAGATACCGGAGGACATAGCAGGAGAACGGAGCGGCGCCCGGGGATAATAGTAAGTGCAGTGAGATCCTCGGGCGCCGCTCCACATGTATGTATACTTAGTTCATAGGGTAAGAATCGGTGAAAGGTCCTCTTTAAATGGGCACATTTATTAAGACTGGCGTTTTAGACGTCGGTCTTATTAAACCAATGCACTGGCGGTGGATCCACTGGAGTTATGTAGAGGTGCTGGCCTCTACATAACTTTGGTGGATCCACCGCCGCTTCTAAATGTAAGATAGCCTCCTTGCTGTCTTAGATTTAGACTCTTTTCTACCCCTAAAACAGGCGTAGAAAATGGTAAATGAGATGGACCTGCCGCCCCGTCTCCACCCAAGCCACACCTACTTTTTGAGACCTGGCATGAGGGGGAAAAAGTCACAGAATCTCCACCAGAAATACGCCTAATATAGGTGTATTTTTGCTTAATAAATGACCCCCAAAGTCTATATACAATGCCTTGAAAAAGTATTCATACCTCTTGAACTTTTTCAAGTTTTTTTCACCCACAAACTTGGTATGTGTAATGTATTTTACTAGGATTTTATGTGCTAGACCAACACAAAGTAGCAAGTATGTGTGAAGTGAACAAATTAATTATACATGGTTTTTCAGTACTTTGTAGAACCACCTCTCGCTGCAATTACAACTGCAAGTCTTTTGGGGTATGTCTCTACCAGCTTTGCACATCATGAAATGTTTGCCCATTCTTCTTTGCAAAATAGCTCAAGCTCAGTCAGATTGGATGGAGAGCATCTGTGAAAGGCAATTTTCAAGTCGTTCCACGGATCCTCAATGGGAATTAGGTCTGGATTGTGACCGAGCCATTCTGACACTTTGATCTAAACTATTCCATTGTAGCTCTGGCTGTATGTTTAGGGTCGTTGTCCTCCTGGAAGGTGAATCTCCGCCCCAGTCTCAAGTCTTTTGCAGCCTCTACCAGGTTTCCCTCCAGGATTTCACTGTATTTAGCTCCATCCATCTTCCTATTAACTTTGACCAACTTCCATGTTTCTACTGAAGAAAAGCATCCCCATTGAATGATGCTGCTACCATGTTTCACGATGGGGATGGTGTGTTCAGGGTGATGTGCAGTGTTAGTTTTTCTTCACACATAGCGTTTTGCATTTAGCTCTTTCTTCCACATGTTTGCTCTGTCCCATACATGGCTTGTGGCAAACTGCAAACGGGACTTCTTATGGCTTGCTTTCAAAAATAGCTTTCTTCTTGCCACTCTTCCATAAAGGCCAGATCTTTGTGGAGTTCACGACTAATAGTTGTCCTGAGGATAGATTCTCTCACCTGAACTGTGGATATCTGCAGCTCCTCCAGAGTGACCATGGGCCTCTTGGCTGCTTCTCCTTACCCGGGCTGTCAGTTTAGGTAGATGGCCATGTCTTGGTAGGTTTGCAGTTATGTCCTTCCATTTTTAGATGATAGATTGAATGGTGCTTCATGAGATGTTCAGAGTTTATTTTTATTTTTTATAACTTAACCATGCTTTACACTTCTCCACAACTTTTATCCCTGACCTGTCTTGTATGTTCTTTGTTTTTCATGATGCTGTTTGATCCCAAACCTCTGAGGCCTTCATAGAACAGCTGTAGTTATACTGAGAAGAAATTACACACAGGTGGAATCTGTTTACTAATTAGGTGACGTTTGAAGGCAATCGGTCACACTGGATTTTATTTAGGGATATCAGAGTACAGGAGGCTGAATACAAATGCATGCCCCACTTTTCAGATTTTTATTTATGAAAAATGTTGAAAACTATGTATCATTTTCTTTTCCCTTCACACATACTCTCTACTTTGTGTTGGCCCATGACATAAAATCTCAATAAAATACATTTAAGTTTGAGGGTGTAACGTGAAAAAATGTGGAAAAGTTCAAGGCACTGTATGTCTTCTTAAAGGCTCTCATCTATTATCCAATGCAGAAAGTGGTTACAAAGAGCGTCTCTTAGCCTGGAGGACCTGCCCTGCCCTGCATGACAACAATGGACACTGTAATTCCCCTGTGGTACCGTTGCAGGGAAATTGAACTCTTAGGGACCATTCATACAAAGGCTTTTACAGCTGAATTTTAGCGCATGTCCCTCAGTGCTGCCTCCCATTGAGATGCGTGGGAGGCAGAAAGGACGCTCCGGTGGCAGCTTAAAGTTGGATTTTGACTCATAGGGAGCAACTTCCACAAGGTGATGCTAGCCAGACTGTTCTTTTTCACTGGGAGATATCTCTTTGCATATTATTTTCCCATGGAGCACTGCCTATAAGTGTCCATTCACAGCTGGTCTCTTTAAAGAGACCTAACACACTGCCTAAGCTGCTCCTCGGAGAAAAAAAAGGAGAGGGCAAAAATATTCACTTTGCCCATTCCTTCTCTCCCCTGACAGCTGGGAACTCTCCACACACATTAGACAACACATTAATGTACAGGTATTTGGGGACTTTGAAAGGGGTTGTCCGCTTTTATTTATATTGATGACCTATCCTCAGGAAAGGTCATCAATAGAGATGAGCGAATCGAAGTTGACCAAGTGGAATTCGATCAGAATTTCATGAAAAATTTGATTCGCACCGAATCTGAATTTCCTCACGCTTCGTGGTAACGAATCAAATTTTTTCCTAAAATGGCTTCTGCACGTGTGAGAACATGGAGCAAGGAACTCTGGGAAGGCGGGATCACCCATAATGCCATGCATGCAGCGAATCAGAGGCCAGCTAGCCCTGTGATGTCACAGCCCTATAAATAGCCTCAGGCATCTTAGATTCTGCAATTTTCCAGTGTACTTAGTGCAGGGAGAGACGTCAGCAGGCGCTAAGGACAGTGCTAGAAAAACCTTCATTGTGCTAAAAAAAACGATTTGCAAGTGCAGGGAAAGATTATTCAAGGTGTACGGAAAGGATAGGGAGAAATCATTCCAAAGCATTTCTGTTGAACAGGGTTCAGTAGGGGAGGTTACAGCCTGGTTATTAGGAACAATCCTATTACACCTTGCCGCACTGACTGGGGACCCAAATTGCCATTATACAGCTCTGTCATTCCAGCAAACCGTTCTTGTTATTGGGGTGCAAGTGCTGTTTGATAAAGCCATTAACAGGGTTTATTACAAGGAAATATTTCTACGTCTTATATGCCCTTGAGCAGTGCAGTTATACACTGCCTGTCCAAAAAAAAAGTCGCCACCTGCATTTAACAAAGCAAATAGTTATGAGCCTCCTATTGTATAATTACTGCATAGACGATTATCTTTCAGCTGGCAACAAGTTATTTAACCCCAACTGGTGCAATGAGTTGCTTCTCATTTCTTAAACAACCATGTCGAAAAACACATCTCGTGGTCGTGGAAAAGATGTTAGTCTGTTTGAAAAGGGTCAAATCATTGGCATGCATCAAGCAAAGAAAACATCTAAGGAGATTGCAGAAACTACTAAAATTGGGTTAAGAACTGTCCAATACATTATTAAAAACTGGAAGGATAGTGGGGACCCACGAATGATTGTGATCGGATGTCACTTAAATGTTTGGTGAAATCAAATCGAAGAAAAACAACAGTAGAACTCAGGGCTATGTTTAATAGTGAAAGTAAGAGCATTTCCACACACACAATGCGAAGGGAACGGGACTGAACAGCTGTGTAGCCGTAAGAAAACCACTAATCATCGAGGCAAACCAGAAAAAAAGTCTTTCATTTGCTAGGGAGCATAAAGATTGGACTCTGGAGCAATGGAAGAAGCTCATGTGGTCTGATGAGTCCAGATTTACCCTGTTCCAGAGTGATGGGCGCATCAGGGTAAGAAGAGAGGCAGATGAAGTGATGCACCCATCATGCCTAGTGCCTACTGTACAAGCCTGTGGGGGCAGCGCTATGATCTGGGGTTGCTGCAGTTAGTCAGGTCTAGGTTCAGCAACAGTATGTGCTCCAAGAATGAGGTCAGCGACTACCTGAACATATTGAATGACCAGGTTATTCCATCAATGGATTTTTTCTTCCCTGATGGCACGGGCATATTCCGAGATGAGAGTGCCAGGATTCATCGGGCTCAAATTGTGAAAGAGTGGTTCAGGGAGCATTAAACATCATTTTCACACATGGATTGGCCACCGCAGAGTCCAGACCTTAACCCCATTGAGAATCTTTGGGATGTGCTGGAGAAGGCTTTGCGCAGCAGTCAGACTCTGCCATCATCAATGCAAGATCTTGGTGAAAAATTAATGCAACACTGGATGGAAATAAATCTTGTGACACTGCAGAAGCTTATCGAAACAATGCCACATCGAATGCGTGCCGTAATCAAAGCTAAAGGCGATGTGTGACCTTTTTTTTTTGGTGGCGACTTTATTTTTGGACAGGAAGTGTATGTTGTAAAGCATTTTTTGGCTTGTATTAGTGGGAAAAAAGGGCTTATTAGCCGTTGTGTGGTGAAGTGCGAAAATTACAGCCCTTTTTGTCGTGAATTAGTGGCAAAATAAAAATATATTTGCCGTTCAGCGGTGCAGTCATATGTTCTAAAGCCAGGGACAATACATGTCCTTTACGGCCCACTGGGTGAATGTGGTTCCTGCACAGCCACACCAGCAACTTGGCCAGGTTGAACCACTGAGGAAGGGACCACTTAGAGTCCCGAAATGCGTTTGGTTTGGATCCTCCTTTTCAACATAAAGACAATCACAATCTACAGCAACTATTTCAAAATTCGTTACAAAGTTCGCAATTATACCCAAGTTCGTGACAACCCATGAACCGGAACTACGTATGAAATCACTGGCGCCAGTTGGGAAAACACACGCATAAGGTATACGCTGGCAAAGAATACTCGAACCGAGAAATCGTTGGAATTTTTGACATCACAGTAAAAACCAAAATTTTCGACATATCATGTGCCTCTGGTGAAATATTCGACACTCACGTAAGTTAGCAGGAGCGGGGGCCTGGTGCAGCTACCACGCGGGACACCGCGGCCTACACACCAGATTCCGCCCATGATCGTACCTGGCTTGTGAGTAAAACATACCATATAGAGGATAAACGATTTGTTGGTTGTGGTGTTCGATTTTGCATTTCGATTTCTTAATTCTATTCAAGTTGATCCGAATATTATAATCGAACAATTACGGTTCTAAGACTATGCTAATGGGTACTTGAACATTGATTGTGTAAACGCATAGACTTTATGCAAACATTACCTATATTGCGATTACTATATCGAGGGATATGCTGCAGTGAGATCAGTTTTTGGACAGATCCCCTCAATAATTCCTCTATCTCTATTGAGTTCTATTGGAGTGGACTGCTACATTTTAAGTCTGGCCAGACTGTATATTATTTATTTATAATTATTTACTATTGTGATTTATTATTGTTAATTTATTGAGTTCACTATTTACTGTTATTGATTTTATTCCAATACCTTTATAATAAAGTACCACCTACTCCACCAGATATCAGCGTGTGCCCAGCCTTTCCTTGATTGCCCAGCCCCATAGATTGGGTGAATCTGTTGGCTGAGAGCACCCATTCGGGGGACCTGACACAGTAGTGCTACTTTTACACATTCACCTCCACACTATGTCACCTTGCCACACTGTGGACTCCTGATGCTTCTGCCACCTCCACACTATGTCACCTTGCCACTTTGTGGTCTCCTCATGTTGCTGCCACCTCCACACTATGTCACCTTGCCACTCTGTGGTCTCCTGATGCTTCTGCTACCTCCACACTATGTCACCTTGCCACTCTGTGGTCTCCTCATGCTGCTGCCACCTCCACACGTTGTCATTGTGCCACTCTGTGGCCTCCTAATGCTGCTGCTACCTCCACACTGTCATTGTGCCACTCTGTGGTCTCCTCATGCTGCTGCCATCTCTACACTACGTCACCTTGCCACTCTGTGGCCTCCAGATGCTGCCGCCACCTCCACACTGTAATTTTGCCACACTGTGGCCTCCTCCTGATGCTGCCGCCACCTCCAGACTCTGTCATTGGGCCACTCTGTGATCTCCTCATGCTGCTTCCACCTCACCACGATGTCATAGGAAATGCAAAAATCCGCTGCACCCGCCAGTATAGTAAATCCAGTGGTGATTTATTCACAGAACAGCATGGTGATGCGACGTTTCGACCTTCATCGAAACGTCGCATCACCATGCTGTTCTGTGAATAAATCACCACTGGATTTACTATACTGGCGAGTGCTGCAGATTTTTGCATTTTCTAGACGTTGGAACCATAAGCCAAGATCCCCATCTGCGAGCACCACCTCTACCTTAAAGGTACCGTTAATGGCCTTTCCTATCATGGGACCAGTAGTGCTGCCAAAATCTCTATGTACACTATGTCATAGGGCCACTCTATGGACTTCTCATGCTGTTCCCACCCTCCCCTCTTCATAACTGGGCCACTATTTTGACTTTCGGCCTGGCTGACATCATCATTTATTTGACCCTTCTCCTGATCTGTCAGAAGGAAGGAAAAATGAGACGCACAACGGATCCTGTCTGTGTAGCAGCTGTAAGGCCTGTATGGTCCCATCAGAATTGGCTTGTGATTTGGTTGCCAAAATCAGGAGTGGGTACAAAACACAGAAGACATGCAAAATTCCATTCATGTGTCATCTCTGTTTTGGATCTACTCCTGTTTTTTTTTTTACATTAGAAATACTGATGGATTACTGACCAAATAATGACTGAGTATAGGCGGATGCTCAACAGACAGGATCCGTTTTTTGGGGGTTATTGTTCTGACGGATCAGAGGAAGGGAAAATTAATCAGTGACGTCAACACAAACTTACTGCTGACACCCTCTCCACTCTGTCGGGGGATCCACTTGTATAAGCGTTTAATAGAACAGGTTCTGTAGACATCTATGTGGAATCAGCTGACGATGGTGTAAAAGGAGTGCGCTTCTTCTTGACGCTAACATCGACCTGTAAGGCTGAGTTCACACTTGAGTTATTTGGTCAGGTTTGGCGCCGTACCTGCCCAAATAAGTGAAGTGTGCAGTGATTCTAAGAGCGACGCCTGTCATCTGCATGTCATACGGAGTCACAGTATTATTTCACTACCACAGCAGACTCCCAATGCGTGTTACTGCAAGGCACAGTGTTCTACATGACTATAAAGGCTCTGTGCAGCCAGGAAATAGCTGTTTTCTAACACGATTTGGCACGAATAAATTCGAAGCGAACCAAATTTTCCAAAACCAGCCGAATCAATTTTTTTTATAATTCGTTCATCTCTAGTCATCAATATCAGATCGCCGAGGAGCGACTCCCGACACCATCAGCTTTTTGCAGAGAAAGCAGCTCTCGCTGCCTTCTCTTCACTGTTTACCTGCACGTCGTCACAACTGCAGCGGTGAGAAGTGTAATTACAACTAAGCCGAACCATTTACTTCAATAGGACTGGTCCTTGCTTTTCAAGTGAATACTACAGAGCAGTTCCATTGAAGTGAATGGGACGGCTGAGATGTAATTATACCTGCTCACCGCTGTGGTTCTGACAGCAAGCAGGTAAACAATGTCAAACGGCTGATTGGCAGGGGTGTTGGGAGTTGGCCCCCCGCCGATCTGATATTGATGACCTATTCTGAGTATAGGTCATCAATATAAAAAAAAAGCGGATAACCCCTTTAAAAAGTAGGTGTTGTCCAAAGTGGAGAACCCCTTTAATATCAAAAAGACTAAATAGTACCCCTTTACTAAATATACTGGATAAATAGGTAAACAGAAATTCCTTGGTATGGTATTTGTTTGTTTTTTTATTCCTCCCAGTTTTTAAGATCTCTGCTTGCTGTTAGTGAATGAGAACACCGCACCAACAATTCTTCTTGTTTACATGCAGAGGCTGAATACAGAACTAATTCTTGTCAAGGCTAAACATTTGCTACAATTTGTATCCAGTCTGGACAATCCTCTGCGAACTAAGGGCTCTTTCACACTTGCGTTCTTTTGTTCCGGCCGGCATAGAGTTCCGTCATCGGGGCTCTATGCCGGAAGAATCCTGATCAGTTTTATCCTAATGCATTCTGAAAGGAGAGAAATCCGTTCAGGATGCATCAGGATGTCTTCAGTTCAGTCGTCGGGGCTCTATGCCGGAAGAATCCTGATCAGGATTATCCCCATGCATTCTGAATGGAGAGAAATCCGTTCAGGATGCATCAGGATGTCTTCAGTTCCGGACCGGAACGTTTTTTGGCCGGAGAAAATACCGCAGCATGCTGCGCTTTTTGCTCCGGCCAAAAATCCGGAACACTTGCCGCAAGGCCGGATCCGGAATTAATGCCCATTGAAAGGCATTAATCCGGATCCGGCCTTAAGCTAAACGTCGTTTCGGCGCATTGCCGGATCCGACGTTTAGCTTTTTCTGAATGGTTACCATGGCTGCAAGGACGCTAAAGACCTGGCAGCCATGGTAAAGTGTAGTGGGGAGCGGGGGAGCAGCATACTTACCGTCCGTGCGGCTTCCCGGGCGCTTCAGAGTGACGTCAGGGCGCCCCACGCTCATGGATGACGTGTCGCCTGGATCACGTCATCCATGCGCATGGGGCGCTCTGACGTCCTTCTGGAGCGCCCCGGGAGCCGCACGGACGGTAAGTATACTGCTCCCCCGCTCCCCACTACTACTATGGCAACCAGGACTTTAATAGCGTCCTGGGTGCCATAGTAACACTGAACGCATTTTGAAGACGGATCCGTCTTCAAATGCTTTCAGTTCACTTGCGTTTTTCCGGATCCGGCGGGCACCTCCGGCAAATGGAGTGCACGACGGATCCGGACAACGCAAGTGTGAAAGAGCCCTAATAAGGGTACTTTCACACTTGCGTTTTTCTTTTCCGGCACTGAGTTCCGTCCTAGGGGCTGAATACCGGAAAAGAACTGATCAGTTTTATCCCCATGCATTCTGAATGGAGAGCAATCTGTTTAGGAGGCATCAGGATGTCTTTAATTCAGTCTTTTTAACTGATAAGGACAGAGATAATACCGCAGCATGCGATGGTTTTATCTCTGGCCAAAAAAACTGAAGACTTGGCATTTTTTTCTGTAGGAATGTATTAGTGCTGCATGCGTAGACCGAATTAAAGTGAAAAAAATAAATGCCGGATCCGTTTTGCCGGATGACACTGGAAAGACGGATCCGGCATTTCAATGCATTTTTCTGACTGATCAGGCATTTTTAAGACTGATCAGGATCCTGATCAGTCTTACAAATGCCATCATTTGGCATACGTTTTGACGACGGAACTGCTTGCTGGATCACTCTGCCGCAAGTGTGAAAGTAGCCTAAATACAGCAGCATCCAAAATCTTTCTCTCCTCTGCTGATAGCTTCCTACAAGGGGGATCAGCAACCTCCGGCACACCAGCTGTTCCGAAACTAAAACTCCCAGAAACCTCCTTTTATTTCTATGGGAGTTACAATAACAACAAAGAAAGTGTGCATTCTGGGAGTTGTAGCTTCACAGCAGCGGGCGCGCCAAAAGGTTGTTGATCCCTAGCCTACAATGTATCAGTGCAAATAAAATCTACTGGGTTTCCATGAGATGGCTGTGATCTGACATGCAGCGCACACCAACTGCACGAATTTGTAAGCTAACGGTGGTGTCATGAGGCAACTGGCTGCCATGGGTGGATGGGGTGGCAGCTGCTGCATTGCAGGCACTTTTTGAAGAAACAGCCTTAAAGGGGTTTTACAGGATTTGGTTCTTTTTAGATAAGCCCCCTATCATGTGTTACCTGATGAAAGAATGATACTCACCTGCTTCCCGTCTCTGCAGTCTGACGCCCCGGCTCCGTTCTGTACTGCTGCAGCCAATTTCTTGGCTGTGATGTGTCCCCAAGCGGCACGGGACCCAGCAGTGACGTGCTCCTGGGGACACGCAACAGTTGAGGGCAGTCACTGGCTGCAACTTTGAATGTGACCCTGTCTGTACTGGGACCTAGCTGGGACTAAACAAGCCATGGACTGGAAGATCACCAAAGGAAGCCAGGGCGCTGGACAGAGCGACGGGGGGCTAGGCGGGTATGATTTTTTTCATTACGTAGCACATACTAGGAGCCTAATTAAAAATGGACCAAATCCTGGAAAACCCTTTAATCTCAATTCTAGACTGTTTAGCTCACTGAGGATTGTCTAGACTGGATACAACTGTAACAAGCTCTGTCCAGAAATGCAAGAAAGAATGTTCCAATTTACTCAGAGCAAGCAGAGATCTTGAAAATGGCAAGACATTGATGCACAGAATATATCAGAAAATTGCAGGTCTTTACATTATATAGTGATAAAGTTTAATTTACAAAAACTGGAAAACCCGTTTAAGCATAGTAAATCTCCTTCATATCTCATCAAATTGAAAAAATCTGCTAAACCAAGGGTAAACTGATATAGTAAGGAAGCATGTCCGCTGGAGTAATAGCAGGAAATAAAAGAAATACAGAAAAAGAGGCAAATTCACACAGAGATGGGTCAAAATAAAAAAGCCACAACAAGCAAAACGGAAACTCACAGTCAACACAATCCAAAGTGTACGAGGAGCATCATCTTACCGTGCGCTTTCTATCTTCCTCCTCCTGTATTTTCAGCTGAAGTTTTCGCACCATGACCTGTCGCTTCCATTCTGGGATAGGTCTTCCCTGTTCATCATGTGTAGGGATCAAAGACTCAATATCCAGCTGGTTGCTCTGTGCCATGGCTGGAGGAGTAGAATTTCCATTCATCAGAGGCTCAGAAGACTTCACTGGTCCCTTTTTGGGGAGAATCATTGTGTTCACTGGTGATGTAGCAGGAGAAGCTGGAGGAGGAGTAGATGGAGAAGGAACCTCTGACTGAACAGAAAGAGAAAAGCAATAAATATAACAATGAACAGAGAGGTGTCTTCTAAATGGGCAAGAGAAATGATCTATCCATCTGTCTGTCTGCCTATGAACTAACAAGGGTTCAGAAGTTGTAGTCCCAGGTCCCACAAGTTGACAACCTAATGTGAGTAGACCAGTAAAAAGTTTTGTGTCATTGAGGGCTGTTACAGATTTTGCATTGACACCTCTTTTATCTATCTATCTATCTATCTATCTATCTATCTATCTATCTATCTATCTATCTATCTATCTGTCTATCTGTCTATTATCTATCTATCCATCTATCTCATATCTATCTATCCATCTATCTATCCAGGGGCATAGTCAAAGGCTCATGGGCCCTGGTGCGAGAGTTCAGCTTGGGCCCCCTTCCCTCAGTGCTTTGTGGCCAGGGGCAGGGAAGCACATAGCCTTTGTGCTGCCTTAGGCAAAAAATTGAAACAGCACTCCCCCCATGCCAAATTCTTGACCTAACCGCCTTTCTCTCCAGCCAGAGGTGTAACTTGACCAGCATGCACTTTCCATAATACCAGTGTCTTCTTATGTGGCCCAAGGGTCTTTGGGCCCCCTCAGGCTCCTGGGCCCGGTAGCGACTGCTACGTCTGCACCCCCTATAGCTACGCCCCTGTATCTATCTATCCATCTTCTACATATCCATCTATCTATCTATCTATCTATCTATCTATCTATCTATCTATCCATCCATCTATATTATGTCTATTTATTCTTTCAGAATATACATATATGTCTAAGAAGAACTAAGGCCTAGTTCACACGAACGTATGGCTTTTATAGTTTTTTGCGGTTCGTTTTTCACGGATCCGTTGTTCCGTTTTTGAGTTCCGTTGTGTTTCTGTTTCCTTTCCGTTTTTCCGTTCCGTTTTTTCATATGCCATGTACAGTATACAGTAATTACATAGAAAAAATTGGGCTGGGCATAACATTTTCAATAGATGGTTCAGAAAAAACGGAACGGATACGGAAGACATACGGATGCATTTCCGTATGTGTTCCTTTTTTTTTGCGGACCCATTGACTTTAATGGAGCCACGGAACGTGATTTGCGGCCAAATATAGGACATGTTCTATCTTTCAACGGAACGGAAAAACAGAAATACGGAAACGGAATGCATACGGAACACATTCCGTTTTTTTTGCGGAACCATTGAAATGAATGGTACCGTATACGGACCGTATACGGACCACTAAAAAAAGGTCCCGTATACCCGCCAAAAAAACGTTCGTGTGAACTAAGCCTAACACTGAGATACTCCTATATGCCTGGAAATAGTAACCCATGCATCCAGGTCAAGCAAATAAAACATATAAATGAGATGGAGATATCTAGAAACTTCATTGCATGGATTTAAGCAGAATTACCCTTTACGGACATTTGTTTCTCTAGTGTCTTATTTGTCCAGAGTACAAGTGGCTTCAGACAAATACATCTCAACCCTCTGAACCCATGCCAAGTCTAATCTGTATCCAATATGGATAGCACTTATCAGGAGAAAACAAACCACTTCCTAGTCCCTACCTAGGCAATAATATAATGACTGTGGTCGTGGTTATCTGAAGGCACAGGTGTATGGAAATTCACCTCAATGGCTAATTTGCTTTTAATATGTTATTTGATAACATATAGAGAAGTAAGATGTCAGGATAAAACAGTCACACCATGGTGGCGGATAACCCTGCAAACCAAGATCTTCCATTCTTCAGCACTGAAAATAACAAAGCAAGGGCTGTCTACGGGTAACTAAGCAAAATCCAAAACAAATAAACCTAAAAAAAAACAATATTAGGGCTCATTCACACGACCGTGGTTTGGTTCCGCATCCGAGCTGCATTTTTTGCGGACCCATTCGCTTCAATGGGGCCGCAAAAGATGCGGACAGTACTCCATGTGCTGTCTGCATCCGTTGCTCTGTTCCGTGGCCCCGCAAAAATTATAAGTCATGTCCTATTATATTGTCCGTTTTGCGGACAAAAATAGGCATTTCTATAAAGGGTCATCTGTTCCGTTACGCCAATTGCGGAAGGCACACGGGCGGCATCCGTAATTTGCGGATCCGCAATGTGAACAAGCCCTTACCCAGCCCGCTCTAACTGAACAACAACCTATTTACAAAAACCCTACAACAGGGAAGTAAGCAGGACTCGGGACCTTATATATAAAAAGTATTATATTCTTTATTGCAGCATATATAAATAATCATGTAGACATAAATCATGTAAAATGGGGAAAAAACATCTAGATATGGATCAGTGTCCACAAAACGCCGTACTGAGCATGGAGTCCTGAGAAAAAAAGATCAGCACTTTGTGCAAAGACTGCTTCCAAGGCATCACACTGGGCCAGCTAGAATCCTACTGCATACTGACGAGGGGCAAGCCCCCCGAAACAGCTGCCTGGCAGTACTCAAATCATGGTCTTAGATATTTCTTAACATATAGGGACCTTCTCTGTATAGAGGTGCTGTGTCAGCATTGACAGGGTAGTAAGCTGACAACCTTCTCTTGATCATAGAAAGAAACATGTTGGTATACATCTAAGGGACTAAGTTTTCATATAATCTATGTAAAAGGTTTAGCCACTTGATATCACATCCCTGTACACAGTCTACATTTTACAGAGCTGCATTCACAATTTTGAAGGCCTCAGCACTGAAATCTCCCAGTATTTATTGCTTGATTAGTAACTTCCCAGAATGTTGTCAATTTGTATTCTGGGAAGTATAGTCTTTACACTAGGTATTGAACAGTCGTCTGACTGGCGCTGCTCCCCTCCCTATATTATTGGAGCCCAGCTGTTAGAGGTGTGTCTGACAACAAACTTGCTGACTGTTTCCCTTGTGAATGCTGATCTGGAGTTTGCCAACTTAAAATAAAAATGAAATTAATATCACCCGCACATTTGATCCTTGCTGTCCGCTGCCTGAGAAGATGGTGGTTAAACCTTTGCTCTGTGGAGTTGGTTTCAGACATTTTCCAGCTTTAATTTCGGCCAGCAGCTCAGAGTTGTCTCCGGTTGGGGCCATCATGTTGAATGACTTGGTACCTATGGAAAATAACATTTTATTGTAAATTATAGACAAGGTTTGGCCATCACTCAGGCTGTTAAGAATTTGGTAGCAGAGCTGTATGTAAAAATTATAGGGACCTTTGGTAAATTAGGAGACCCACGTCCCACTTTCAAATGTACTACATCTTTATTAAAATGCCCCCCATGACATTATTCGGTCCAAACTCTTTGCTGTTTATTTTATAATACATCTGTGTCTTTTTCTGCTTTGATAGATGAAAGAATTCTGGTTGCATGCAGCCACCAGCAGGGGGAGCTAACTGCACATGGATGTAGAGAGCTATAACTGAACTCAACAGGAATGTTATAAGTCCACATGCAATGAGCTCCACCTAGTGGCAGCTGCTGGTGGCCCCTATGATACTGTTAATGGTTAGCAGAGAAAGAAATTCAGTGTGAGGCCCCTTTCCACCTCTGGCCTTATATCACTTGCATACTCTGCCTCTATTAAAGCTATCCTGCTGTTTGGTAGTATTCTCATAGATGATGTATTCAGTGGTATTGAAGCGGTAAAAAAAGCTGTTAAAATAAAGGGGATCTCAAAGGCGGTTCCCAGTATCATGCCCTTCACTTTCTATAAATATAAATGCAGAAGCCCTAATTTGTGGTCTCTGTCCTCTCACTCATGGGTCCACTAAGCATATGGTAGGTCATAATAGGCATATTACAGTGGTCACTCAAGATACAATATTAGATGGTTCCAGGATGACCATTGTAAGTTGAATCCATTGTAACTTGAGACCATAACTACCGTATGGGAAAAACTGATAATTGGTTCCAAAGCCCCAAAATGTTATCCTAAAATAAGATACAATCAAGGTTAAAGGAAATTTAGCAGATGACTACTACAGATAAGGTAAGTTCTTATATATAACAGTCAGAAAGAGCTGATGGAAACTGTAAATCACTTTCTGTGTAGAGGACATGATCTTCTTCAGGGCCTGCACCAGAAAGATAAAATGGAGTCCCCCTTAGCTGATGTCCAAAGGTGTAGTTCATCCTCGCACAGACAGAGGGCTGTGCAGGACATGTAGTACCGCACTGTACTGTAGAGAGGCGCTACTAGACACGCAATGCAGGTGGCCATATTGATTGGTTCAATCCACTAGTCAGTCACATGGACCACAGGTCAATGGTGTCTGATGCATTGCATGTTGGGTCTGGTTTATAATATTATAAAGTTTTAATGGCCCAGGAAAGACCATTGTATGTTGAAAATACTGTATCCTGGGACCATTGTAACTCAAGGGACCACTGTATTCCCTTTCATTTCACCCTCAGGTGCCAACCAAAATCTAATAACGGCTACAAGATATGCCAATATTGGGCATAGATCATTCTGATGGTGGGGCCTGTACTGAAGAGCTGTGTCAATATTGGTTTTCATCTTCTGGATATAAAAAGAATCGGGGAGACTTATCAAATTGGTGTAAAGTAGAACTGGCTTAGTTGCCCATAGCAACCAATCAGATTCCACCTTTCATTTTCCAAAGGAGCTGTGAAAAATGAAAGGTGGAATCTTATTGGTTGCTATGGGCAACTAAGCCAGGTCTATATTACATCAGTTTTGATAAATTTCCCCCGTGTTCCCATTCACTGACAGCATACAGATATCTTAAAAATGGTGAGGAATTGAAATGCTGATTATATAAGATAGGTGCAGAACTTTTCATTATAGTATAATGCAGCTGTATTGACATACAGTAAGTGTGGACGATCACTTTAAATTATTCCCGTGACACCCATTGGCTGCTGTGACATGACATAAGCAGTCCTTGTTGTCAGGGTACAGAGGCACTACATGTAAAATGTCCATTGTCAGGGACACATACAGCAGGTGTTGGCATCCAACAGCCATTTTGTTGCTTTCATTGTCCGTGTAACAGGTGTTGCTAAATGTTAACACACCCAGGGGCTATCCAAAATAATACAGCACAGACACCCACCGGCCATTTCAGAGATAGGATATTACTCGGGTGACAGGTGGATGCCTTCTCTAATCAATAATTAAATGGATCCACAAAGCCCTACCGCCATAACAAATAATAAGAATACAATGTGTGAATAATTCATCTGCAGCCCAACAAATCCACCGCGATAAGAGGAGACGATATTGTTATGCACATGCGCCGTGCGGCCAGCGGCTGCGTAATAGGCTGTTTATCAATTTACTTCCATCAGGAAGGGGTATTTTTTTTATTCAAAATTTTACATAGTTAATACGGTTGAAAAAAGGCAAATGTCCATCAAGTTCAACCAAGGGATAGGTGGGGAAGCGAATGCCAAAAGGAAGTGAGATATTCATAGAAAACCTTTTTTTTTTCTTGCCGTTTTCAGCTCTGAAGTCTTTCCTTTGTCATTTCGGCAGTGTGATAACATTGAATGCAAAATAACGTCCTTCTGTAGCAGTCAACACAAATGATAAGACCTCCTATATACAGTAGATAGTTAACCTATTGTTAGTTTACCCCTGCTGTGAGGGGAATATGTTATCTGCCAGTTAATCCTCATTATGATAGTAGGTGTACAGTCGTGGCCAAAAGTTTTGAGAATTACATAAATATTGGAAATTGGAAAAGTTGCTGCTTAAGTTTTTATAATAGCAATTTGCATATACTCCAGAATGTTATGTAGAGTGATCAGATGAATTGCATAGTCCTTCTTTGCCATGAAAATTAACTTAATCCCAAAAAAACCTTTCCACTGCATTTCATTGCTGTCATTAAAGGACCTGCTGAGATCATTTCAGTAATCGTCTTGTTAACTCAGGTGACAATGTTGACGAGCACAAGGCTGGAGATCATTATGTCAGGCTGATTGGGTTAAAATGGCAGACTTGACATGTTAAAAGGAGGGTGATGCTTGAAATCATTGTTCTTCCATTGTTAACCATGGTGACCTGCAAAGAAACGCGTGCAGCCATTATTGTGTTGCATAAAAACGGCTTCACAGGCAAGGATGTTGTGGCTACTAAGATTGCACCTCAATCAACAATTTATAGGATCATCAAGAACTTCAAGGAAAAAGGTTCAATTCTTGTTAAGAAGGCTTCAGGGCGTCCAAGAAAGTCCAGCAAGCGCCAGGATTGTCTCCTAAAGAGGATTCAGCTGCAGGATCGGAGTGCAACCAGTGCAGAGCTTGCTCAGGAATGGCAGCAGGCAGGTGTGAGCGCATCTGCACGCACAGTGAGGCGAAGACTTTTGGAAGAAGGCCAGCAAAGAAGCCACTTCTCTCCAAAAAAAACATCAAGGACAGATTGATCTTCTGCAGACATGAATAAAGAATGGTACCAAAACACCCTCCAACAGCAACTTCTTCCAACAATCCAACAACAGTTTGGTGAAGAACAATGCATTTTCCAGCACGATGGAGCACCGTGCCATAAGGCAAAAGTGATAACTAAGTGGCTCGGGGACCAAAACGTTGACATTTTGGGTCCATGGCCTGGAAACTCCCCAGATCTTAATCCCATTGAGAACTTGTGGTCAATCCTCAAGAGGCGGGTGGACAAACAAAAACCCACTAATTCTGACAAACTCCAAGAAGTGATTATGAAAGAATGGGTTGCTATCAGTCAGGAATTGGCCCAGAAGTTGATTGAGAGCATGCCCAGTCGAATTGCAGAGGTCCTGAAAAAGAAGGGCCAACACTGCAAATACTGACTCTTTGTATAAATGTCATGTAATTGTCGATAAAAGCCTTTGAAACGTATGAAGTGCGTGTAATTATATTTCACTACATCACAGAAACAACTGAAACAAAGATCTAAAAGCAGTTTAGCAGCAAACTTTGTGAAAACTAATATTTGTGTCATTCTCAAAACTTTTGGCCACGACTGTAGTATTAGGATAACAGTATGATAGGTCTATTGTTCTCTTGATAGGCCTAGATAAAGATGTCCACAGAAAAGCACTGCACAGGTGTTAACGTGTGATGCTCTAACTGAGTCACTCATCCCCTTCCATCTCTGGCTGCCATGATTGATCTAACTGAGAAAATTAGGCGAGGCTGTTTGCTGTGATAAAAGTACAAAGAAATAGAAAGTTGAAGGGCCAGGACAGGAAGAAGAATATTTGGAGTGACTTGAAATAATTCTATCCATCAGTTTTTTATTAAATATAGCCGTTAACATGTCATAGAAATTGATGGAAGTGTCCCTTTAAAGAGATTCTTCTAGACTATAATACTGTTTTGCCGATCAATATTTGAGCATTGGGTTGGCCTTCGATCAGCTAAATGAATGATTTCCCCAGGCATAGCATAGTAAATTCACCTACCGCACTGCCATTAACCGCAGGCCATATAGTCGGCTGATCCGCAGGAGCGCCATTAGTCGGACACTGACTGATATCCTAAGGGACATCAATATTACATTGTGTTTCTACGTACATAATCCGCTGAGGACACATGGTGTCCTATGGTTCTAAGTCCATATGGGATCCCTGGATTCTACTGTATTGGGAAGGGAGAAAAAATTGTATGCGCCCATATCCAGCTATGAGAGCGGTATGGAGATCTGTACCACACAGGTATGGGCATGACAATTTTGCACCATAATGCTGACTGTAAACTGGACCACATTCAATCATTAATTCTCAACAGTTGCATGGAAACCTGAAATGCAGTAACAAAACGCACTATGGTGTAGTATGTTCTGAACACCTGTCGCATCAGATGTATGCGATATACTCACAAAGATCACTCGTAATGCGCATAGAAAGAGACCGGTGTGTCTTCAATCAAGGAGCTCTAGTTGTAAAGCAGGCAAGAACCAGGAGCCGTCAATTCAGGAGATCTTTATCTGAACTACGATCCCACCAGCAGAGCGTCACTTTGAGATATCACCCGTCTCACACTTCCATAGAACCTGATTCTCCTCAGGCTGTGTCCACACCAGCTGCAGGTACTCACTACCAGACACCAGGTCTGGTGTCTGGTAGTGAGTCCCTGCAGCTGGTGTGGACACAGCCTGAGGAGAATCAGGTTCTATGGAAGTGTGAGACGGGTGATATCTCAAAGTGACGCTCTGCTGGTGGGATCGGGTGTCTGGTAGTGAGTCCCTGCAGCTGGTGTGGACACAGCCTGAGGAGAATCAGGTTCTATGGAAGTGTGAGACGGGTGATATCTCAAAGTGACGCTCTGCTGGTGGGATCGTAGTTCAGATAAAGATCTCCTGAATTGACGGCTCCTGGTTCTTGCCTGCTTTACAACTAGAGCTCCTTGATTGAAGACACACCGGTCTCTTTCTATGCGCATTACGAGTGATCTTTGTGAGTATATCGCATACATCTGATGCGACAGGTGTTCAGAACATACTACACCATAGTGCGTTTTGTTACTGCATTTCAGGTTTCCATGCAACTGTTGAGAATTAAAGGGTTTCTATCACTTCGTATGCCATAATTAGCTCTCAGACACTAGCGATCCGCTAGTGTCTGCTCTGGCCAACCATCCTAATATAAGAGCTTTTTGGGCAGCCGTTTTGCTAAAAAAATAACTTTTATAAATATGCTAATGAGCCTCTAGGTGCTATGTGGGCGTCATTAGCACCTAGAGGCTCCGTCTACCTTCATACACAGCCACCGCCCAGCGCGTCCCTCCAGCCCGCCCATCTCCTGATGAATGCGATCCTCCGTGTGACGCAACGGACGAATTCTCGCGCATGCGCCGTGCGCGGCTGTATTCGGTGCATGCGCAGAGAATGTCTGACCGCTTCCCTGCTCAGACATCTCCACTGCGCCTGTTCCTTGGAGCACTATGACGTCATCGGCGCAGGCGCAGTGGAGATGTCTGAGCAGGGAAGCGGTCAGACATTCTCTGCGCATGCGCCGAGTACAGCCGCGCACGGCGCATGCGCGAGAATTCGTCCGTTGCGTCACACGGAGGATCGCATTCATCAGGAGATGGGCGGGCTGGAGGGACGCGCTGGGCGGTGGCTGTGTATGAAGGTAGACGGAGCCTCTAGGTGCTAATGACGCCCACATAGCACCTAGAGGCTCATTAGCATATTTATAAAAGTTATTTTTTTAGCAAAACGGCTGCCCAAAAAGCTCTTATATTAGGATGGTTGGCCAGAGCAGACACTAGCGGATCGCTAGTGTCTGAGAGCTAATTATGGCATACGAAGTGATAGAAACCCTTTAATGATTGAATGTGGTCCATCTAACTGAAGATTTTTCCGAATGTAAGAGAGAGAGGAGAAAAAAAGAACATTCAAAAGAATCTTCTCTTGCAGCGCAATCCTTTCTTTTATCATTTTATCCAACGGACTCTTTCCCACATTGTCTTAGGATTTGCAGCGCTTGAGGGCACTAATTTCCTATACAGAGACTTTGTGCTTTTATTCTGACTGTAAACTGAGCTGCCCCTTTTTGTTATACTGCCCCAGTGCCCCATTATGTAATTACAGGTGAAACTCGAAAAATTTGAATATCGTGCAAAGTTCATTTATTTCAGTAATGCAACTTAAAAGGTGAAAATAACATATGAGATAGACTCATTACATGGAAAGCGAGATAGTTCAAGCCTCTATTTGTTATAATTTGGATGATTATGGCTTACAGCTTATAAAACCCCAAAGTCTCTAATTTTGAGGTACCCTTTGCTCAGGGGGTATGGATTAATTAGCTGACTAGAGTGTGACACTTTGAGCCTAGAATATTGAACCTTTTCACAAAATTCAAATTTTAAGTTGCATTACTGAAAAAAATGAACTTTTGGACGATATTCAAATTTTTCGAGTTTCACCTGTAATTAATGTCCAAGACGTAAAAGTGATATGGCAGGTCCTTCTCTTTAATACTGAGGAGGCCAAGTCTACTTACACCTTTAATCACCACTCTCACCTTATATATGTAGAAAACATTCACAGAAAAAAACACTGAAAAATGCTATATAAATACACATAATAAAAACAACCAGCTCAATACCGGAAAACAACAACGCAAGTGTGAAACAGGCCTTAATCAAAGGTGCTGTCACATTAAGGCCTCTAGCACACGACCGTATGGCTTTTTCAGTATTTTGAGGTCCGCAAAACACGGATCCACAAAAAATACGGATGACGTCTGTGTGCATTCCGTTTTTCGTGGAACGAAACAGCTGGCCCCTGATAGAACAGTACTATCTTTGTCCGTTATGCGGACAATAATAGGACATGTTCTATCTTTAAACGGAAAAACGGAAATACGGCATATGGAGTACCTTCCGTTTTTTTTGCGGATCCATTGAAATGAATGGTTCCGTATACGGAACACAAAAAACGAAACGGAAACAGAAAAAAAGTGTATGTCCACTTTTAACTACAATTTACCATGAACATGTGATATTAATCAACAGTTCAGTAACTTTGTCAGTACATTACTCATCTAGTACTCCATATATATTATACTCCAGAGCTGCATTCATCATTCCGCTGTTTGCTATAGGAAACCTTCAGCAAGTTTGTTGACATCAGATTGGCTTAGCTCAACAGATGGCTGGTGCAAATACCACACTAACAGAAATCAGAGTGAACAAGCAGGGACTGCTGCAGCATTTCAGCTCTGAAGTCTATAGAATGGTAAATGAAGCTGAGGATTACAACACAGGCTGTAACTTTCTGTACAAGATAGTTAATATAATATATTTGCAAAGCTTATTTGTTACATTATAATGCTCCAAGTATTATTCACGGTATTGCGGAATCGCTGTTAACGGTAACTGGAAAAAATATTCAAAATGAAATAAAACTTTTTTTTTTATAGCAACATAGCATACAGTGCAGGCAGGGGCATATTGAGAGTGATCTGGGGCCCTGGGCATTAAAGGTTTTGGACCCCTTACCAACCACTATAGTCTTGATGCACTTGATTTTGGTTGTTAAAATGCATTTCACATGCATTTATCATTTTCAAGATTCTGGGCCCCATCAGGAGGGCCCTAACTGACCAAGGACCTGTTACATTATTCCTCCTCCTACAAGCCATGGGTCCTCAATACTGTTAATCCACCTGGTGTCAGATTTTGTACCATTTGCTTGAACTGATCCAAGAGCCTTGTAGATTTCTTTTAAACAGACCCTCCCCAAATCTTAGGGGGTCAGAAAGCTTCAACCCCAATTTGATTCACAATATTCATATCTAATAAACTCTACTCCACCAGCACACAGCTAGCTATGGGACTACATCTATGCGCTACACTATTGAGCAGAAGAGTAAAGAGGGCATATGAAGTCCAGTACTTACTCTTTCTTTGTCTGAGCGCTTTCACTTCTAAAATTCAGAGAGGGGCACAGTGGATGCACACAGGGAAAACCGTAGTGAACAGGATTGGCATGCAAGTCAGTAATGAGCACAGACGCATAAGAGGAAGGGAAGCATGATTGAGTCGATTTGAAAAGAAACAAATGAAAGGACAAAAGAAAAGGGGGGGGGGGGGCGGTCGCAAGCAACAGCATTGGGAAACGAGAAGAAAAAGAGTGAAAAATACCAGTTAGAGAGTAAGAAGACTGAAGACTTAAGAGTAAAACATAGTTAAAGTAAATGCTTACCTTTAATAGGACCAAGAATATGTGCTGGATAATTCCTTAATATATCATTATAGCAGTCAGATCTCTCTGATACAGAGCTCCATAGTGTTACATGATAACATTCTGACTGCCTGCAGTCACCACTAGAGGGAGCAGTTGAATACATATTTAATTTTTTTGCATTGTATTCAATAACACTGTATGCAGTAAGCTCCTGGGCTCCCTCTAGAGGTGATTGAAGACAGTCAGAGTCTTATCTTTCAACTTGGGTGCTCTGTATTAAAAAAAAAAAGAAGGTATGATGCACAGATATATAAGAAATGAATCAGCACAGAATTCTGGACTAAGGCCTTATTCACACGTCCGTTTTTTCTTTCCTGATCTGTTCCGTTTTTTGCTGAACAGATCTGGACCAGATCTGGACCCATTCATTTTCAATGGGTCCTGGAAAAAAACGGACAGCTCAATGTCAGATTTTTTTCAGGACCCATTGAAAATGAATGGGTCCAGATCTGGTCCAGATCTGTTCAGCAAAAAACGGAACAGATCAGGAAAGAAACAACGGACGTGTGAATGGACCCTAAGAGCTGGAGAGAAATTAGATTGTTCTGGTATTATAGAGTCATCCATTCTGCAGACTGGTGCAGTCATACATTTTACCGGTACTGAGGGTGGCAATGTGGTCAACAAGGTTGAATTATTTGGGCTGGGACTTGGCCTTTGAGTTCAGCAAGGTGACCCTCTATACCAGTGATTCCCAGCTGTTTCGAAACCACAACTCTCAGCATGTCCCAAAAACCGAAGGGCGGGAGCATGCTGCAAGTTCTAGTTATTAGCTTGGACCTTTTGTGTTTTAGCATTAGGGTGCAGTACCATCCTACAGCCTGGAGATGTCACTATTGCAAGGGTTCCCTAATATTACACAAGATCTTTAGTACAAAGCAAACCCTTTAATTAAAATATGACTACACCCAAACTGTACAGCGTGGCTTTATATTTTAATCAAACACTTTATACTGCAGCGATGGCTACAATTTTATATATCATCATCTTCCTTTCCTTGAAATTATGAGGAAGCTACAGCCCTGCCCCTATGACAGGCCTCATTTAATGTCAATAGCCAGTCTTATACTGTAACTATCATATGATTAAAAGAGTTACCGCCTTAAGATTGACACCTCTAAAATGCCCAATTAGAGCCATGTACAATTTGTTGATTTTAATAGGCGTCCTGTAAAATGAGGGCTTAGACTGGGATTCCAACATCAACATATAGCTCCTTGTAGGGAGCAGTTCCCCAGGAAAAGATTGTTCAAAATAAAACTAAACTTTTTTTACTTTTTCTTTAAAAGGGTCTAATGACTTTATATAAATGATGTTTCAAGGGGTTGACCATTCAGGCCATTCCGTTCTATAAATGACCCCTGTGATGGCGATCAGGTGCATCTAGCAGCTGAAACCCAAGTGATCAGCTTGTACTGGCAGGGAATGCTGCAGGTGGCAGCACGCTATAACTACAGCGGCCACTGCAGGAGAAATGTGGTATTACATGTGCCTATTCAATTGAATGTAAGGGCTCATGCACACAACCGGGCCGTGTTTTGCGGTCTGCAAACTGCACATACGCAAAACACGGATGAGGCCGTGTGCGCTCCGCAATTTGCGGAACGGGTAGCCCATGATACAAATGCCTATTCTTGTCCAGAAAACAGACAAGAATAGGACATGTTCTATTTTTTTTTTTTGTGGGGCCACGGAACGTAGCAACGGATGCGGATGACACAAGGAGTGCTGTTCGCATCTTTTGCGGCTCCATTGAAGTGAATGGGTCTGCATCCCAGCCACGAATCATGCGGCTCGGATGCGGAACAAAACAAAGGTTGTGGGCATGAACCCTAACACACGGTTGTGTTGAGCTCTCCAGAGTGAGAGCTGCTCTTTGATGCGGCTCTCTACTCTTACGCTTAAAGTGGGCAGAGACCCCCTGCATGACACAGTAGGAAGGGAACAACCCCTTTAAATTTTCACAAGTTTCAAATTCTTTGTTTGCGGTTAGCGAATGTTAAAGCCTTTCTTACATCGGCTAAAATTCCTACAGACTCAGTACTGCTAACAGCTCACAGCAATAGCACAAATCTGAAATCTTGTAGTTCGCTTTACAGCACAATATCCCTCTGGCGTCCAGACTGTTCAGTACATTATTTAGACTGGATACTATTGTAACAAACCCTCAGCTGTGGAAAGTCTTAGGTCAGTAAGGGGGGTTATCAGTCTTTGGGTTGTATACAAGAATGCTCCTGTTCACTGACACCTCGGTGCATATCCCAGCTCTTTTTCAAGGCCCCGCATGGACACATGATTTACCCATGTGCCAATTTCCCCAACTGTTCCCTGACTCCATCCACTTCTGGGCAAGTCCTGGACACATTCAGAGCATGCACAGGTACACGCAGCCATATAATAGTGGACAGGGCTTGGGAGGGGTGCACAGCCAGGAAAGGGGCCACGTAGGTAAACCACATGACTGCCACCATCTTTATTCCTATTGACGTGGGCAGTGCAGTGTCCAGTGTACGGGTAAGCAATGGGGTGGTAAATGTTTTCCTAGCATAAGACATCATTTTTTGACATATAGCAAATTTAATCAAAGTGGCAAACCCCTTTAAGCTTTATTTAAAAAAAGCAGAGACCCCTTTAACTGTTCATTTTTGTACACTTTGCGTGAAGATATCTCTTACATAGGACTGCATTCTAGAATTGCTGCTGACCTGGCACTGTGTGCACTAATGTACTCTAGATTCACTGTGCACTTAACGTGTTTGCTCCCCATCAGCCTCCTCCATTACTCCTAATACCGAGCGATTAGTAAAACCAAATAGATAAGGAACAAAATCAGAACAAGATAAATTAACCTAACATATAGGAATATGCAGTCCAACGTTGAAAAGTGTTGCTCCCATAATAATCTGAAGGGAATATCTGAGCGAGCTCATAGAAAGTACAATACTCAACAGGGGGCAACAATGGAAAAAGCGCTTCTCTAAAAGACCACCGCTCTGGTGATCAACTGATCGACACAGATCTGCCTCCAGGTACTTCCCCCTATCTGCGGCTGCTTTAAGGGAAACGTCGTAGTACTTGTAGGCCATTCGGATGAGTAAAGGACAGTTGCAGCTGCTCTTACTTAGTGACTCTCTGACCTGGGTTACAACGCTCATAAATGGGGGGCACGAGGTATGGGGACCCCCTTTTATGACATTCAGATTCTTTCATAGAGCACTGTATGAAATTACAAAAAAAGGTCTATATTTTAAAAAAAACTGTGTCACTGATATGTGTATGGTGCCACAGCTCTGCCCAACTGAAGTGAATGGAGCTCAGCTGCAATACCAGACACCACCAGTGAGCTAGAGAGGTGCTCTTTCCAGAGACTAGAAATAAAGCAGGCTCTGAATGTGATATTTAACAAAAAGCCTCCTTCTTCCATTTATTCAAGGGGTTGTCTGGGTAAAAAAATGTCTGTAAAACGGGCCAGGATGGGTTAAAAATACGAAATAATCATTACACACCTCAATCAGCGATCGCGTCAGGTAGCACCAAGAGGGGGGCAGCAGAAGGGCCATGGACAATGAGTTCTTTCATTGTGGAAACACTCATCTCTACATAATCAACTGCATCGCTGTACTCAGGACAGCAATACAGTTGAATGCTGCGATGGGGCATGGGTGTGATGTGGCCCACCGTTTCCTCTAATAAGCTTTAGTCCTAGTTCCTGTAGCCTATCAGAGGCCAGTGTCATCATTATCGTGCTGCCTGAGCCAGGCATTTCAGTTTTTGCCTCAGGCAGCAGAAAGGCTAGGTTCCCCCCTGACGTCACGGTTAACAATCCTGACTTTGACTCTGTAGGAAGCTGGGAGATGGACTAAGGTCCGCCCGTTGCTCAGTCTAAAGTTAGCTAAGGAAGTAAGTGGAGCTACATATGTTAACTCCTCAAAGGACTAGGCATAGGCTCCAGAAAGTATAAGACTTGTTCTATCAAGTGTACCATCTACAATCAGGCAGGAGCCCCAACTTCAGGGTGTGCCCCTAGGAAATAAAGGGTGTGTCCTCCTGTCACTGCCCAGCCCTAGGGAACATCAAGAGGGGCCTGGATGTATTTCTGGAGCGTAATAATATTACAGGCTATAGCTACTAGAGAGGGGTCGTTGATCCAGGGAGTTATTCTGATTGCCTGATTGGAGTCGGGAAGGAATTTTTTATTCCCCTAAAGTGGGGAAAATTGGCTTCTCCCTCACAGTTTTTTTATTTGCCTTCCTCTGGATCAACTTGCAGGATGACAGGCCGAACTGGATGGACGGAGGTCTTTTTTGGGCCTTATGTACTATGTTACTATCTGTTTGAGTATTGCCACTGTGAATAACTGTTGCAGCCAGAGCCACTACTACTCCCATCCTCCGCTCCACTCCTCCAGGGCTTGCAGCACAAATGCCAATGACTGGAAGTAGCAGTGATTCACCGCAGCCAGCAATTGGACATTTCCAGCCATTTTCCTGTGTGTCGAGCTGGTACTACGAAGTGGAGAGCAGAAGGGACTGGAGCAGTGTTGGAATTGCAGTAGGGGATTGATGAGGTAAGTGATTATTAATTTTTACTATCTCGTTTGCCGCTGGTAGAACTGCCCAGAAATGTTAGAAAAAGCAACACGATAAATCCAAGATGCACAACGTCACAACTCAAACAGTTTTTCATATAGCTGAAACTAAGTGAAAATTCTTATTTATTTTTTCAAAAAAATTCTCTATTGGTCATCCTTCAATTTAATTCACTACAAGGGTAAAAGTCTACATGGTGAGAATGACTGCGATCACCACGGACCCCCAAATGGAAACATTGAGAGGTAGTGCTTTCAGGGATATGAATGCTTTTTTTATTTGTTAGCTCAAGAAAATCAATTTAAAGGAGTTTTCCCGACAGTGCCACTCTTGTAAATGTGGCTGTACCTGGTACTGCAGCTTAGCTATATTCAACTGATTCTGGCTAAGTTGCAGTAGTAGAGGTTCCTAGCTAGGGGTAAGACATTCTTTGATCACACATTCATGGCCTATTTTAAAAAACATTTTAAATAGAAAGGCAGACCCCTTCCTGGAGGTTCTTCCTGGAGGGCGCAGTACTAGTACGATAAAGTAGTACTCCTACATTCAGACCTTGTTTCCATTTTAGACCTTATTCACACAAACGCAATTTACATCTGTGTGCTGTCTGTGTGTACAAGGGGCTACACATGGATAGTGCATGGACCATAGAGGTAAATGGTGCATGGACCATGCAGAGAGGTTTAGAGCATGCACCATTCTGGTCTTTATCTCAGGCAATATGGACCTAGAAGACCACTGGTGACAACTGACTCCTGCAGTCTCCAGGTCTGTGTCCTAGATGGACATATCACTCTGTATTATCATCTGTGTGTTGCAGCCGCTACATGGACAGTTTTCAATATAAGCGTCTGAACAAGGTCTAAGGGTTCACGTCACGTTTTATGCCTCTGTTTGACATATACGTTACAAAAAAAAAAAAAGGATACAAAAGCGCAGTGCACCGTGTTTTTGTATCCTGCTCAGTCCGGTAAAACAAAAGTATATGGGTTTTTATTTTGCATCAGTCGGAGGCATCCGTTTAACATATACGTTTTTTGTATACGTTAACCAGATGGAGGAAAAAACGTGATGTGAACCCACCCTAACTAAATTATATATTATACTACTCTTTGCTAAACTTTTACCTTCTTATTTCTTGTTGAATTTATCTTTCTGTTACCATACCATAAGAAACTCACAACCAACTTCAATCTCTGTCAGCAGTTCTGACTATGCTAAACTGCTGACAGCACTGGGTAGTGAATGGGGAAAGCAGGAAAAACATACATGTGGAGCTTTTCATCAGTGGTGAGGATACATATGAGGTTTTATGCTGCCAGATTATGCTCTCGCAAGTGCCCTAGAGGAGCGTTTCACTGAAAAGTGCATCCCTGCTTTACAGACTCTCTTCCCTGTTCTGAGTGACAACTGAAGCATCCAACCAGGAGACCACAGCAGCTGTCACTCAGAACAGAGCGGAGGGGCTGTGAAGGAGCTCAATGCACAGAGCACTTCACAGTGAAGCCCTTCCCGGCGGGCACTTGCCATAGCAGAACAAAGCTTCATATTCTCACTACTCGTGATGAGAAAAGCCCACAAAATGAATAATTGTACTGCTTTCCCAGCCCCTACCTAGTGCTGTCAGCAGTTTGGCATGGTCAAAACTATTGACAAACTTTAACAAAGTACAGAATTTGAAGTCCATACAATCATGCATACTACAACAGAATTGAAATACATCACACAACATGAGTTGTACACTATGGAAAGGTCTACTCTGTGAGATGAAACAGCTCCAAAACTAAATGTTGTAAGTGGAAAATTACAACTGTAAAACTTACTTCCTGTAGAGTTGGAAGACCGTCGCTGCATGGACCTGGAGACAGAAGCCTCTGTTGGCAGAGGTGGAGGAGGCGGCGGGTAACAGAAGTTTTCTGGAAGAGGGGGGGGAATTGGAGGTGGTGGTATATTTCCCAAGGGCTTCTTATCAGAAGAGTTACCATTGTGCACACTTTCATTTGCGAGAAGAGAACCCTTTAACAAAAAGAGTGTCAAGTTAAGACATTTTTTGTTATGTCCAAATAAAAACTGAAAATAGATTTTTGATTGGCACAAAAGGTACATTGCAGATGTACAACTTGAAGCTTCTGGTAGGCTCCGATGCAAAATGTGGAAGAGTCCTCCACACCACCTACCATATGTCATTTATAATACTGGTACCTTCTTATGTGACTGAAAGGGCCCTTGTAGGAACCTGAGCATGGGTGCACCTGCTATTTTTGCAACTTCTTTTAGCTATGCCGTTACTGTATTGCTCTGCCCTTAATACATATGTGAGGTCATTAACAGAATGAAGGGGGTAAGCAGATAACTTCATATGTATTCACTAGAGATGAGCGAATCGAAGCTGACGAAGTGGAATTTGATCTGAATTTCAGGAAAAATTCGCTTCGCACTGAAGCCGAATTTCCTCGTGCTTCGTGGTAACGAATCATATTTTTTCCTAAAATGGCTGCTGCACGTGTGAGGACATGGAGCAAGGAACTCTGGGAAGACGGGATCACCCATAATGCCATGCATGCAGCCAATCAGCAGCCAGCCAGCCCTGTGATGTCACAGCTCTATAAAAAGCCTCAGCCATCTTAGATTCTGCCATTTACCAGTGTACTTAGTGCAGGGAGAGATGTCAGCAGGTGCTAGGAAAGACTTCATTGTGCTAAAAAAAACTATTTACAAGTGGAGGGCAAGATTATTCAAGATTATAAAAATAAAAAGCTAGCATTTTGTAATTATAAAAAAAACCAGAGCAATGAAGATAAGGAAATCTACAAGATTAGGCAGAGAGAGGCCAAGCAAGTTATAAGAACTTCTAAAGCGCAGGCAGAAGAAAAACTAGCTCAGTCTATGAAAAAAGGGGATAAGACATTCTTCAGATATATAAATGAAAAAAGGAAATTAAAACAAGGAATAACTAAATTAAAAACGGAAGGTATGTAGAAGAGAATAAAGGGCTAGCCGACTGCCTTAATGAATACTTCTGTTCAGTTTTTACAAAAGAAAAAGGAGAAGGACCTCCACTAGAAAGAATGACTAATAAATCGTTTGATGCATGTATCTTTACAGAGGAAGATGTTCTAAGTTTGCTGTCTAAGGTGAAGACAAATAAGTCACAGGGGCCTGATGAGATACACCCAAAATTATTAAAAGAGCTTAGTGGTGAGCTGGCAAAACCGTTAACAGATTTATTTAACCAATCATTAGTAACAGGAGTCGTCCCGGAAGATTGGAAATTGGCAAATGTCGTGCCCATTCACAAGAAAGGTAGTAGGGAGAAATCGAGCAACTATAGACCAGTGAGTCTGACATCAATAGTAGGCAAATTAATGGAAACCCTATTAAAGGATAGGATTGTGGAACATCTAAAATCCCATGGATTGCAAGATGAAAAACAACATGGGTTTACTTCAGGGAGATCATGTCAAACAAATCTTATAGATTTTTTTGACTGGGTGAATAAAATAATAGATGGTGGAGGTGCAGTAGACATCGCATATCTAGATTTTAGTAAGGCTTTTGACACTGTCCCACATAGAAGACTTATCAATAAACTGCAGTCATTGAGCATGGACTCCCATATTGTTGAGTGGATTAGGCAGTGGCTGAGTGACAGACAACAGAGGGTTGTAGTCAATGGAGAACATTCAAAACAAGGTCATGTTACCAGTGGGGTTCCACAGGGATCTGTACTGGGACCGATTTTGTTTAATATCTTCATAAGTGATATTGCAAAAGGCCTCGATGGTAAGGTTTGTCTTTTTGCTGATGACACAAAGATATGTAACAGGGTTGATGTTCCTGGAGGGAAAAGCCAAATGGAAAAGGATTTAGGAAAACTAGAAGAATGGTGAGAACTCTGGCAACTGAAATTTAATGTGGATTAGTGCAAGATAATGCACCTGGGCCGTAAAAACCCAAGGGCAGAATATAGAATATTTGACACAGTCCTGACCTCAGTATCTGAGGAAAGGGATTTAGGAGTAATTATTTCAGAAGACTTAAAGGTGGGAAGACAATGTAATAGAGCAGCACGAAATGCCAGCAGAATGCTTGGATGTATAGGGAGAGGTATAAGCAGTAGAAAGAGTGAAGTGCTTATGCCGCTGTACAGAACACTGGTGAGACCTCACTTGGCGTATTGTGCGCAGTACTGGAGGCCATATCTCCAGAAGGATATAGATACTCTAGAGAGAGTTCAGAGAAGAGCTACTAAACTAGTACATGGATTGCAGGATAAAACTTACCAGGAAAGGTTAAAGGACCTTAATATGTATAGCTTGGAAGAAAGAAGAGACAGAGGGGATATGATAGAAACTTTTAAATACATAAAGGGAATCAACTCGGTAAAGGAGGAGAGCATATTTAAAAGAAGAAAAACTACCACAAGAGGACACAGTTTTAAATTAGAGGGGCAAAGGTTTAAAAGTAATATAAGGAAGTATTACTTTACTGAGATAGTAGTGGATGCATGGAATAGCCTTCCTGCAGAAGTGGTAGCTGCAAATACAGTGAAGGGGTTTAAGCATGCATGGGATAGGCATAAGGCCATCCTTCATATAAGATAGGGCCGGGGGCTATCCATAGTATTCAGTATATTGGGCAGACTAGATGGGCCAAATGGTTCTTATCTGCCGACACATTCTATGTTTCTATGTGTAGGGAAAGGATAGGGAGGAATCATTCCACAGCATTTATGACAGGGTTCAGTAAGTAAGGGAGGCTACAGCCTGGGTAATAGGAACAATCCTATTACACCTTGCTGCACTGACTGGGGATCCAAATTGCCATTATACAGCTCTGTAATTCCAGCAAACCGTTCTTATTAGAGTTCAAGTGCTGTTTGAAACAGCCATTAACAGGGTTTATTACAAGGAAATATTTCTACGTCTTATTTGCCCTTATGCGGTGCAGTTATATGTTCTAAAGCATTTTTTGGCTTGTATTAGTAGGGAAAAAAGGGCTTATTAGTCGTTGTGTAGTGAAGTGAGAAAATTACAGCCCTTTTTGTCGTGTATTAGTGGCAAAAGTAAAATATATTTGCCACTCAGCGGTGCAGTTATATGTTCTAAAGCCTTTTGTGGCGTGTATTAGTGGCAAAAGATAAATAATATTTGCCGTTCAGCGGTGCAGTTATATGTTCTAAAGCCTTTTGTGGCGTTTATTAGTGGCAAAAGAAAAATATATTTGCCGGTCAGCAGTGCAGTTATATGTTCTAAAGCCTTTTTTGGGGTGTATTAGTGGCACAAAAATGTATTTGCCCTTGTGTGGTGAAGTGAGAAAATGACAGCCCTTTTTAGCGTGTATTAGTGTTAAAAAAAAAAGGGCTTCACTTGCTGAAGTGAGAAAATTAAAGAGTTTTTTTGGGTGTTTTAATTTCCTTTTTATTTATTTGATCTAACAGTATGTCAGACAGAGAAGTGGCAGGCCCTGCACAGGGGAGTGGCAGAGGCCTAAATGCAGCGAGAGGCCTGAGCTCCCGGTGTCATCTAGTTGTCGTGTCTTGACCAGCAACCCAGCGGTTCTTGAATGATTGACTTGGTCATCCACTTCGTCCCACGTGACATCAGACACCCCCAGTCAAAAGTGGGTGGGTACCTCTGACACGACGCTTAGTTGGCATGGCCCAGGAGCAGGCCCTGTGCCCTCACCTGTCCTTAACCTGCCTCTGTCCTTCTCTGTTCCCTCAGCCAGAGAACTATTGTATGCTGTGGGCTGAGCTCCACTATACAGTGAGGGCGAGCTACTAGAAGACAGTCAGCAGCTACTGGCAAGCCAAGATGTGGAGGAGACATCTGTTGCTTCCTCCACTAGGCGGGCAAGTAGTGATGAGGAGAGTGGCGTGGGAGCTGATGTAGCGAGCGGTCAGGCTCCTGACTCAGAGACGGTTGAGGAGGACATCAGTGACGTGCAGACAGTACTCGATGATGATGATGTAGCTGATCGCACTTGGGAGCTGGGTGACGAAGGGGCTTCATCATCATCGGGAGAAGAGGGTGGCAGCTTGCATGTGAGGCAGCAGTGGAGCCAGCAAGTTGCTAGCGTGGCCGGGAGTCAGCAGGGTGGCAGCAGTGGGAGGATGAGGCGTCCGACCACCCAGGGAGCCTACCTGCCCGGGAAGTAGCGGTGCAGGGGCTCAAGAAGGCAGCGGCGGTAGCAGTCAGTCAGTGCCTAGTATTGGGGGTAAAATCACCTACTCGGTGGCGTGGCAGTTTTTTTTCAAGCCGCCAAAGGAGGTGCATGTGGCTGTATGTAGAATCTGTGGGCAGAGGGTGAAGCGTGGCCAGGGTGCCGATGTTGGCACTACGGCCCTGGGTTAACAGATGCAGCGTCGCCATAAAGTGGCCTGGGACAACCATGGCTCTGATGTGGTGGTCCATCCTGCCGCAGCAACCGCCGCATCACCCACTGGCACGCACCCGGTTTCTGGCAGTCAAGGCTCCACCAACTCAGCAGAAGGAAGCTGTCTGTCCTTCCCATCATCTGCCGGTCCTGATGCTCCTGATCCTTCTCCTCATCACGCATTCCATCTGCAATCGATCACCGAAGCAATTGCCAAGAGATAACATCCAATGGCGTGCACTCATCCAATGGCGCAGAAGCTGAACGTGCTCCTGTCCAAGTTGCTGGTGCTGCAGTCCCTCCCTTTCCAAGTGGTGGACTCTGCACTTTTCAGAGAACTCATGGCTTATGCCTAGCCCAGGTGGAGAGTCCCAAGCCGGCATTTCTTTGCCAAAAAGGCAGTACCAGCCCTGCACACACATGTAGAACAGAAGGTGGGCCATTCCTTGAGCCTGTTGGTGTCTGCCAAAGTGCACGGCAGCGCAGACGTGTGGAGCTGTAACTACGGTCAGGGACAATACATGTCCTTTACGGCCCACTGGGTAAATGTGGTTCCTGCACAGCCACACCAGCAATTTGGCCAGGTGACGCTGCTTCCGCCTCCACGTTCTCACGCCGTTGGTCCTGCGACAATGTCCGCCTCTGCCTTCTCATCCTCCACCGTGTCCTCAGCCTCCACTGTCGGGACAATTCACAGTGCCCCTCCAGCATACATGTGCAGGGCACGGCGGTGTCACGCTGTTCTGCACCTCGTTTGCCTGGGCGAACTGAATCACAAAGGGGAGGAACGGCTTTGTGTCCTTCATCAAGAAATCAAATCCTGTCTTTCTCCTCGACAACTGAAAGTCAAAAACATGGTGACCGACAACGGGAAGAACATGGTGTCAGTTCTGCGTCAAGGAGGGCTGATCCATGCGCCCTGCATGGCACACGTGTTCAGTCTGGTTGTCAAGCGGTTCCTGAAGTCTTTCACCCATCTGCAAGACATCCTAAAAATGCCCAGGAAACTTTGAATGCACTTCGGTCACTCGTACACGGCAAAGCACACCCTCCTTGAGCTTCAGTGACAGAACGGCATCCCCCAACATAGGCTGATATGCGACGTTTCCGCCCGTTGGAATTCCACCCTCTATATGTTGGACCGACTGTATGAACAGAGAAAGGCCATAAACGATTTCTTGATGATCCAAGCGGACAGAAGTACTCCCCTGTGTAACTTCGATGTCAGCCAGTGGCAGCTCATGTGTGACACCTGCCGTTTGCTCAGGCCCTTTGAGGAGGCCACATTATTTGTCAGTCGCCAGGACTACGGGATGAACAATGTCATTCCACTGCTTCATGTCCTGGAACAGATGCTTGTAAATCTGGCTGGTCAGGGGACTGGCGCCTAGATCTCACGGCCACATGAGCCCTGTGGGGGCTGAACTGGAGGAGGAGGAGGACATTGGAGCACAAGCAATGTGTAGCGAAATGGGTGGTTTTGCTACACAGGTGACAGGAGAGGAGGAGCAGGAGCAGCCAGAGGAGCTACAGGGTGATGAGAAAGAGGAGGCAGAGGACCCAGACACAACGTGGCAGTGGAGATGGAGGCAGGGAGTCCCTCCGAGTCACTTGCACAAATGGCCCGATGCATGCTCACTTGCTTGCGTAGTGACAGCCAAATTGTCACCATTCGGCAGAGGGATGACTTCTGGCTCTCCACCTTGTTGGACCCTCGCTACCGGTCCAAAATGGACACATCTGATGCCAAGTGCTCCTTCTTACACCCACTATCATCAGTGAGTACTGTTATTGCCACCCACCTCCACACTCTGTCACTGGGTCACTCTGTGGTCTCCTGATGCTGATGCTACCTCCACAATATGTCACCTTCCACTCTTTGATTTCCTGATGCTGCTGCTACCTCCACAATATGTCACCTTGCAACTCTGTGGTCTCCTCATGCTGCTGCTGCTACCTCCACACTGTCACCTTGCCACTCTGTGGTCTCCTGATGCTGCTGCTACCTCCACAATATGTCACCTTGCCATTCTGTGGCCTCCTGATGCTGCCGCAACGTCCACACTATGTCACCTTGCCACTCTGTGGTCTCCTGATGCTGCCACCACCTCCACACTATGTCACCTTGCCACTCTGTGGCCTCCTCATGCTTCTGCCACCTCCAGACTCTGTCATTGGGCCACTCTGTGGTCTCCTGATGCTGCTGCCACCTCACCACTATGTCATAGGGCCACTCTGTGGACTTCCCATACTGTTCCCACCCTCCCCACTTCATGACTGGGCCACTATTTAGCCTTTTTGGCTTGGCTGACATCATAATTTATGTGACCCTTCTTCTGATATGTCAGAAGGAAGGAAAAATAAGACGCACAACGGATCCTCTTTGTGAAGCAGCTGTAAGGCCTGTATGGTCCCATCAGAATTGGCTTATGATTTGGTAGCCAAAAGCAGGAGTGGGTACAAAACACAGAAGACATGCAAATATTCAGTTCACGTGTCATCTCTGTTTTGGATCCACTCCTGTTTTTTTTGGGCATTAGCGATACTGATGGATTACTGACCAAATAATGACTGAGGGAAGCCGGATGCTCAACAGAAAGGATCCGTTTTTTGGGGGTTATTGTTCTGACAGATCAGAGGAAGGGCAAAATAATCAGTGACGTCAACAAAAACTTACTGCTGACACCCTCTCCACTCTGTCGGGGGCTCTACTTGTATAAGCGTTTAATAGAACAGGTTCTGTAGACATCTATGTGGAATCAGCTGACAACGGTGTAAAAGGAGTGCGCTTCTTCTTGGCACTAACATCGACCTGTAAGGCTGAGTTCATACTCAAGTTATTTGGTCAGTTTTGGCCCAGTGACTGCCCAAATAAGTGAACTGTGCAGTGATTCTAAGAGCGACGCCTGTCATCTGCATGTAATACGGACTCAGTATTATTTTATTACTAAAGCAGACTCCCTATGTGTGTTACTGCAAGGCACAGTGTTCTACACCACTATAAAGGCTCTCTGCAGCCAGAAAATAGCCGTTTTGTAATGAAATTTGCCACAAATATATTCAGCCATATCGAACCAAATAAAAAATATAAAAAATTGGCGAACTGGCAAATCTAATTTTTTTTTTAATCCACTCATCTCTAGTATTCACCCAAACACTTACATTGCTTTCCATTAATCAAGAACATTTAATAGTGCTCATCAAAAAATACTTATCCAGACATCCTTTCAATGGATATCTACAAACATACCTCCTCACTATGTGCCATCTTTTTCTGCTCTGGTGGCGCTTCTGAAGTGTTCTGCCCTAGGTACTTATAGTAATCCCCTGTGCTGGGCTTTTTATTGAAGTTTCTTGACTTTCTACAGGAGTCGGCCCTTCGAAGCCCTTCTGGACTGCCTTCACGTGACGTCAACTATGAAAACAAAAGACACAGTTAACAAGCTTGGAAATACTTAAGACAAAGTAATATGTTCAGCAGTATAATTCATGCCACATAGTAAACCTACTAGGAATGCAAAAGCACTATAGGTGTGTGTCTGTTATTAAAATTCCACCTAGAGTAAATAACCATGATACCATCATTGATCATTGATTGTCACAGGATTTTCACATCTTATCCAGCTGGCAAGAAACATCAAGGGTCTACCTTTGACACATTGTTTTGGTAGAAGCTTTCCTTAGGCTACTTTCACACTTGCGGCAGTGTGATCTGCCCGCCGGATCCGCCGATTTTGATGTGACTGAAAGCATTTGTGAGACGGATGCGGATCCGTTTCACAAATGCATTGCAAGAACGGATCCGTCTCTCCGCTTGTCATGCGGACAGACGGATCCGTCTTGTATCTTTTTTCACATTTTTACCGGTCTGCGCATGCGCAGGCCGGATCCGGCATTCCGGTATTTTGAATGCCGGATCCGGCACTAATACATTCCTATACGGAAAAATGCTGGATCCGGCATTCAGGTTTTTTTCAGTTTTTTTTTCGCTGGAGATAAAACCGTAGCATGCTACTGTTTTATCTTTTGCCTGATCAGTCAAAACGACTGAACTGAAGACATCCTGATGCATCCTGAACGGATTGCTCTCCATTCAGAATGCATGGGGATATGCCTGATCAGTTCTTTTCCGGTATAGAGCCCCTGTGACGGAACTCTATGCCGGAAAAGAAAAACGCTAGTGTGAAAGTACCCGCTGTAATCTGTGTGGAAATCTGGAAGCAAGTATTTAATTTCTCTGCAGTGCCCCCACAGGAGCAATGAAGCATTACACAGTTTCCAGTGGGCTGTCACTATAATGCGGGGTCCATTATTTTCTGGGTCATCCAGGGACAAAGATGCTCTCTGCTTTGGCTAATTGATAAGGATGCTATAGAGGAACCCAAAATGCTCCAGAAATGTACTGTATATTAGAATGGGTTTTCAAACCAGACAAATTACTTTAATGGGAAGATATTAAGTTGCTTGTATGCAAATGTATGGGAAACCAGCAACCACCAAGGTAAACCAGTATCCATTCAGTTAATTCATGGAACCACATGGAGAGCACACAAACTCAGAATAGACTGGACCCTGGAAGCAATTACCAACACCTATCAACATAATCATCATCATCATACAGAATTACTTTCAACTCTGAAACTAATAATAATAATAATAAAAATGCATTAACAAAAAAAGTTTCATAGACCCATTTTGGACCAAAAACTTAAATCTCTTTCATTTTTCCATTAGTCTATTTAAAGAGGTTTTCCGGGATTTAAATAATGATGACCTATGTTCAGTACAGGTAATAAATGTTTGACTACTGGGGGTCTAACTCTCCCCCATCAATCAGCTGTTTAAAGACACCATGGCCCTCAAGTGAGAGCCGTCAATATGGCCTATATGCAGCTCAAACCAACTCAACTGAACAGCAACTATACAATGTATGATACTGTGCTTGGTATAGTGTAAAGAGGCGGCAGCCTTCACACCAGTGCCCCTTCAAACAGGGGATTGACCTGCAGAACTGCTACAAAGTAGATGGCATGCAGGTAGGTGGACCAAGATAAACAATAAAGAGGCAACACTTAGCAGGAGTTCTGCAGCCCCTTGGTGGGGGTGCTGAAAGTCTATCCTGACTCCTGACGACAGGCCATCATTATCTTGAACCCAGAAAATCCCATTAACATGAGGCAGATAGTTCTAAGCCTCTTCAATATTGGTTTTCTCTGGCAGTTACACTGATCAGAGAGCTCCCTGGTGCAATCAATAATTCCTGATAAGATTGCCTGTAACACAGGAGTTGATGAGATCCAGTCACGCATGTCATCTTCTACTTAAAATAATTTCTTCATAGTTATGATGAGACCATATATCAGACTGAGGAGCTAAAGTTACGTACAGAATCAAAGGACAACTTCTGAATATTGGATATGAGAAGAGGGTTCTTGAGCTCAAGAACAATGCTGCGCCACACTTGGCATGAAAAATACCTGAACTCCTGATAGAAAAAGGTTGACATAAATGTAAACAGGGCTCATTAGGAATCAGGGCTTAGTTTTTTTATTAGATTTATTCGAGTTAATATCACCACGTCATGCTGCCTGAGCCAGGAAAGCAACTGTGCAGGGCCTCAGTTGCAGCACTTATCAGGGAATCGTGGTGAGTGCAGTTTTTTTTTATTTTGGGGGCATCTCTGGCTGACATATGAAGTAATTATAGTTATGACACTATTTATGAAGTGCAATATTTGGGGGCACCATGCCATACCGTAGGTAATGGAGCAGCAACAGGCACAGAACTAGGAGTAACAGTAGAAAAGAATGTTTGTAGGTTGGGGAAAGGGAGAGTGGATGCTGGAAAAGTGAGGAGCAAAGATGTCACTGTTGCAGACTCTGTAGACACAAGTTGTGGCTGGAAAAAGTTGTCATGGTGGTCTGGGCCAGATGGAAAAGACAAGAAATGTGAACAACTACAACCAGAGAACACACATGTTAACTGTAAGTCATTGTATCTTTACTGCATTATAATGCCTTGTATGGCCTGCAGAGCACCTGTACAGAACTGGTATTCACCACTCTGTAGTACATGCAGGAGGGTAATAGTGGTCATTAGCAGTACTGTGCAAAATGGTGAAAAATGAGTTTGTATGTGGTAAGTGCACTTACTGTACTTATGCAGGTAGAAAGTTAACAGACCTTAGCAACCAGTTGCCGGGTGAAGCTGTTGTCACCCTCCCTCCCCATAGGGTGTGATTACTGTAGAGACAGTGGATATCTGTGCACTGTAGTGTTTCCTGAGATAGCAAAACACAGCCCTAAGAAAACTAGCTCACAAGAAAGAGAGAAAAGAATGTATATATTTGAAAAGCTCACCAGTGTGAAGAATGGGTGCAAGTAGAAGCCCTGTGGAGATAAATTGCCTAACTAGAAGCTTATAGACTCCATAGCAGACATTTTCCAGCCATGTACAAACCTAAAAGGCAGTATATGGATATGCCCACCATACTACATCTTGTAGTGGAAACCTGTAGTAACATAAACTGTGAGTATGGCAACCTGTAAAAAAAGTTGAAGAACTTAGTCTGATGTTAGGGTCTGCCCCATGGTTGCATAGTAAGAATATGGGTTGCTTATGCAAAAGTCAGCTACAGAAGTGCAGTGTGTAGAAAATTGCTTTAAAGAGAAATCTTGGCCTATTAGTTGTTACTGCAGTCATGCAACCTGTAAGTACTGGGGAGATTGCACTTGTATAAGAACTGCCATCTTTGTTACACTGCGTGCAGAATTATTAGGCAAATGAGTATTTTGACCACATCATCCTCTTTATGCATGTTGTCTTACTCCAAGCCGTATAGGCTCGAAAGCCTACTACCAATTAAGCATATTAGGTGATGTGCATCTCTGTAATGAAAAGGGGTGTGGTCTAATGACATCAACACCCTATATTAGGTGTGCATAATTATTAGGCAACTTCCTTTCCTTTGGCAAAATGGGTCAAAAGAAGGACTTGACAGGCTCAGAAAAGTCAAAAATAGTGAGATATCTTGCAGAGGGATGCAGCACTCTTAAAATTGCAAAGCTTCTGAAGCGTGATCATCGAACAATCAAGCGTTTCATTCAAAATAGTCAACAGGGTCGCAAGAAGCGTGTGGAAAAACCAAGGGGCAAAATAACTGCCCATGAACTGAGAAAAGTCAAGCGTGCAGCTGCCAAGATGCCACTTGCCACCAGTTTGGCCATATTTCAGAGCTGCAACATCACTGGGGTGCCCAAAAGCACAAGGTGTGCAATACTCAGAGACATGGCCAAGGTAAGAAAGGCTGAAAGACGACCACCACTGAACAAGACACACAAGCTGAAACGTCAAGACTGGGCCAAGAAATATCTCAAGACTGATTTTTCTAAGGTTTTATGGACTGATGAAATGAGAGTGAGTCTTGATGGGCCAGATGGATGGGCCCGTGGCTGGATTGGTAAAGGGCAGAGAGCTCCAGTCCGACTCAGACGCCAGCAAGGTGGAGGTGGAGTACTGGTTTGGGCTGGTATCATCAAAGATGAGCTTGTGGGGCCTTTTCGGGTTGAGGATGGAGTCAAGCTCAACTCCCAGTCCTACTGCCAGTTTCTGGAAGACACCTTCTTCAAGCAGTGGTACAGGAAGAAGTCTGCATCCTTCAAGAAAAACATGATTTTCATGCAGGACAATGCTCCATCACACGCGTCCAAGTACTCCACAGCGTGGCTGGCAAGAAAGGGTATAAAAGAAGAAAATCTAATGACATGGCCTCCTTGTTCACCTGATCTGAACCCCATTGAGAACCTGTGGTCCATCATCAAATGTGAGATTTACAAGGAGGGAAAACAGTACACCTCTCTGAACAGTGTCTGGGAGGCTGTGGTTGCTGCTGCACGCAATGTTGATGGTGAACAGATCAAAACACTGACAGAATCCATGGATGGCAGGCTTTTGAGTGTCCTTGCAAAGAAAGGTGGCTATATTGGTCACTGATTTGTTTTTGTTTTGTTTTTGAATGTCAGAAATGTATATTTGTGAATGTTGAGATGTTATATTGGTTTCACTGGTAAAATAAATAATTGAAATGGGTATATATTTGTTTTTTGTTAAGTTGCCTAATAATTATGCACAGTAATAGTCACCTGCACACACAGATATCCCCCTAAAATAGCTAAAACTAAAAACAAACTAAAAACTACTTCCAAAAATATTCAGCTTTGATATTAATGAGTTTTTTGGGTTCATTGAGAACATGGTTGTAATAAAATTAATCCTCAAAAATACAACTTGCCTAATAATTCTGCACTCCCTGTATTGTCGCTCCTATCCTCTCCTCTGTTCTCCCATCCTGGCTCACTGTAATTGTATAGTAGTCTGTTCAGTAACTGTATAGGAATATCAATCAGTCACTATTTAATAGTATTGGTACTAGTCCAAGTTCTGCGTTACCTGGGCTGGGCGCTCACTCAGGCCTTATATGCAGTTTGCCTCTCCCTGTGCTCAACCCCTAGCTACACCTTTGAATCCTATCCATGCTTACTTATGGTCGAACTTCTGAGATCTGTAAATGCATCCATAGGACAATAAATTCTCATGGTGAATCTAGTAGTGTTCTTCTTTTTTTAAATTTGATTTTTTTATTCAACCCTACAGGTTTCCCCTGTTTCATGGTTCTGTAGCAGTGACTTTACACCCCTGTAGCCAATACTCAGAATTGCACAGTAATCTGAGCCTCATTTCTGCCATGACGAAGATCCCAGGAACAGCTTCAGCATTCACGTTTCTTCCAGGAACTGTTCTGTGAGCTTATGAGCTCTGCAGCTGGGCTGCTGTTGCACTGACTTTTCTAATTCACAATAACTTATAATTCACCAAGAAAGGTCTAGTACAGCTGAAATGTGGTGAACGTACTAGTCAGAGAGTCTTCATCCTATGATAATGCCAAGAGATGTTGGCATGAGGCAACAGATCATTTTTCTCTCTTGTACCCAAGGCAAGGTGGCTTTTGGAATCCCCCTCTCCAACACATCACTAGGAGTCCATACCTGTCCAGCAGGAGATGTAACTTCTAGCTCCTGGAGCCCCAATGGAAAATCTGTAGCAGGGCACCAGTGCCCAGGTGCTACTGCTGCCTCTGGATCCCATATAGCTATGCCCCTGTCCCCAACTACAAACCTTCAATGCCACAATGAAAGCCACAACCTCTTCAAGATGATCCACTTTACTGTTACTGTCTATGGAGCCTATTGACAGTGGGTTGGCTGACCAAGTCTGTGCTGAGTAATTAATGGAGGGGTCCAGATGCTTATGACTACGCAGTGTACAATCAATTATTGGTAATTTTGAGATGGAAATGTACTTTAGAGACCAAGGTCCATGCCATATCTCTATGTCTATGGACAATGTAGGCCTTTGTAGCTTTCTACTGAGCAGAGGAATAACTCTAACAGGTTAAGTGCTGAGACAGTTAACAACTTAGGAAGGTGCGTGAACTACACAATAATTAGGTTCTTCTAAGTAAATACCAAGCTGAACGCGTTTGTTGAGTTAAGTAAATTAGACTTTCTGGTAAGCATGTAAAATCCACTTTTTGCATATTTTGCTGGCTTATCGGCAAAGCTAAGTCAAGAAGAACAGGATACAGCTTTTTACTGATTACTGATTATTGTACAAAGAGGTTTATCATTAAGTTCATGTACGTGTTAGATTTGTGCCTAACACTGGGTAATTAGCCAGTAATACGTTAGTAGGGCGTAGGAAAATGCCAAAAATAATATGCATACTGAAAAGAGCCAATGAAATCAGGCAGCGTGGGTGTTATCTGTGGGATTTGTACCTAAAGCCTATACACTAACCTAAAGACAGGATTTGGATTAAGCTCCACCCATCACCTCCACACAGATGAGGCCGCCATTTTGAGCCCATATCAGATGATGGTATTGGTTGTAGTGAATGTGTTGATTTCATCTGCCATGAAACTTTCATCACACCCGTTTAAAATCCATACTAGGTCTCCATCTTAATGGCTCTATTTTTTTTTATTTATGCCTGTTACTCGGAAGGCATGATAGCAACCAATATAGCCACCATTACAGGTTTTCTTAAAGGGTGTAAAGGGCCTGGTCTGCAGTAGCTCCTGTACCAGAAGTTGCTGCTCCTTTCATGGTGTAGTGGACAGAGCGGGTAACTGCAGTACTGCACCCACTGAAGTGAATGTGAACCCATTGAACTGACTTCCATCGAACCCCCACTGATCAGATAGTGATGACCTATCCTGAGGATAAGTCATCACTGGTAAAATCCTGGACAACCCCTTTAATACAGTAGATGCAAATCGGTTTTCCAAATCAGCTTAGTAAAGCAGCAATGGGAACATGGATGCTTCATACAAGGATGTGTTTATGATGGTAAATTTGCCCTTCTGGAGTCTGGAGAACCTTGATATGTCAGGCATTACAATCAGAGGACTTGTAATGGCTATAAATATTGGCTGTCATCCAGTTCCCAAAAAGCAAAGAGGTTAACTTAAAGGAGATGTTGGAGATTAGAAAAACATGGCTACTTTCTTACAGAAACAGCGCCACTCTTGTCCATGGGTTGTATATGATATTGTAGCTCTGGCCCATTGAAATGTGCAAAGATTCTTTCAAACTACTCAAAAAGATGGGAATTCCTAAGCTAAAAAACCAATGCAAACCACAATATGACAATGAAACGTGCACTTTTATAAATTATGATAATGTACAGCAAAGCCAGTAGGACTGGGCACTCAATCGTCTGGCAAACTTTGGCAGCACTGGTGCAGAGGTCAAATCTCTCTCCTATTCCCCCTAAAGCACAAACATTTGTAATGCACTTTTTTCATATAGTGGACTCAAAAGACAGGGAGGGTTATGTAGGATGGGAAGAAACCAGAGTACTCGTCTGGAGGAAACTCACGCAAAAACAGGGAGACTATACAAACTTCATGTAGATGTTGTCCTTGGAGAGGTTTAAACGCAGGACTCCAGTGCTACAAGGTATCATTACCATGCTGCCATAATCAGGTGATTATGTAAAGATCTTTCAGGCCAAAATCTTTTTGAGGACATATGCTGTATAACGGTCTATGGGCTGCTTTCTGCTACATTCATGAATAGTGGGTCTATCCTGAATGCACTCATTCATCACCCAATCATCACTAGGCCATCTAATCAGGTCCGATCCATTAAGCCATAATATGTCCAATTCAAAATGCTAATCACTAAAAATTATGTCATATATCTATAGAACAGTAGCTAGCATGTAAATGTATAAACTACCTGTATGTTAACCTTTATCTGAGCACTGTTATCTAGAAACATAAAAAAGTAATCCCCTACTGTATTTCCTGATGTTGGTAAATTAGGCTTCGTTCAGGCTGAAGATGTTGCATATATTAAACACTGAAGAAGTTTCTAAAGGCATAAAAAATAAAAGCTGGAAAAAGAGGCAAAAATGTGTCTAGTAACATTACATAGTGTATGAGTATAAGACTCCAATTTACAGGGAACCCTTTATACAGACATTTGTATGACCTAAGATCTTTTATTGAACAATTAACACCCACAAAGATTCTAAATAGAAATAATAATAATAATAATAATAATCTTTTTTGCTGCACAGTAATCCTATAAAATATCCACATTTTCAAAATTAAGAGCTTAGCTTTATTCAATGTAAATCTAACTACATGACAGGTCACAATAAAAAGATTAGAAATTAAAATACCATTTAGAATGAAAACATAATTTGGTTCACTAGGGAGGAATCCCGCGAACACCTGAAAACGTACTTTGAACTGAATGAGGGATCGGTAGGGGATGTCCGTCCTTTGTGGGAAGCTCATAAGGCGGTCATGAGGGGACATTGTATTGCAATAAGCTCAAAATTAAAGAAGGACTCGACTGCTTTGGTCAAGACCCTTACGTCTCGCTTGCGAACACTAGAAGACAAGATGGCCGCTCACCCCTTACGCTGCATACTGAGACGAATTGTTGATACTAGGGCCCAATTGAAGAGTCTAGCTTTAGGTCGTATCAACAAGTTACTACTTTACACACGACAGCGTTACTATGCTTCGGAGAACAAACCCCATACTTTACTGGCCAGACAACTCAGGAACCGCAATCCCCAAACGGGTCCGAGTGCTATTAGGGGGAATGACGGAACAATCCACTATGACCCCAGAGTGATAGCAGAAAGGTTCTCGACCTACTACTCTTCCCTGTACAATCTACCCTCCGACCTCCCCTCAAATGAGAGACTTAGAGATAGTACACTCCAGTCTTATTTGGCCTCCTGTCACCTCCCTACTCTAATGACTTCCGATCTTGCCGCCCTTAATAGTCCGATAACAACGGAAGAGATAGGGGAAGTGGTGGACCATCATCCTGAGGGTAAATCCCCAGGGCTTGATGGCTTCTCGTATAAATATTATAAGACTTTCAAGGCCGAACTAATCCCTCACTTAGTAACCATTTTTAATCATTTTCTAGCTGGCAATGCAGTACCTGCCCCAATGTCTCACTCTTATTTCACGATGATTCCGAAACCTGGGAAAGATCCCCACGAGTGCCAAAATTACAGGCCCATTGCCCTGCTTAACTCAGACCTTAAGATTTATACCAAGGCCCTAGCCTCCCGACTGAACGTTTTTCTCCCCTCCCTGATCCACAAGGACCAGGTGGGATTTGTCCCAGGCCGTCAGGGGGCCGATAACACACGAAGAAGCATTGACTTGATAGATGTCATATCTCGCTCGGGTTTTGACGCTGAAAAGGCGTTCGACCGTTTAGGTTGGCCTTTTCTTTTTGCTACCTTGCAGGCATATGGCATTTCTGGTCCCTTCGTTAGGGCCATTCGTAGCCTATACTCCTCCCCCACAGCGACAATCAAGCTACCTCATGCTCAATCTCGACCCATACGCATTGCTAATGGGACGAGACAAGGGTGCCCCCTATCTCCCCTATTATTTGTCATGTGTATCGAGCCCCTGGCGGCCAAAATTAGGGCATGTCCAGACATCAGAGGTGTTATGGTCAGGGACAGGAAGTTTAAGCTATCGCTATATGCAGACGACATCCGTCTTACCCTTACCAAACTTCATATTTCCCTACCAAACCTCCACTCCATCCTGCAGGAATTTGGTCGACTCTCAGGGTATAGGGTCAAAACCCATAAAACTGAGGCCCTCCATCTTAATGTTTCTCAGGTGGCCCTGGGCTCTCTCAGGGTTAACTCCCCTTTCCACTGGAAGACAGACTCCCTGCGATATTTGGGTGTTGACCTTACGCCCCGATATGGGGACCTTTTATAAAGCTAACTTCCCACGCATATATGCGGAAATCAGGGGTCTCCTGGACAAATGGCACGCTCTTCCACTCTCTCTCATGGGACGTATTGCTGCGACTAAAATTACGATGTTGCTCAAGCTTCTGTATCTTTTTGAGACCCTACCGATTGTAGTCCCCCTCAAAGACCTGAGATCCATTCAATCTCCCCTCCTTAGATTCATATGGGCAGGAAGACGTCATAGAATCCCAAGGTCAATCCTTCTATCTAGTAAGCACCAGGGTGGACTAGGGGTACCGGATTTGTCCAAATATTACTGGGCGGCCCAACTACGTTCTGTCACGGCCTGGGCTTCCCTGCACCCATACTCTGTCTGGATGCAGGTAGAAAGACTCGCTCCTATGCATCCTAACTCTATGCTATGGTCCGGATCTTAAAAGACCCTACCAGTTAAGGATCTCTTAGGATCCATGGCTTGCACTAGACTTATATGGCAAGGGTGCAGTGGTAGGTTCCCTCTGGTTTCTAACCACTCCGCCATGACCTCCTTTTTGTATCACCCTATGCTCCCTACTAGTCTTACCACATCCACGACGAGACCATGGTTTCAGCGAGGAGTGTTTCGGTTTGCAGATATCGTGGACCCCTTCACTAGGGACCTTTTGCCGTTTCCTACCCTCCAGACCAAATATAATCTCCCCTCCTCCTCCAATTACTTTTAGAATCAGATCAGTCACTTTGCACAGTACATTTTTTCGGGGGTCACAGTTTCCCTCCCGACTCCCTTTGAACGCCTTTGCAGGGAAGGGGTACACGCGAAGGGTCTAATTTCTGAGATCTTCTCCATATTGCTGACTTCCTTCCCTGATCGGGTTCAAAGGCATTCCTACATGGCACGGTGGGAGGAATACTTAGGGAGGGCCTTACCGGATGCATTCTGGCACCTTATATGGAGGGGGGCAGCGAAATCCTCTATGTCGGTACTTCACCAGTAGAACCAATATAAAATTTTAATGTACTGGTACCACACTCCTGACCTCCTCCATAGAATGAACCCAGTAGTCCCGGGAGATTGCTGGAGATGCGGGCTGCATAGGGGTACATTGCTGCATATTTTCTGGGACTGCCCCAAGATACGCCCCTACTGGACCGGAGTAGGCACCCTCCTGAGTGATATTTTTGCAGTGGAAATTCGACCTGACCCTATGTCCTTCCTGCTTAATGTGGTGCCCATTCAAGTTAAAAAACACTCACTTAAGTTATTACTATTGATACCAACAGCAGCTCGTTGTCTAATCTCCCGATCGTGGAAAAGCCCTGAACCACCACGGGTTTCTGATTTGTACGCTAGGGTGACAGAGGTCCGAACAATGGAATACTCCACGGCCATGTTTCAAGACAAAATTGTACTCTTCAATGCCATATGGGACCTGTGGGATAATTACTGGGCCACGATGCAACCTCAATGACCTTGTGAGAAAGAGGTGTCTCCCCCCCTTGTGTCATATTGTCTCTGTTATTTGTCTTGTCTTTTGGATATTAGTTTGATGAAGCATTACTTATTGAGAAGCTCTGGGCTTTCGGGTCGCTAAGACACCTTTACTAATACTTGATGTCTTTTTGCTCTAGGATATGCTGCTCAGTAGTCCTACTTTGGACTGATTAAAGATAGACACAGTTTCTCTTAGTACACTTTATTGATATATCACTGCTCGGTTTCTATTCCTCCATCATTGAATATTATCGAGTGTTATAAGTGCTCAGTCAATATGAATGTGATGCTTTACATGTTTCATCCTTTACCTTTTATTAATGTGCATGAATCTATTGTAGATGTGCTTTGTCATTTCTATATGATTTAATAAATATACAATTATAAAAAAACAAAAAACATAATTTGGTTCAACAATAAGATCCATAAGATACAACTACCACAAAAGTCTACAAATACAAAGAAAGACAATATCTGAAATTCATAATATAAATACATTTCAGGTAACATATTTTACCAAGCTAAATCATTAGGAAAAACTAAATTATACATTAAAATAAAAAAAAGTCTAACATTACTGTATATTGCCAGTAATATATCTATTTAAAAAAAGTTAATTATTTTAAGGATGTATTAAGTGAATTAGTATAACAATGTAATATGCTAAGTTTTCATCTAGACAGAATCCATTAATTTGAAAAATTAATTTTTTTCTTTTATACAAATAAAAAAGAATAGGATTTTTGAACAGATGAATCTAAATAAAATACTTTGTCAGTAATACTTAAGGTTTACTTAGCATTCCATAATGTAATCTTCAAAATTCATACAAGTACTGCAAAGAATCATCATGTCATCTATGAGTAATATAGTAAATGCCCCATTTATAACATATACTCATAAACGTCTCTTCACCAAACCAACCGTTTATAATGCATAGACACATCACCCACTGGTAAAAAAAAATTAAAGTTAATATTTAACTGGGAAATTGCTCCTTAAGGTTAATGCCAATGCGACCTTCGACTATAATAATGAGAAATAAAAAAAAATAATAAAATAAAGAAAATGATCTTACCTTTGTGTCTTCTTTGGCTTGCAGTCACGAAAATACCTGTCCGTCTGTGACAAGAGTTACATGACACCTCTGCACAGCACACCTGTTTCACTCAATCCAGCCTCTCAAATTACATTAACTCTTTAATGAATTACATAAACCTGAACCTATCGGATCTCGCTGACGTGACCTCACTTGCAGAAATCCAGCCAATCAGAGGGAGTGGGATTTTACTTCGCCATGCAAAAACAGGACTGAATCACCTACCTGCAATAGGACTAAGCTACTACACCAGAGAGCAGACACACTGTACACACTATAGGCAGGTGTAGCAGTGCTGAAGGTGTTGTTTAACTCTTCCCTGAGAACTACTTGCGGGCTGTGCATCTGACAAACTCAGTTTTGCTTCATCTGAAGATGCTCAGTGTATGAGATGAACTGTGGTTTTCCAGTCCATGTAGAACAGGTCACACTCTTCCTCCTCCCCAATATATAGGCAAAGTATGCAGAGTGAACGCATAACGAGGGAGCTGCCTGGTGCCACATAGCTGCTAAGGGGTTAACATGAAAGGCAAATATCCGATTAATGAAATATGCAGTGCAAGGAAAAGGAAGCCTTTGTTTCTGGGAAAGTAAAGATCAAGGAGGGATACTGAACTGTTTTATAAGGGTCTATGGCAAGGTCCATCATGGAAAAGTGAAGCAAAGTAAGTGCAATGTGAATGTTAGAAAAGCAGAGACATAGTGCAACTACAGATGTAGCAGAGTTAGAATGTCAGTATGAGCTGCTAGCAGTGGAGTACATAGAGAAGTAAGGGCCCCATAGCAATTATCAATCCAGCTTCCCCCCCCCCCCCCCACACACACATAGGAGAGAAAGGTTTCTGTCCAAACCACTTTTAATGACCCTTGGGCCATTTTTTTCCACTGCCTCATTTACTAAAAGTTGTTCCTTTAGAGGGTAGAGTCCTGACCTAACCCCCCAGTAGAAGAGGGGATGATCCCAACTGGGCCCCCTCTTGCCCAGGGCCCCATAGCAGTCGCATGGTCTGCCGCTATGGTAGTTACGCCCCTGGCTGCTAGCATTCATCAGCCTGTCCTCGGAAAGAAAAAGGAAGTTAAAAGGGGACAATAGATTGCATAGTTTATAGACTAGAATGTAGGTTTAGTGTCTTTCTGAGGCTCCGTTCACATTTTGAACTCCGGTGAGGATCAGGGTACTCACCATATCCAGCATTGCTGGGTACGACCATGTACCACCGGATGCCCATTGACTATAATGGGATCCGACGGTGATCTGGACAGTTTTCCGGCATAAATGCCGGTTTGAGACAGACAAATACTGCTGCATCACATGTAGTTTCCATGTCAAAGAGAAGATGAGTTGCACATGGCTCAGGGACAGGGAAGTACTAATACTTTAGCCATCTATGGGACCCTCATCTATAGAGAGAATGGGGGTCCACTGACCCCCTGTTTGGCACTCCAGAAAGGAGTATATGAATTCAAGGTGGGCATCTATGCATGGGGCTCTCCACATTGTAGTTTATGGTAATTGTGAAATGCTATGTAGTCCAGGGCTTGACAAATTTCCTTGGAATCTAGGAGCCAGCTAAAAAAGTTAGGAGCCAGGCGGAGCCGCGTCATAAAATCTATATTGCGATAAAATTTTAAGCATGTGCGGTATGCGATACGATATATATCGCGATATATTGTTTTCTATATTTGGGGGGGGGTGTTTAAACTTTTTTTTATTTTTTTTTACTTTTTATTTAACAACTATTAGCCTCCTTGAGGGCTAGAACCCTTGTCATATTCACCCTAATAGAGCTCTATTAGGGTTAATAGGACTTTACACTCTCCCTGCTGCCCTGTGCTTTGTGCACACAACAGCAGGGAGCTGACCATGGCAGCCAGCCTCTCATGTGCCCTCCAGCCTCTGATCAGCCCCTCCAGCCTCTGATCAGCCCCTCTAGCCTCTGATCAGCCCCTCTAGCCTCTGATCAGCCCCTCCAGCCTCTGATCAGCCCCTCCAGCCTCTGATCAGCCCCTCCAGTCTCTCCCTCTTATCAGCCCCCTTTGGAAACAACCCCCCCCCCCTCCCTCCCTCCCTAGTATTAATCATTGGTGGCAGTGGCCACAGGGTCCCCCTCCCCCCCCCCCCATCAGTGGTGGCAGTGGGCAGTTCCGATCGGAGTCCCAGCAGTGTAATGCTGGGGCTCCGATCGGTTACCATGGCAGCCAGGACGCTACTGAAGTCCTGGCTGCGATGGTATGTTAGTCAGCAGCATTATACTCACGTGCGCCGTGATCGCCGGGAGCTCCTTCTTCTCATAGGTCTGTGCGGCGCATTGCTAATGCTATAATAATTAGCAATGAGCCGCACAGACAGAAGAAGGAGCGACCGGCGGCCACGGCGCACGTGAGTATAATGCTGCTCACTAACATACCATCGCAGCCAGGACTTCAGTAGCGTGACTCCTGGCTGCCATGGTAACCGATCGGAGCCCCAGCATTACACTGCTGGGACTCCGATCGGAACTGCCCACTGCCACCAATGCTGACAAACATTCCCGGCACCCGACCTCTGACAGGACGCTGTGATCCGCGCGATTAACCCCTCAACTGAGGGGTTAATCGCGCGGATCACAGCGTGCAGTCATAGGGGCCGGGATATGGCCGGCACATTGGTATTCAGGCATTTATTGGTGGCGCAGTGGCCACAGTCCCTCCCCTCCTCCTCCTACTCTGTTCTCATTGGTGGTCAGCGGCAGCCGCGCACAGTGGGGAGGGAGGGACTCCTCTCCTTCTCCACTGTGCCGGCTCAGGAAACCATGGTGCGCGCCGAGAGCGCATCTTTGAAAACGGGCTGACAAATACCCAAGCGCCAGGACCAAATTCCTGGTCGCCATGGCGACCTGGGATTTGTTGAGCCCTGATGTAGTCACCCACAAACTATGATGGCTAGAGCTACATATATGCCCGGTTTCCTACTCTCTAGAGTGCAAATTGGAGGAGGAGACCCCCATCATCCCAATAAATGTCTCAGTTGGTAATACCCCTTTAAGTTTCAGACTTTGGCTACACAGCCGACCTCTGTCACGTTGATTGTGATGTTGCTTTGCAATGTGACGTGGATTTTTGGCCCCAAATTTCAAATAACTTTTCAATCATAGACCAAAACAGACCACAGTGCAAGTTGCTTGAACCTGTGATTTGCCTGTGACCTTTCTGGTTTTTTTTACAGCTTAGGCCTCATGGACAAGACCATATGTATTTTGCAGTCCGCAAACTACGGATACCGCCCATGTGCCATCCACATTTTTTTGCTGATTCACTGACTTCAATGGGTCCGTGGACCACATTTTGCAGACCAGATTTGCGAATGTACATATGGATGCACACAGCAAACAGATGATCGTGTTAGTCAATGGATCTTTAAAAAAAATGCAGATAGCACGCGGACAGTTTACCTATTTTGTCGTGTGCATAAGGCCTAAATTGCAGCTCTAAAATAGTCACACAACATTAAGTTGCAGATCATTTTCACAAATGTTTTGGTGACTTTTCTGAGACTTACGGCTCATACACACAAACATAAGGGCTCCGTATCCGTGCTGCAGTCCACAAAAAGCACGGACCTGAAAGCCCACGGAAGCACTTTGTGGTGTTTCCGTGGGCTTCTGACCCATGCCCCCACTCGGAAAAAGATAGGAGATGTCCTATCTTTGGCCATATCTTGCAGATGGCAGACCCATTCAAGTCAGTGGGTCCGCATCCTCAGCACAGAGTGCACACGTCCGGTGCCTGTATATATTGGAAACCCGCCGTTTGCGGTCTTGGGCATGGAGCCCTTACAGTCCTGTGCATGAGCCCTAAAGATTATGTCCTGTGTATCCCCAGACTTGCTGCTGCCCATAGACGTTATTCAATATGATAATGTGGCTCTGGACAAGAAAAGGCTGTGCCCTCTGTCAGAGAGACATTATTACGCTTCGGTGTGGGAGGGAAACACCACACCGAGCATAGGAGGGAAGGGGGGAATCAGACCTGAGAACTAGGGAAGGAAAATGGATACCTCCTAGTGAAAACCCTAACCAAAATCCTGACTGACTACCAGTATGAACAGACCCCAAAAGGTAGGTGAGTTCATACGCGGGAAAACCTAGAGTCCTATCTAGCCCTATAGGACCCTGGTACTAATGGCAGGACGAGACTACCTGTTCTTCCAAAAGGAAGGACAAACAGGAGTCTCCTTCAGGCCTAATACAAACAATAGGGAAATGCAACACACAGAACCCAAACAAAATACAAAAGGGAAAGGAAAGACTTAACTTCAAAGGAGCAATAGAAGCACCAGAAGCACCAGGAACTTCAGCCGCGATCCAACCACAATCTATCCAAAGGTCCAAACAGAAGCTATAAACCGCACAGCATTGTGGGAGAAGCAACTATAAATAGAGAACGTTAAATGACCCAAATAACCACACCTGGGGAAAGAAGGTGTGGCAAGCACCAGAAACAACACAGACGTAATTTGATCCAAACGGAAAACATGTCAGATCAAACCACGTGTTGCCAGTCTCACCAATCTCCTGCCACCTGTCGCAGGAACATTCGTGACTGTACCCCCCCCCCCCCTCTTCTACGGGTGACCTCCGGACACCCAGGACCGACCTATTCCGGGTGAGACCTGTGAAATGCTTTCACCAAACGACTCACATCCTCTCCTCTGGTCCATAACCCTTCCAGTGAACAAGATACTGAAGAGAACTTGAGAGTCAATTATCTTAGCGATCCGAAATTCCAAACTACCTTCCACCATGATAGGAGCGGGTGGCAAGGAAGACGGCTCCAAAGGTTCAACATATCTCTTCGACAAAGATTTATGAAACACATTATGAATTTTCAGGGCCTGTGGGAGTTCAAGACGAAAAGCTACAGGATTAATAATGGCAGTGATCTTATATGGACCAATAAATCTTGGACCCAACTTCCAAGAAGGTACCTTCAACTTAAAGGGAACCTGTCACCGGGATTTTGTGTATACAGATGTCCACTAGCACATCCACAATACCCAGTCCCCATAGCTCTGTGTGCTTTTATTGTGTAAAAAAAAAAAATATTTTAGACATATGCAAATTAACCTGAGATGCGATTATTTATAGCAAACTCTGCCAAAGCCAAAAACGAAGACCACTCCTCCTGGTTCTCAGAGACAAAACATCTCAAGTAAGTCTCCAGACTCTGATTAGTGCGCTCGGTCTGTCCATTCGACTGAGGATGAAAAGCCGAATAAAAGGACAGTTGTACCCCCAGTCGAGTACAGAACGCTTTCCAGAATCTGGAAAAACCCACGATCGGAGACCATATCAGAGGGAATGCCATGGAGTTTCACAATGTTGTCAACAAACACTTGTGAAAGTGTTTTAGCATCAGGTAGGCCCGGCAACGCTATAAAGTGCACCATTATACTAACACAATCAACTACCACCAGAATAACTTTCTTTCCTGAAGAATTAGGTAGATCAGTGATAAAATCCATGGATAAGTGAATCCATGGTCTGGACAGGATGGGCAACGGAAGTAGAGATGTGGAAGGCCAAGTATGTGAACCTTAGCGCGTGTGCAGGTACTACAGGCTGATACATAGTCCTCAAGACACTTACGCAACCCCGGCCACCAGAATCTACGAGAGATGAGGTCAGCAGTGGATCTGCTCCCAGGGTGTCCCGTAAAAACCGTACAGTGATGTTTATCAAACACCTTGTGTTGCAATTCCAATGGCACAAACAGTTTCCCAGACGGACAAGAATCCGGTGCGTCTCCCTGGGCCTCTAACACCTTCACCTCTAGGTCAGGGTAAAGAGCGGATATCACCACCCCTTCCGACAGTATAGGTCTCGGATTTTTTAAATCACCACCTCCAGGAAAACTATGTGACAAGGCATCTGCCTTGACATTCTTAAACCCAGGACGATAGGAGACAGTGAAATTGAATCTTTGAAAAACAAAGACCATCTGGCCTGTCTCTGGTTCAGTCGTTTAGCCGACTCCAGATAAGCCATGTTTTTGTGATCTGTGAACACTATGATTGGATGAATTGCCCCTTCCAACCAATGACGCCTTTCCTCAAAAGCCAACTTAATGGCCAGTAGATCTCTGTTCCCCACATCATAATTTCTCTCTGCGCAAGAGAGTTTTTTTTAGAGAAAAAGGCACATGGACGCCATTTACCAGGTGATGGGCCCTGCAATAAAACTGCTCCTACCCCCACCTCGGACGCGTCCACTTCCACAATGAAAGGTTGTGATACATCCGGCTGCACCAATATAGGCGCGGAAGAGAAGCATTCCTTAATCACAGAAAAGGCTCGTAACGCAGAATCAGACCACATTAAAACATCTGTCCCTTTCTTAGTCATGTCAGTTAAGGGTTTTACTATTGTCGAATAGTTCTGAATACATTTTCGGTAATAGTTGGTGAACCCCAAAAACCGCATAAGAGCCTTCAGATTTTCGGGTCGATTGCAGTCCAATACAGCACGGACTTACTCTGGATTCATTCGAAAACCTGAAGATGACAGCAGGTAGCCCAAAAACGGCACCTCGTGTACAGCAAAAACACACTTCTCAAATTTTGCGTACAATTTATTATCTCTTAGGATCTGTAACACCTGTCTAACGTGATCCTGATGTGTCTCCACGTCTGGAGAAAAAAATCGGAATGTCATCGAAATACATGACTACAAACCTCCCCACAAGGGGAGGAAAATGTCATTCATAAAATGCTGGAAAACCACAGGAGCATTGGTCAACCCAAAAGGTATGACCAGGTTCTCAAAGTGCCCCTAAGGAGTATTAAAAGCCGTCTTCCATTCATCCCCTTCCTTGATCCTAACCAGATTATATGCCCCCTTAAGTCCAACTTGGAGAACACCTTGGCACCAACAATCTGGTTAAACAAATCGGGAATCAAAGGAAGAGGGTAAGGATCACGGACAGTATTTCGATTGAGTTCACAAAAATCCAGACATGGCCGAAGACCTCTGTCCTTTTTTTTTTTTAACAAAAGAGAACCCTGCTGCCACTGGAGATTTGGAAGGTCTTATGTGTCCTTTAGCCAAACTCTCGGCAATATACTTTCTCATGGCCAGTCTTTCAGGTCCAGAAAGGTTATACAATCTAGATTTTGGCAACTTCGCTCCGGGAATAAGGTTGATAGGACAATCATATTCCCGATGCGGAGGTATATCCTGGCATCCACTCTCAGAAAATACATCGGCAAAATCAGATATAAAAGAGGGTAATGTCTTAGTTAAAACAGAAAAAGATGTATTCAGACAATTGTCAATGCAATAATCACCCCAATCCAAAATCTGTCTAGCTTGCCAATCGATGGTAAACCCAGAACCACCGGAGCAGGGAGACCCTCCAACACAAAACACGAGATAAATTCTTGATGAAAGTCACCCACTCTTAATCTGATATTATGCACCACTTGCGATAAACACTTGTGAGTTAAAGGTGCAGAATCAATAGCAAAAACGGAAATGTTTTTTTTAAGGCACTCGGTGACAACCCGTGCATCAATCAGGTTCACCCCAGCCCCGCTGTCGATAAACACCTCAATCTCCACAGTTTTTTACTCTAGCGCCACCTCAGCAGTCAGGAGAAATTAGATACTACCAGTCAAAGACAAATGCACATTTTCTGACTCTCCTCTCACCCCTCCAAGAGTCAGATGGGAATTAAATGTCCCTCTTTTTTCTTTTTGATGTTGAATGTATGGACATACTCTGATAAAATGTCCCTTCTGTCCGTAGAAAAAACACACTCCCTTTCTATTACCAGTATGCTTAAAAGCGGATCCAGGAGTAGCTCCCCCTAATTACATGGGTTTGTCCCCAGACATAAACCCAGGAGTAGCCTCACCCAAAGTGTCAGAGGAGGACGATACAACATGTGATAGTACATCCTGAGAGTGGGGGCCCCTAGATCTCTCTCTCAGGCGTCTATTGCATATAGCAAGAGACATAGCAGCCTCCAGAGACACTGGGGTTTCATGAAAGGCCAAAGCGTCCTTCAGCCTCTCTGATAACCCTTTACAAAACTGGCTATGGAGGGCACGATCGTTCCACTCCGTTTCTGTAGCCCACCTCCTAAACTCAGAGCAATAAATCTCAGTGGAACAATCACCCTGACGATGGCTGCGCAGCTTGGTTTCGGCTAGAGGTCCGATCAGGATCATAATAGATAAGACCCAAAGCTTCGAAAAATTCATCTACTGACCGGAGAGACTGCGATCCGGTTGGCAGAGAAAAAGCCCATGACTGCGCATCCCCCTTAAGCAAGGAAATAACCACACCGACTCGCTGTTTCTCATCCCCAGATGAGTGTGGACGTAGCCTAAAATCTAAAATACTGTTTGCACGCCTCCCTAAACAAAATGAAATTATCACATCCCCCAGAAAATCTGTCCGGGAGGGCAATTTTAGGATTCAGATAGGCCTGGTCTCCACCACTACCAACAGCCTGTGATCTCTACTTCTGCAAGACGGTCATGAGGAGGTCAGCTACCTCCAAAGATAGCCCTTGCAGCTGACCTGCCAGTGCAGGAATAGGATCCATGGCTGCACACAAACAAACAAAAAATGACGGCTTTGGCGGTTTATAATGTCACTCTTTGGTGTGGGAGGGAAACACCACACCGAACATAGGAGGGACAGGGGGGGACAGGGAACCAGGCCTGAGAACTAGGGAAGGAAAATGGACACCTCCTAGTGAAAACCCTAACCAAAATCCTGACTGACTTTCAGTATGAACAGACCCCAAAAGGTAGGTGAGTTCATACGCAGGAATACCTAGAGTCCTATCTAGCCCTATAGGACCCTAGTACTAATGGCAGGGACAAGACTACCTGTTCCTCCAAAAGGAAGGACGAACAGGAGTCTCCTTCAGGCCTAATACAAACAATAGGGAAATTCAACACACAGAACCCAACCAAAATACAAAAGGGAAAGGAAATACTTAACTTCATAGGAGCAATGGAAGCACCAGGAACTCCAGCCGAGATCCAACCACAATCTATCCAAAGGTCTAAACAGAAGCTATAAACCGCACAGCATTGTGGGAGAAGCAACTATAAATAGAGAACGTTAAATGACCCAAATAGCCACACCTGGGGAAAGAAGGTGGTGGCAAGCACCAGAAACAACACAGACGTCATTTGATCCAAACGGAAAACATGGCAGATCAAACCATGTGTTGCCAGTCTCACCGATCTCCTGCCACCTGTCACGGGAAAATCTGTGACAGACATCCTGAAACGTCATGACAAAAGGGACTTTGAGACGCTCACATTCACCTTTCTTACTCTATCTTGTTCCATTTAGGACCAGGAAGTAAAATTCCAGGAAAATGAGCCTAGTAATAACTGTCATAGGGAGAAACATGAACATCCCCCTCATTCTTTTGTAATCATATCTAAGAGGATAGGTGCACGTATGCAGCCATTTTTAATGGTACATTAAAAAATGAAGCAACATTGCAATTTTTCTATCCTACCATGTTGAGTATACAGATCCTAAGCACAGCAATGTGTTTCCATGGTTACAAACTAAACAAACCTGTCGGTTCCTGGCTCATGTTTAATCTCTTCTCTCTGCCTCATTTTCTACTGTTTGTGGATTATCAAGAAAAGGAGGCAGAGGGAGGCCATACATCTTAAAATGTCTGTTCATTTGACAGCCAGCTATCCTGATCACTGCCATACACATGCACAGTTTGGTCAAATGTGTTGTGACTGGGGAGAGAGAATAAAAGCGTACCTGAGTTTTCAATTTTTTTTTTTGCATAATGGCTGTGCGTTTATGTACAGTACAATCATACCTGTGAAAGAACTGTTATGTTTGGGCTTCCTTAATATTGTTTTCAACTATATTATTCCCTGTTTCAGTTGCACAGCTGGATGCATTTCACTCAGAAGCAGGGGTGTCTCCATTATGCCAGCACTGTACTGCTGTGACATCCTCCTCCAGCTCTGGAGGTCACAGGACAGGTAAGGAGGGAGATATCACATGCTCCTGTGATGTTTAGAGCTATGTAGAAGTAGTTGTTTTATCAGGCTCAGAATCTCAGCTAGCTGTGGAACGCCCCCACTTCTTCTCAGCTGTCTTCTGAGTCTCTATTACCAGGGACGGATCTTGCCTGACATCAAACCCTAGAGGCCATGCCTTTACAAGTTTTTTTTCAGGTGGAGGCAGTGATTTGCTGGTCACACCATTATCTATTAAATGAAATTGTGTGAAAGTACAGTGACTCTTTAAGACTCTATCAGACTCCTTTGTTGACAGCTGCTTATCTCGCTGAAGAGAAAAGGATGGAGCATGCTGAAATAAAGTTGCAAGCTCTCTCTTGCAGGAGGTCCCCATACACAGATATTTGTCCATATAATCTAATGTGTATGCCCAGCTTAACACATGGCGAGATGGATCACACTACACAGGGTTTGCTATCTGTAACCAAGAAGACACATAGCTCTGCACAGGAACTGTAAACACAAAATGATAGGACATTTTTTTAAGCCTCAACATATGCAAAATTGTTTCATTTTGAACTTAAGATGCTTAAGGAGAGTTGACAGGCTGCAATAGTGGACATCCCCTTTAAATATGCCTTTAGTTACACCATTTTTCCCTTCACCCTTTCTATACATGTATATAGACAGGCCTTGGGTTGTGTCATGGTTTTATTTCCAAAGAGAAGGGACAAAGTAAATTGCTGTGTTAAAATAATAATGCTGACAGACGTTATGCTATAGAAATGCTGTATATAATGGGTGGATTGTGTTACACTAGGCAGGGCACAATACAGCCAGGATTCCCATTCATTGTGAACTGCTCTTATGTGCAAATGTGTTTTATAATTTCCATCATGTATGTACAGTATACACTGGAGAGTGCTCCAGACTGCTTTTACATGGGACTGCCCAGTCATGTTAGGCCCATTATATACATTAAATGGTGTCTATATATGGCGGTGACACTGCACGTGTATGATGGAGATGATGTATCGGTATTAGGCCTCCTGCACACGACCGTAGGTGTCCCGTTGCCGTATTGTGGACCGCATTTGCGGATCCGCAATACACGGGCACCGTTCAGTGTGCATTCCGCATCACGGATGCGGACCCATTCACTTCAATGTGTCCGCAAATCCGGAGATGCGGAATGGAAGCACGGAACGGAACCCTACGGAAGCACTACGGAGTGCTTCCGTGGGGTTTCGTCCCATACTTCCGTTCGGCAAAAAGATAGAACATGTCCTTTCTTTTTGAGGAACGGCTGGATCGCGGACCCATTAAAGTGAATGGGTCCGCAATCCGCTGCCCCACAGTCGGTGTTCGTGCAAAATGGGGGCCGCAGCATGGCCATGGGGTGCACATGTTCGTGTGCAGGAGGCCTTATGCTGTGCACAGCAGGTTTTTTGGAACAGTGACAGGAACAGAACAGGTGCAGACCTAATCATTTCAATGGGCCCTGCAAAAAGGGCAATATGCAGAATGCACACGGCCAGTACCCGGGTTTTGCAGACTCCAAAATACCTACGGTCGTGTGAATGGACCCTTAATGCCATTACAGTTGACTGGCATACCTGCATTAAAATATAACATTTGTTGCATATCTGTAATACCTACCAATACTTTTATGTCAAATGCTACATTCAAAAAGTCCATGTCCAGCTTCATTAAAATATTCCTGCTCACACAGCTGAAGGTTTGTTACAATGTATTGGTGTATGTAACCAGTCTAGATTTGTGTTGTGGCTATGTCTTTTTTACGAAGGATTGCACTGATACAATGTAACACACTACAGTTAAAAGTAGGACAAGATCAGCCTCTGATCAGCTTCTCTTCACTGACAGCAAGCAGAGGTATTGAAGAGTAAAGTGTTAGAAAGCTTACATGCAAAGGCCATGTGCAATTTTGTTTCTCTAACGAACTGTGCAAGTCATCTTTATTTATTTGAAATATTCGATCATTCTGAGTTTACAGCACTTATGCAAACTTATGTGTTTCCATAGTTACAGATTTAAAAACAAACCTTCTGTTCCCTTCTATCTGTACATTTTGCTAACATATTGAATGCATATTAGCAAATAGCAAAGGACAGATAACAGGGAATATTACTAAAGGATCAGACTACACAGTGTTGTTTGTTGTCTGTTACTATGGAGATGCTATGGTCAGCATAGCAACTGTAAACACAAATCGATACTATAAAAAATAATGGAATCTCTGACTTAGGCCTCATGCACACGACCGTTGTTTTATTCCAAGTCCGTTGTTCCGTTTTTCGTGATTTTCTGCGGACCCATTGACTTTCAATGGGTCCGTTGAAAACTCGGCTAATGCACCGTTTGTCATCCGTGTCCGTGATCCGTGGTTCCAGCCCGTCAAAAAAATATAACCTGTCCTTTTTTTTTCACGGAAAACGATTCGCGGACCCATTCAAGTCAATGGGACCGTGAAAAAACGCGGAGGCACACAAGATTGTCATCCGCGTCTGCGTCCGTTTTTTTCCTATCATTTGCATGGCAAACTTGACTTAGACTTTTTTTTACTTTCCTTTATGTCTTGTGGTCCTCCAAAAATAAAGGAAGACACACGGAAACAAAAACGTAAACGGATCACCGAACAATGGAACCCCATTTTGCGGAACGGAACACAACAACGATCGTGTGCATGAGGCCTAAATGGGAAAAAAAACATCTGTGTGAATGCAACCTAAGAAATGGCTGAATGTTGCTGGACACAGTGTTTAGAACCCCCTACTGTGTAGTGCCAAAGAAACAATGCCACAAAAATAAATAACAGCAGTGGAGTAGCTAAAGGCTCATGGGCCCTGGAGCATAAGTTCAGCTAGGGCCCGCCCCCTTGAAGCAGCCCCCCCCCCCCCCCCCCCCCCGCCAAATTCTTGACCTAACCGCTTGACCTGCATGCACTTGCTATAATACCAATGTCTTCTTTTGTGGCACAAGGGACTTTGGCCCCCTCAGGACCCTGGGCCCGGTAGCGACTGCTACCTCTGTACCCCCTATAGCTATGCCCCTGAATAAAATAACAGCATCCAGCTGAAATAATACCAACATACAGTGATCAAATAATACCATCATACAGTACTCAAAGTACTCAAATAATACAAACATACAGTGACCAAATAACACCACCATACAGTACTGAAATTATACCAACATACAGTGACCAAATAACACCACCATACAGTACTGAAATTATACCAACATACAGTGACCAAATAACACCACCATACAGTACTGAAATAATACCAACATACAGTGACCAAATAACACCACCATACAGTACTGAAATAATACCAACATATAGTGACCAAATAACACCACCATACAGTACTGAAATAATACCAACAGACAGTGACCAAATAACACCACCATACAGTACTGAAATAATGGCAACAGACAGTGACCAAATAATGCCACCATAGAATACTCAAATAACACCAACATAGAGTGACTAAGTAATACCACCATACTGTTCTCAAATAATACCAATATACAGTGACCAAGGATCCGCTCCCTAAAGTCACCTGATCACAGTGTTATATAATGTCTAAATAACACTGTTTAAAATAAAGAATCCTGGTGGTCACGTGGCCAATTGCTGATGACCCCTCCCCTGAGGGACCGCACTGACCGCACACACCCAAAGTTTAGTTCACTGGATAAAAACAAGAATCTTGAAAATGGTGAGAAATTGATGCCCAAAAGTGGCAGAACAATTCATTCTCACATGATTTTTTGCTGTGTGAGCGATGGAAAGTACTTTGTCCAGTCGTCTATAGCTGCGGCTTTACTTAAGTAGATGAGCGCTGTCAACACTCATTCTTCAGGGCTCTTTTCACTAAGTTCTGTAGCCGTCTCTATTGATGAACACATTCGCTTGCCCATTAGTTTTTCATGCCTCTTTTGATCATGCCAGCAATGGTGTCATCTTCCTGATCGCTCCTGCCTGAAAGGAACTGTATTTAATAGTTAATGAACAGCGGGCAATGAGGATCATTATCTGGGCCGATGCTGGCTTTCACTTTAGCGGCTGCAGAAGGACTCCCTCCATTAAGTGTCTAAGCCAGGTATGAGTTTTAAAACATGATACACTGAACTTACGAGGACCGACACAAGGAAAATAAGAACCTAACATACGTATCGCACCAGTACGACGGCGGTAACTCTGCACACAGCACCATCACACCCAAAAGGAAAGTCCCACCTTCTTATCACATCCTTCCCTTGAATATGATACCTTGTTTTAATACCTTCCAGTGGTATAATGTCTGTACTTCCAGGCAGATACACAAAATCAATGCAGAAGAAGTACAACACAAAATTAATAAAGTCAAAATTTCCATCTACCTATGTGGAGGTGGGATGAAAGGAAGGCCAATAATAATCTAAATACTGTACAATACTACTGTGGTTAAAGGGTCACTAACTCTAAAATTAAAGGGTGTGTTCAACATTTTACATTATATATATATATATATATATATATATATTCTACATGAACATGATAAATATATTACATTATTTATCTTGTACTGATCCTTAGTTACATCCTATATTATACTGCACTCACTATTCTGCTGGTGGAGTCACTGTGTAAATACATTACTTATGTAGTGATCCTGGGATGCGGACTATATTACACTCCAGAGCTGCACTCACTATTCTGCTGGTGGAGTCACTGTGTACATCCATTACATTGCTTATCTTGTACTGATCCTGAGTTACATCCTTTATGACACTCCAGAGCTAGTACAGGACAACTAATATAATGTATATGCACAGTGACACCACCAGCAGAATAGTGAGTGCAGCTCTGCAGTATAAAACAAACATGACTATGGACCAGTACAAGATAAGTAATGTAATGTATGTACACAGTGACTCCACCAGCAGAATAGTCAGTGCAGCTCTGGAGTATAATACAGGATGTAACTTAGGATCAGTACATACTGTAATAGTTAATGTTATGTAGATTGCTTTTATATAAAAACTGTAAAATATTGCTCTTAAGGGGTTTTTCAGGACATTTGAACAGATGACCTATCCTCCAGACAGGTCATCAGTATCTGATCATGGGGGTCCGACACCAGGGACCCCTGCTGATCAGCTGTTTGATAAAGCACTGGCACTAGCAGTAGCGCCGCAGTCTTCTCTAAGCTCACCAGTGCCGTACATTGTACCGAGTGTCGCAGCACAGCCTCAGTCACCTCAATGGGGCTGAGCTGCACCTACGCCATGTGACCGATAAACGTGACGTCACATTACCCATGCCTCCCAAGTGCCCCTCTTTTGGAGGGACAGTCCCGCTTTTTGACCCAAGTCCCTCTGTCCCTATTTGATCCTTAAATGTCCCTCTTTTTGACCTGGGGAATTAATGCATAAATGTGCATTAATAAATTTACTAAATTGCTCCTTACTAAAGTGTCTCTATGTTTTCTACCTCTATATTAGACCAGAACATAATTATTCAGTGCAAATTGGGCCTTAAAATATCCATAATCTGATGATTTATGTGCTAATATTTAAATGGATATTGAAGTGCAAGAAAAAAAAATTGTCCCCGAGGCTCCACATGCTGTAAAAAAATAAAGGGACTTACACCCTCCTAACCGATCCCCAGCTGCTGCAGTTCTGACAGTCAGTAATTATGCTTCTGGCAGAGTTAAAAGCGTGGCCTAGTATGAAAAAAATTGCTGCGATGCAGGCCACACATATTGTCTCTCTTTATGATTTTCAAACGTTGGGAGGTATGCATGACCTAGCCAAAGCTGCGAGCACCGTTGCCTTCTCAATCAGCTGATTGGCGGGGGTCCTGGGTGTCGGACCCGCACCGATCCTGAATATAGGTCAGTTTTAAAATATCGGAAAACTCTTACGTTTTTTATCATGCAGTTGAATATTCTGTTGTTCTTATAGAGATACGGACATGCACGGCTAGATCGCCGCTAGCATGTCCGCAATATACCTGTCCCATATCTCTGAGTGGTTTTATTTAGGAGAAAAAATGATATATATATATATATATATATATATATGTAAATGAGCCTGGTAAGGAGCCCAAGGGGCTGCACTAACCGTTCTGGAGCCCAGCCACGCCCCCCTGTGAAGGAGCCCAGCCACGCCCCCCTGTGAAGGAACCCAGCCACACCCCCCTGTGAAGGAACCCAGCCACACCCCCCTGTGAAGGAGTCCAGCCACGCCCCCCAGTGAAGGAGCCCAGCCACGTCCCCCTGTGAATCTCCTCCTTGCTCACAAAGTCAGATCGCCGTAATCTCGCGGTGCGCGAGCTCGCGCATGCACAGTTCCTTCACTGAGGCTGATGCCAGCACAGGGAAGGAACACTATGCCGCACTGCGCATGCGCGAGCACGCGGCAATCTGACTTTGTGAGCAAGGAGGAGATTCATGGCTACAGGCGGTGCTGGGCTCCTTCACAGGGGGGAGTGGCTGGGCTCCAGAACGGTTAGTACCAGGGCCGGGCCGACACAGAGGCCGGGGAGGCTCCAGCCTCAGGGCGCAGGCCAGCTCCCCAGCCTTTGGGCGGCAGGCAGTCCACTGGCTGCTGCTGCCGGTCGCGCTGGAGGACGGAGGGAGTAGTGAGCACTTTGCACTGACTTACGTGCTCCCTCCCCGCTCCGCCTCCTGCCTCGGCCGCTCCGCTGCTCTGGTCTCTGCTCAGTCGCTTGCCTGTCTGGCTGCGTACAGTGCGCACTTTGACCTGACGCAGGGGGAAGGGGGTTGGGCGGGTCGGGGTGGATGTCTGATCAATAACAAACATACATATCTAAATGGCGGGGTGGCGGGGGCGCTCAGCCTCTGTTGGTGGTGGACCTTGTCCCAGCCCTGGTTAGTGCAGCCCCTTGGGCTCCTTACCAGGCTGATTTACATATATATAAAATCTTTTTTTATACTCAATAAAACCACTCAGAGATATGGGACAGGTATATTGCGGACATGCTAACGGCGATCTAGCATCTCTATAGGATAAAAAGAGGTGACAGAATCCCTTTAAGAGCTTCTGATTGTGGTGTTCTTCCATGAAATAACAGAATGTCCAGAATAATTCCTGCCCTTAGAATGACTACTTTATGTCACATATTTCGACAGCTGAGAACCTGTAGAAACATTCACATATACATAACGGGGACTGATACTAGCAGCTTGTCTAATGATGCTGCACTTCTGAAAGCCACTGTGTTTGACTCTTTAAATGAGTTTTATGGGATTAGAAAAAAGTGTCTTTCCCAGAAACGTCACTCTTGTCCTTTGGCTGTGTCTGGTATTGCAGCTTGGCACTATTTATTGCAATACCAGACACAGCCTATGGACCAGTGTGGCGCTGTTTCTGGAAATTAAACCAGAGCCTATGTCTAGTCCAGTACAAGCCTTTTACTTAGCATTGAATTACATTTACAGAGCGCTGTGAATTTCCTAACTTGCACTACAAAAGGGAGAAGTAAGTTTTCATTTGCTGCAATGGGCGATGCCAATTCATATTGACACAAGTCCTTGTTCAGGATTCCCGCTGAGTTCATACACCCAGGAAATAAAAAATGACAGTGCTAATCATCATCACCGCAGTAATATATTACACATCATAACTAGCAGAGCTCATAAACCGAACATATCTGAAGGGGAACTATAGTATAATTGAGGTTATTGCCTTTATACTCCTGGCTGCTGGCACACATCACCATGATTGACCTGCTCTCCTGTCACTAATTCAGGAAGTTTCATAGAAGTTGAGCAAAGTTCGGTCTCCACCCGCTGAATGTGAGGAGACAGTGAACGTACTTAATAAAAGTAAAAGGCATGAAAATAGAACTCTATAATAACTATTAATGACCTTCATGTCTGTGATTCCTATATGTTGTCTTCAGATTCCTGAACTGTAGATACAGCAGTATGTGCGCTGGGGATATAATACGACATAACCAGACAGAATTTTTAACAGCTTGACAGAAGAGGACAACACAAGGGTATATATTTGGGTCTTCATGAAATGTATAAAATTTGTAGTAATTATGCTTAAAGTGCATCTGTCAGCAGGATCAACCCCATTAAAACAGGCACCCTGCCTGGTAGGGTTGATAATGCTGATTACAACGATACCTGTTCGGCGAAAATCGGTAACAGCATTCCCAAGAATAAAATACTTTTATTCTTTAAGGAAATGAAGGATTCAGTGCTCTGAGGGGCGTGGCCTGCACTGGAACGCTGAGGTACACTGAGTGGTCTGGGCCCGCCTCTCGGTGCACTAAAACCCTCACCTGCATAAAGAATTAAAGCCTTTTTTTCAGGAATGCCACAACAGATTTTTACAAGTCAGGTATCATTTTAATCAGCGGGATCAACCCTACCAGGTAGTATGCCTGGTTTAATAGGGTTCTATCTTACTGAAGGATGATCTTTAAATAAAAAAAGCAATAAGGACCTGTTAAATCCCCTGAAGCAAATGACAGCGTCTGTTTCCCTATAATGTCCTACAGAGAGTGGTGGAAACAGTACATGATATAAGATCAAGGTCCAACTAACGTCCACATTGAGACCACTTCTATCATTTGAGGAACAGGTCACTGAGGAATGTCATCCTCCTCTGCCAAATGATGTCTGATCCAAGGGGGTATATGTGGGGACCCCTGGGTGCTAGGTGACAGATTACGGCCTGAAAAATCCACTCTACTATTGGTGAAGCAGAGCCTAGTTATGATTGATTGATCCAGACCCTTTTTTAAACAAAATGAATCAACTGATCAATATCAAGTGAATAGGAGCTGAGCAGCAGTATCCTGGGACGGCCACTACACAATGGATAGAGAGCAGCTGATCTGTGGGGGTTCTGGTCATCAGTATTTGGACAGTGGGAAAGCCCTTTAAGGCTCCATTTAGACGTCCGCAAATGGGTCCGCATCCGTTCCGCAATATCGGGAACGGGTGCGGACCCATTCATTCTCCATGGGGCAGAACGGGATGTGGAGAGCACACTATGTGCTCTCCGCATCCCCATTTCCGGAACACGGCTCCGAACCTCCGGACTTCGCCCCCGAACTTCTGGGATGCGGCTCCGCAAAAAAATAGAACATGTCCTATTCTTGTCCGCAATTGTGGACAAGAATAGGCAGTTCTATGGTGAGTGCAGGCCGGGTGTATTGCGGATCCGCAATACACCACGGACGTGTGAATGGACCCTTAAGGCTACATTCACACGTCAGTATTTTTCTATATCCCGATTTTCGGTCCGTTTTTTGCGGATCCGTTGTTCCTGAAAATGTTTCCGTATGTCATCCGTTTTTTTTTTGCGGATGCGCAAAAAACGGAAACATGTATAAATTTCAATAAGCAAATAAAGTTGTTTGGATTTCTTTGAAAAAAAAATTGAAAAAAAAAAGTGAATAAAAGTTTATAAAATAAAAATGTAATTTCCAGGAACGGAATCCGCATAAAACGGATGACATACGTAATGACATACGAATGTCTTCCGTTTTTTGCGGATCCATTGACTTTGTATTGTACCAGGATCCGATTTTTGCGGAAAAGAATAGGACAAGTTTTATATTTTTTCGGACATGCAGAACGGAACAACGGAAACGGAACGGAACAACGGAAACGGACAGCACACATTGTGCTGTCCGATTTTTTCCAGGACCCATTGAAAATGAATGGGTACAGAACTGGTCCAGATCTGTTCCGCATAAAACGGAACAGATCAGGAAAGAAAAAACGGACGTGTGAATGGACCCTAAGGGTGAACTGAACCCTGAAAAAACATACATGTAATGTCTACAAGGTGCCCCCAAACTGCTGTCACAAGCAGTTGAGGAGAGATTTTGCAGAAAAAGCTTTTTATCTAGTCCACCCCCATCTTCGGCTACAGAACATCTGGCTCAGGGATGCCCAACCTGCAGCCATCCAGCTGTTGCAAATCTACAAGTTCCATCATGTCTGGTGAGCCTACAGTTATCAGGGCATGCTGGGAGTTGTAGTTCTGTAACAGCTGGAGGGTTGGGCATCCCTGGTCTGGCAGAACACAAAGACACTTTTTCTGAGTTGTAGTTCTTTCCTTATACTCACTTCCTCATAATAACATCCCAGAAATACTGCGAGTTGTAGTTCTTTCCTATTTTATCCCTCTCCATATAATGTCCAGTGATGTCCCATAATAACAATCTGAACATGTTGGGAGTTCTATTTCTCTCCTCATATACTCATAGTCACATGTGGGGTCATTTATCAAACTGGTGTAAAGTAGAACTGGCTTAGTTGCCCATAGCAACCAATCAGATTCCAAAGGGGCTGTGAAAAATGAATGGTGGAATCTGATTGGTTGCTATGGGCAACTAAGCCAGTTCTACTTTACACCAGTTTGGTGGAGGAAAAAAATTCCTTCCCGACTCCTCTCCCTATAATGTCCACTCCATAATAACAGTGTGGACATGCTGGGAGTTGTAGTTCTCTCCTTTTATAGCTCTCCCTATAATGTCTACTGATGCCCCATAATAACAGACTGGTCATGCTGGTAGTTGTAGTTCTCTTCTCACACCCCTCTTCATGTAAAGGCCACTGATGTCCCATAATATCATGCTGGACACGGGAGTTGAGAGTTGTAGGACATGCTAGGAGTTGTAGTTCTGTCTTCTTATTTTGCTCTCCCTATAGTGTTCTCTCATGCTACCTTATAACAGTCTGCACATGTTGGTAGTTGTAGTTCTGTACTCATATTCCTCTCCATGTAATGTGCACAGATGCACCATAATAACAGTCTGGAAATGCTGGGAGTTGTAGTTCTGCCTCTGTTTTAAAAAAAAAGACTACAATTCCAGACTCTTCATCTCCAGCAGAGCCTGACAACAGTCCATTTTTCTAGCATCTTCAGCAGATTTGTATATGTTTGATTGGGAAGGGGTATTTACCTTGATAGATTTAAGATTCTGTAGTCTTTTACAGCTCCACACAATGGGAAACCCATCTTTCAAATGAACATGAACGCCTGAAAGTCTGCTTTGTTATCCACTATTAAGGAATAGAGAGTTGGATTTATCTTGGAAGATTTAGTATTCTGCCATCTATTACACATGGTGGTAACCCAGCTTTCCAAGGATCCTGAAAGGCAAATCTGTCTTGCTATGGCACTATTTAGGAATGGGGAGTGGGATTTATCTTGGTCCGCCCCTGGTGCTGGCTCTCGGGGGGGGGGGGGGGGGGGGGTGCCAGAAGCAATGAGCGCTTCCATCAATACAGATGGAAGCACTTATTGCTTTTCCCTTTATAAGATGCAGGGAATACTAGTAGTGAGCGCTTCCATAATGGAAGCGCTCACTAGTCTGCAGGAGAAGGGGGAGAAAAGTGCTGTGAGCGCTGTACAGTACTTACCCCTCCTCCTGCTTTCTCTTCTCAGGGCCCGCGCTGCTGTATCCTGGCTGCCTGCAGCATCAGGACGTACAGAGCGCCCTCTGACCTGACGCTGCAAGAGGTCAGGTGACTGCAGCGCAGGCACTGAGCAGAGAAGACAGCCAGGACAGGGAGAGTGGCGGCAGGAAAGGTAAGTATTATTTTACAGTCTGATCTGAGGTCTGATATATGGAGCTCTAATGGGGGTCTGGAGAGGTCTAATGGGGGTCTGGAGTGGTCTATGGAGGGTCTGGAGTGGTCTATGGAGGATCTGGAGGTCTGACTGGGGGGGGGTCAGGAGGTCTGACTGGGGGGGGTCTGGAGTGGTCTAATGGAGGGTTTTAAGTATTGGAGGGGGTGCCAGAGAAAGAACCCGCCCCGGGTGCCAAACACCCTAGGCACACCACTGTCTATAACACATTGTGGCAACCCAGCTTTCCAAGGATCCTGAAAGGAAAATCTGCCTTGCTATGGCACTATTTAGGAATGGGGAGTGGGATTTATCTTGGTAGATTTAGTATTCTGTAGTCTATTACAGCTCCACATGATTGTATCCAAATCTATTTTGTACTATTAATAACTAGCAGATTCTATCCAACAAAATGGCCACATTCATTGTGTAGGCAAAAGTTATCCACACTAAAGCCAGCCCCCTCTTCCTATACTTCCTGCCTTTTATTACATGCACTAACATGAAGGGGGGGGGGGGGGAGAAGGAGGGGGTAGTAGACATGGTGCAGCTTGAGAAAACAATGCACTGCTTTTCTAGTTTATTTTTCATGGTCTGCATTTGTGATATCTGATGAAATAAGAGCAAATAACAAAGACACATAAGGAGATTATGTTACGTTTTGTTGGTTGTTCTTTTTTTTGTGCTTGGACTCTGGCTTTAGTTCCCCTTTAAAGAGAAACTAAACATGGAAATGTATAAAGAGAAAAACAATACAGAAAATATGAAAATTTGAAATGCACACTCCTGAAACAAACAATCTTGTAGAAATTTTCTAGTGCAGGGATGCTCAACCTGTGGCCCTCCAGCTGTTGTAAAACTACAACTCCCACAATGTGGATCCATACTGTAAAAATGCTATGCCCAGCCCATATTGCTCATGTGTTTGGTGATTAATAAGTTACTGTTTCTGTTTCCGATCCGCAAAAAATGGATTGCATACGGAAACCATACGGCTATGTTTTGTGGAATAACGGAACGGAAGAGGACTTAAAACAGAGGAAAAAAAACTTAGATACGGAACAACGGATCCGTGAAAAATGGACCGCAAAACAACAACGGTCGTGTGCATGAGCCCTTAGGAAGAGTGGTTTGTAGGCAGCCCCATTCCTGGCACCCAGCACCCACACAAACGTCCTGTCAGCCCTCAAACTATGCCCCTGGTAATAACCGTTCACATTACAGGATCAGGGACAAAGCTATAGAATAAGTATCTGCTATTAAAGTAACAGATCAAAGACCACAATATAAATGATAGATCGAGAGGATTTTTCTCACGCCTATACTTAATTTGACTTTTGAACTGGGAATTAATCTTCGGCCATCTCTCCCTCGGGTTAAATAGCTATGGCTTCACGTTACAGAGACACCAGACACTTGTGTATTTATTTTCTACAGCGTTATCTATTGCCTCCAATGCAATGGTGAATTGCGCAGCCAGCTAGGGGCTGCAGGCAAAAAAAAACATAGGCAAACATAGGACATCCATAGGCAAATGGTGCCCTAAAGCAAAACATGGACCTTCCATAGTACTGTATGCAAATAGGACCAGACCGCTATTAGCTCTTGGAAGACAAAACTATTATTCTATCCAAGACCCAGGACCGTCTTTCATTATTCCTACATACAATGAAGTGCTTTGCTAAGCAAGAGACTGCTCTTAATAATTTATCCCAGCTTCCAGTGCTCATGTTTCCTACACACAGGTTCATCTAATAAAACTAAAGCATTGCCGATACTGTCGTCAGCCTGTGACTCATTGTAAATTTCCATTTTTCGTCATTGCTTTTATAATTTTATAATTTAAAGATTAAAAAAAATAAAAAATTATTGAAATATCGGCCAATTCCCTGGGCTAACCCAATTAAGCAGATGATATAGTCAGCCATCATGTTTTTCAGCCCACAGAGTTTCTCTGAGGTCCCTCTGCCAAGAAAACATAAAAGGTCCATTGTCTGCATTGTTGGGCTGTTTACTCACTAGCTTTCAGAATAAAAGAACATGTTGGGTACCATTTATCTCGGCAAGAAAGGCTTTGTTTGATGGAGACAAAACACGGGTAAAATAATTAAAGGACTGGGCTGAATTTTAAAACCTTCCCTTACAATGCAGACGTATTTTATATACATTTAAAATAGATTTCCTGGGGTGTCCTCCTGAAGCAGGTGCGACACAGGTAGCACTTAACCATATGTAGCCAACAGATGGTATAAGAGTTTACGCCTACAGGATAGAAGTTTCTGCATTATCAACTTGTGCTTAGCAGCATACCTATCAGGACTGGAATAGGCCAAGTAGGCAGCTGCCTATGGTACAATAGTGGGGGCAAATGTAAGGAATTTTAAAAACGCATAGAACATTCTGCAGCCTATTAGTTGTGTCAAAGAAATATGGAGTTAAACCTGCGGACAAAGGCACAAGTCAATGGGTGAATCAGGGCTGATAGCTATCAAGCAGAATCGCAGGGACAAGGATAGGAGGTGCATTCTAAAAGCCCTGCCGTGGATGTCAAAAAATCTTGTACCATCCCATGCCAATTATAGAAGTAGATCAGGGCAATGATACAGGGACCAGCTGGAAAGGGGCCTAGTGTATGGTGGGGCCCTGGGGAGCTCTGTCCAGCTTACAGAAAGAGAAACCACTTGAAAAAGTGAGCGGCGCTGTCAATGCTGCTGATCAGGTCTAGGGGAGTCATCCCGTTAGTTGTTGTGTAAAGAGAGATCGTAGTCCCGCTGCCCAACATGACTATCGCATCAGAAGCTCATAGGACTGTGTAGGCAAGGTACCACCCCCTAAGAAGATGTGCAGTAAAGCTGGCCAGCGAGTCAGCTTTATAAAGAAGAATACTGTATATAAAGCATGTTATAAAGCGCAACATGACATGTGTGAGCTGCATGCTATGTACTCCCTCCCTTCCCCGTTGGAGGTGAACGATGGAGAGGCTTGCTGCAGTGGCTGCTGCAGCAGGAGAAAATGAGCAGGGAGAAACGGTGACCCCTGCAGTGTGCCCCTGAACAAGTGGCACTGTAGTGCCAGGATCCACGTGCATCTCTCTGCTGGGAGTGGGCCAAAAAAGATTGGCCCCCATCCAGCATCAGAAGAATAGGCAACAGACCAGGTTTAAAGAAAATCCCTGGCTAGGGACTAAGACCAAAGGTCAACCTGGTTGTGGTGACCCCAAAATGGACACATGTACTGTAAGTGATGACCCACAGTGAAGGAAAAACTAACAACTTCCACCATTTGACTCACTAGTGGTCTTCAACTGTTGATCAAGTGTTATGTCTGATCAAGGAATTTCTCCCTGGCGACTCTTTTCACCATCCAAGTAAATCAGGGGATAACAGTTTCCTTAGACCATGTCCTGTCACTCTATTTCTACAAAAGAGCAAGCTCTAGAAGGTTTTACAGATTGCAGGAGTCTCCAGTGGTAACCGTTGTTTAAAAGGGTTGGTCACTTCTCTGGTCCTCATTGTTGCGTCCCAGAGAAATATGGTGGTCTCTGAATCCATCTGTGCACTTTATTTTATTTTTCGCATGGTCTTGGAAATGGAATTGGAGATATATTTTTCATACAATGTCTTGGTTGCTATGTATGATTGTTGTGTTCTTTTTTATATCTAATAAAAATAGATTCAACACTAAAAGGGTTGGTCACTTTCTGGTTACAGTTGATTAATGTGTAGGTAAGATGATGCTGATATTCTGCGCCATTTTCTACATTTCATTACATATGCCTCCCAGTGGCGTCTCTAGCTTTCAAATTTTGGGGGGGCACACTGGGGGCCAGGACAAAAGTAGGGGGGGCAGCTATAACGATACATTTACACAAGTACGCTTAGAAATGCTGCAATACTTTACCCAATATCTAAAACCGCAACAGGGAAGAAAAGTCCTGCTGTCTGTGGTTTAAAAAAAAAATAAAAAAAAATCACTCAGATTTCAACATGTCCTAGCTGCCTGTGGATGACACTTTTATAGGGAGGGGGATCTGTGGATGACACTGCTATGGGGGGGGGATCTGTGGATGACACATACCGTATATAGCATCTTATGCTATATGTGTCATCCACAGATCCACCCCATGACAGGGTCATCCCCATTTCCCCCTCTATAACAGTGTCATCCACAGATCCCCCTCTCTATAACAGTGTCATCCACAGATCCCCCTCTCTATAACAGTGTCATCCACAGATCCCCCTCTCTATAACAGTGTCATCCACAGATCTCCCTCCCCGCCGCTCACAGGAGTGTACATTTGACATTTCTAAACTGTAATCCATATCCTGCAGTAACTAACTTTAAATCCGGATTCAAGGGCCGCTCATCTCTACTAGTACCTTAACCTTACACCACTCGGCTAGCTTCGATAACAGGGCCAGGCTACAGCCTTCAGGTACTGCCTGTTAGTTGTTACCGAGCGAGTGCTGATTTCTGCAAGTCAGAGGATACGGATTACAGTTTAGAAGAAATGTACACTCCTGTGAGCGGTCCAGTGGCGGATCCAGAGGCTGGTCTCGGGAGGGGCACTTCCAGATTATTTTCTGTCCACCGCCACAGAACAAGGGTGCTTATAGAATAGACTCCACAGTGTAGAGGTATACTGTATATTGTGTGGCACAGTGTAGCGGTATACTGTATATTGTGTGGCACAGTGTAGCGGTATACTGTATATTGTGTGGCACAGTGTAGAGGTATACTGTATATTGTGTGGCACAGTGTAGCGGTATACTGTATATTGTGTGGCACAGTGTAGCGGTATACTGTATATTGTGTGGCACAGTGTAGAGGTATACTGTATATTGTGTGGCACAGTGTAGCGGTATACTGTATATTGTGTGGCACAGTGTAGCGGTATACTGTATATTGTGTGGCACAGTGTAGCGGTATACTGTATATTGTGTGGCACAGTGTAGAGGTATACTGTACATTGTGGGGCACAGTGTAGAGGTATACTGTATATTGTGTGGCACAGTGTAGAGGTATACTGTACATTGTGGGGCACAGTGTAGCGGTATACTGTACATTGTGGGGCACAGTGTAGAGGTATACTGTATATTGTGTGGCACAGTGTAGCGGTATACTGTATATTGTGTGGCACAGTGTAGCGGTATACTGTATATTGTGTGGCACAGTGTAGAGGTATACTGTATATTGTGTGGCACAGTGTAGAGGTATACTGTATATTGTGTGGCACAGTGTAGCGGTATACTGTATATTGTGTGGCACAGTGTAGAGGTATACTGTATATTGTGTGGCACAGTGTAGAGGTATACTGTACATTGTGTGGCACAGTGTAGAGGTATACTGTACATTGTGGGGCACAGTGTAGCGGTATACTGTACATTGTGGGGCACAGTGTAGGCTATATGTGTATAACAAACATATTTCACATGAAAACTTACAGTTACTTGGCTTGGCCCTTGGGGATCTCGGACGCCACTTCACCACATTGGCCGGGGGCTCGGCGGAGCTGATGTTCTGTTTCATCCTAATGAGAAAGATTTCATAATAAGGATTTGGAGAAGGGGCAGAGGGATAGCAGAGCAGGGAGAGGCCGGTGCTGCTACTAGGGGGCTCATACCATGGGGGAGTAATAAAGCCCACCTTAATGCCCCCCCAGTAGAAATAATTCTCCTTATAATGTGACAGTGCAAAAATACCCCCTTGTAATGCCCCCAGGTGAGCTAATGTCCCCATAATGGGCCAGTGTAAAATACCCCTATATAGTGCCCCCAGTAAATGCCCCCATAGTGCTCCTCTCCCCCTTCCCTCCTAGTGCCCCCCATAATGTACCAGTATAAAATGCCCCATATATAGTGCCCCAGTAGATGCCCTCAGTGTCCCCCATAATTTGCAAGTATAAAATACCCCTTCTTAGTGCCCCGGTAGATGACTCCATAGTACTCCTCTCCCCCCTTCCCCATAGTACCCACCATAATTTGTCCCAGTATAAAATGCTACTGTACAGAGCCCCCCATATAAAATACCCCTTCTTTGTGGCCTCAGTAGATGCCCCTATAGTGCCCACCAATAACGTGCCAGTAACAAGTGCCCCCATCACGTGCCAATAACAAGACCCCTCCATCACGTGCCAGTAATAAGCTGCCCCCTCCAATGTGCCAGTAATAAGCTGCCCCCCCAATGTGCCAGTAATAAGCTGCCCCCCCAATATGCCAGTAATAAGCTGCCCCCCCCAATGTGCCAGTAATAAGCTGCCCCCCCAATGTGCCAGTAATAAGCTGCCCCCCCAATGTGCCAATAATAAGCTGCCCCCCCAATATGCCAGTAATAAGCTGCCCCCCCAATGTGATGTGCCAGTAATAAGCTGCCCCGCCAATGTGCCAGTAATAAGCTGCCCCTCCCAATGTGCCAAGAATAAACTGCCCCCCCAATGTGCCAAGAATAAGCTGCCCCCCCCAATGTGCCAAGAATAAGCTGCCCCCCCCCCAATGTGCCAAGAATAAGCTGCGCCCCCCCCAATGTGCCAAGAATAAGCTGCGCCCCCCCCCAATGTGCCAAGAATAAGCTGCCCCCCCCCAATGTGCCAAGAATAAGCTGCCCCCCCAATGTGCTAAGAATAAGCTGCGCCCCCCCCAATGTGCCAAGAATAAGCTGCGCCCCCCCCCCAATGTGCCAAGAATAAGCTGCCCCCCCCAATGTGCCAAGAATAAGCTGCCTCCCCCCCCCATGTGCCAAGAATAAGCTGCCTCCCCCCCCCAATGTGCCAAGAATAAGCTGCCTCCCCCCCCCCCATGTGCCAAGAATAAGCTAGCTGCCCCCCCCCCCAATGTGCCAATAACACTGTAAAAAAAAAAAAAAAAAAAAAAAAAAATCATACTTACCTCTATGTCAGCGATGCGATGCAGGCCTCTTCTTCCGGCCTGTGTCCCGCGCTGTATGGCTCTGCCTGCGGCCTCTGATAGGCTGCCGGCCTAGTGCCTGCAGCCTATCAGAGAAAGGGGAAGGGACACGCCTCTCCCTCCCCTGCCGCAGCACACAGGCCGGCAGATGAATATGGAGATGAGCGCAATGGAAGCGCTCATCTCCCTGGCTGTGCCCGACTGCGGCGGCTAACTTGGGGGGGCACGGGCATTTTAGTTGGGGGGGCACAGCATGATGTAGGGGGGGCCGTGGCCCCCTCTGGCCCCCCCCTGGCGACGCCACTGATGCCTCCATGTTGGCCAAGTCTTTTTTGCTGTCCACACAGAGGTCCTGTCCACAAAATGGCTGCTGATGGAGGATCATGTGACCAGGCAAAACTTACTCCAGACACATCACTCACCCCCTACCATTCATTAGTGAAGGTGCAGTGTGTTTGTACAGAGGAGGCTGAGTGATGTGTCTGGTCACATGACCCTCCATCAGCAGCCATGTTATGGAGAGGACCTCTATGCGGACAACAAGGAAGATCTGCCCAAGGGGACATGGCTTATGAAATCTAACAAATGGTACAGAATATGAACAAAGACTATATTAGTAAGTGCAATATATTTATCTCAAATAGACATTGGCCAACAGTAACCAGAAAGTGGCCAATCCCTTTAACAGATGTTTTCTGGAATAGGCCTGAGGCAGGATGTCACCATTCAGGGTCAGGAATAGAATTAGGCGTACCCCAGTAGTGTAATCACATGTAAGGGGTTCACCTGCAGGAAATGATTGTGAATCACTGTCTTAGACAGCATAAGGACCCAAGTCCAATAGTACATAGAAAATTAACTAGGGCCATCTTCATGATATCAGTCAAATGATAATCATAATGTTTCATAGGTCACAAATAAAAGACAGAACTACAACCAGCAGAATATTCTTTTGTTATACCTCAGATACATATGAGAATATCTTACTCGTGAAATCTATGATTTAGGACAACAACCATTGATTTCGAGCATAAAAGGTTCTATAGAACTGAAACCTATTTGGCACCGCACTGAAATTTCTGTTACTGGAAATGTGACACAAAATTCTAAATAGTAGGACGTTCATATCAAAGACAGTGTGCTGAGCATGCTGTGTCAATTTACCACAAGTCTTTGGTCCTGAATTCACAGACTACACCAATATGATCTTCTCCTAGGTGCCTGTAACATATCAGAAGATCATTTGAAGTGGACCTCCCCTTTTAGTTGTCTCTAAAAGAGTTTAGTATGGTACTTGATATTGTTGGCCTATTCTTAAAGGGGTTTTCTGAGATTTTTGAACTGGTAGGTCATGACTATCTCATCAGTTTGATAGCGGTTGTGCTTGGTATCGCAGCTTAGCCCCATCTACTTCTATGAGGCTGAGCTGTGCCTAGGCCACGTGACCAATGAACGTGATGTCACAAGGCCTAGGGTAAGCTGGGAGAAGACCACGGCACTACTGCGAGTGCAGGTGCCTTCTCAAACAGCTGATCGACGGGGGTTCCGGGTGTTGGACCCCAACTGATCAGATACTGATGACCTATCTGGAGGATAGGTCATGGGTTCAAAAATATCGGAAAACCCCTTTTAAGATAGGCCATCAATATCAGATTGATACCGGTCCGACTCTGCCCTCCCACCGTTCAGCTGAGTGTACTTCGTCACCTCTATTGTTTTTTAGGCAGAGCTCCATGTATTTCATGGTAGCTATTCCTAGTATTTCAGCTCTCTCCAATTGACTTAAAAAGGTTATCCCATCAGAAGTATTACTATGCAATGAAAAGACTGTATATATGAAGCATCAATGTAATTTCCATGCAATAAAATAGTGTTAGGTTGTTTAATGTGCATTCAATTTTCCCTGCTCCCTTCTTCCTTTCAGTGTTGGTGTAGTAATCTTAAAGGGAAGCGGGTGCAGCAGTACAGACAGCTTCATTCCCAAATTCTAAATTCATAGAAATACATAGCTATCTCTCTCTCTAGACACAGACGAAGGAAAGTGAGGGAGCGCATTGCATACCACAGTGCTATTTATTAGTGGAATCACTGGAGCTGTGTGTGCAAAACTAGTTTCTATGCAGTGGAGGAAGGGGTTAACAAGAGCTGACTGCCGTACACTCCTGGGAGATGCGGGTGCTTAATTGCAAAATAGTAGTAGCTGCTGTCCACCCATAGAAAGTGAAGAGACCAGAGCTACAAACAAATAAGTAAAAAATAGGAAAATAGTAAAAATTACATTGGAGAGCAGCATTTTTTGCATTGATCTGGGTAAAGGAATGCAGTGTATTACTCCAGATATTTTTTTGTTTCTGAGATAACCCCTACAAAGAGACTGAGTTGTAGTAACAGGTACAGTTGTGTTCAAAATAATAGCAGTCAGACATCACTAACCTGGTCAATCACTGTTTTTGGTAGAAATGCTATTTCTACATGGCAAATAATTTTGTAGCAGGTGTAGTAGAGTAATAGAAACCCAACAGACCCAACAGTCATGACATGCATGCTGCTGATTCTGTGTAATTCAATCACTTATTGAAAGGGGCATGTTCAAAATAATAGAAGTGTGGAGTTCAATGAGTGAGGTCATTCATTCTTTGAAAAACAGGTGGCAATTATTGCCCTTATTTAAAGGGAACCTGTCAAAAAACGATTTGATACATATGCAAATTAACCTGAGATGAGTCCTGTCCCTGACTCATCTCACATACAGGACTCATCTCAGGTTAATTTGCATATGTATCAAATCATTTTTTTTACACAATAAAAGCACACAGAGCTATGGGGACTGGGTATTGCAGATGTGCTAGCGGCCATCTAGCAACCCATGTCCTGAGCTCTATACACAAAATCCCGGTGACAGGTTCCCTTTAAGGAAGTAAGGCAGCAAATGTTGTACATGCTGGTTACAGCGCATTTCTCTCTGAAATTGTGAGGAAAATGGGTTGTTCCAGACATTGTTCAGAAGAACAGCGTACCTTGATTAAAAAGTTGATTGGAGAGGGGAAAACATATAAAGAAGTGCAGAAAATGATAGTCTGCTCAGCTAAAATGATCGCAAATGCTTAAAAATGGCAACCAAAACCTGAAAGATGTGGAAGAAAGCGAAAAACTACCATTCGAATGGATAGAAGAATAGCCAAAATGGCAAGGACTCAGCCAACAATCAGCTCCAGGAAGATCAAAGAAGGTCTAAAGTTACCTGTGAGTACTGTTACAATTAGAAGACGCCTATGTGAAGCCAAGCTATCTGCAAGAAGCCCCCGCAAAGTCCCACTGTTGAAAAAAATACATGTGCTGAAGAGGTAACAATTTGCCACAGATCACATTGACTGGCCTAAAGAGACATTTTGTGCACTGATGAAAGTAAGGCCTCATGCACACGACCGTATTTTTTCACGGTCCGCAAAACGGGGTTCCGTTGGTCCGTGATCCGTGACCGTTTTTTCGTCCGTGGGTCTTCCTTGATTTTTGGAGGATCCACGGACATGAAAAAAAAGTCGTTTTGGTGTCCGCCTGGCCGTGCGGAGCCAAACGGATCCGTCCTGAATTACAATGCAAGTCAATAGGGACGGATCCGTTTGACGTTGACACAATATGGTGCAATTTCAAACGGATCCGTCCCCCATTGACTTTCAATGTAAAGTCAGGAGTTAATATACCATAGGATCGGAGTTTTCTCCAATTCGATGGTATACTTTAACTTGAAGCGTCCCCATCACCATGGGAACGCCTCTATGTTAGAATCCATCGGATTTGAGTTACATCGTTAAACTCAGATCCGACAGTATATTCTAACACAGAGGCGTTCCCATAGTGATGGGGACGCTTCTAGTTAGAATATACTACGAACTGTGTACATGACTGCCCCCTGCTGCCTGGCAGCCCCCGATTTTTTACAGGGGGCTGTGATCAGCACAATTAACCCTTCAGGTGCAGCACCTGAAGGGGTGAATTGTGCGTATCATAGCCCCCTGTAAGAGATCAGGGGCTGCCAGGCAGCAGGGGGCAGACCCCCCTCCCTCCCCAGTTTGAATATCATTGGTGGCCAGTGTGCGGCCCCCCCCTCTATTGTAGTATCATTGGTGGCCAGTGTGCGGACCCCCCTCCATTGTAATATCATTGGTGGCCAGTGTGCGGCCTCACCCGGCCCCCCCTCTATTGTAATATCATTGGTGGCCAGTGTGCGGCCTCCGTCGGCCCCCCTCCCTCCCTTTATTGTAATATCATTGGTGGCCAGTGTGCGGCCCCCCCGGCCCCCCCTCTATTGTAATATCATTGGTGGCCAGTGTGCGGCCTCCGTCGGCCCCCCTCCCCCCTCTATTGTAATTTCATTGGTTGCCAGTGTGCGGCCTCCCCTCGCTCCCCCCCCCTTCCCCCGCCCGATCATTGGCGGCAGGGAGAGTTCCGATCGGAGTCCCAGTTTAATCGCTGGGGCTCTGATCGGTAACCATGGCAACCAGGACGCTACTGCAGGCCTGGTTGCCATGGTTACTTAGCAATATTACAATATTAGAAGCATCATACTTACCTGCTGCGCTGTCTGTGACCGGCCGGGAGCTCCTCCTACTGGTAAGTGACAGGTCTGTGCGGCGCATTGCTTAATGATCTGTCACTTACCAGTAGGAGGAGCTCCCGGCCGGTCACAGACAGCGCAGCAGGTAAGTATGATGCTTCTAATATTGTAATATTGCTAAGTAACTGCCACCAATGATCGGGGGAGGGGGGGTGAGAGGGGAGGCCGCACACTGGCCACCAATGATATTAATACAATAAAGGGAGGGCCGGGGGGGGGGGGGGGCGCACACTGGCCACCAATGATATTACAATAGAGGGGGGGGGCGCACGCTGGCCACCAATGATATTACAATAAAGGGAGGGAGGGGGGCCGACTGAGGCCGCATACTGGCCACCAATGATATTACAATAGAGGGAGGGAGGGGGGGCCGGGGTAGGCCGCACACTGGCCACCAATGATATTACAATAGGGGGGGGGGGGGGGGCCACACACTGGCCACCAATGATATTCAAACTGGGGAGGGAGGGGGGTCTGCCCCCTGCTGCCTGGCAGTTCCTGATCTCTTACAGGGGGCTATGATATGCACAATTAACCCCTCAGGTGCAGCACCTGAGGGGTTAATTGTGCGGATCACAGCCCCCTGTAAGAGATCGGGTGCTGCCAGGCAGCAGGGGGCAGTCATGTACACAGTTCGTAGTATATTCTAACTAGAAGCGTCCCCATCACTATGGGAACGCCTCTGTGTTAGAATATACTGTCGGATATGAGTTTTCACGAAGTGAAAACTCATCTCTGAAAAAGCTTTTATGCAGACGGATCTTCGGATCCGTCTGTATGAAAGTAACCTATGGCCACGGATCACGGACGCGGATGGCAATCTTGTGTGCATCTGTGTTTTTTCACGGACCCATTGACTTGAATGGGTCCGTGAACCGTTGTCCGTCAAAAAAATAGGACAGGTCATATTTTTTTGACGGACAGGAAACACGGATCACGGATGCGGCTGCAAAACAGTGCATTTTCCGATTTTTCCACGGACCCATTGAAAGTCAATGGGTCAGCGAAAAAAAAAACGGCACAACGGCCACGGATGCACACAACGGTCGTGTGCATGAGGCCTAAGATTGTTCTTTTTGGGTCTAGTGGCCGGAGACGGTTTGTCAGGTGACCCCCAAACACTGAATTCAAGCCACAGTACACTGTGAAGACAGTGAAGCATGGTGGGGCAAGCATTATGATATGGGGATATTTCTCATACTATGAGATCAGTTTGAATACATCAAAATACTTGAAGAGGTCATGCTGCCTTATGCTGAAGAGGAAATGCCCTTGGAATGGGTGTTCCAACAAGACAACAACCCCAAACACACCAGTAAACGTGCAACATCTTGGTTCCAGACCAACAAGATTGACGTTATGGAGTGGCCAGTCCAATCCCCGGATCTTAATCCAATAGAAAACTTGTGGGGTGACATCAATAATGCAGTTTTTGAGGCAAAACTAAGAAATAGAGAAGAACTATGGAATCATCCTGGGCTGGAATACCTGTTCACAGGTGCCAGAAGTTGGTTGACTCCATGCAACACAGATGTACAGCAGTTCTCAGAAACAGTGGTTATACAACTAAATATTAGTTAAGTGATTCAAAGGAAAGCAAAATCTTCAAACATTTTTCAGTTTATATAGTGAATGTTTGAGTTTGCAAAGAAGAATACAAACGCTGCTATTTTTTTGAACAGTCTAATATTCACTTTTCTTCTATTTTTTTAGAAGAACAACACAAATTTGATATATTTGTCTTCATGATTTGATTTGGAATATCATGTGTAGTGTTCTCAATGCATTTGTGTGTATGGAAATAAAAGCTATTAGAAGGATTTTGAGCTTTATTCCCTTTTTTAAACACACTGCTATTATTTTGAACACAACTGTACATCTGAAACGAGATGTATGATGCCGTGCCTAGCATTCAGTCAAGGAGACCCCTTAAGAGCAACGAGTAGAGTTGAGCGAACACCTGGATGTTCGGGTTCGAGAAGTTCGGCCGAACTTCCCGGAAATGTTCGGGTTCGGGATCCGAACCCGACCCGAACTTCGTCCCGAACCCCATTGAAGTCAATGGGGACCCAAACTTTTCGGCACTAAAAAGGCTGTAAAACAGCCCAGGAAAGTGCTAGAGGGCTGTAAAAGGCAGCAACATGTAGGTAAATCCCCTGCAAACAAATGTGGATAGGGAAATGAATTAAAATAAAAATAAATAAAAATTAACCAATATCAATTGGAGAGAGGTCCCATAGCAGAGAATCTGGCTTCATGTCAGCAGAGAATCAGTCTTCATGTCATAGCAGAGAATCAGTCTTCATGTCACCCACCACTGGAACAGGCCACTGTCAGATATTTTTAGGCCCCGGCACCCAGACAGAGGAGAGGTTCATTCAACTTTGGGTTGCCCCGCAATATAATGGTAAAATGAAAATAAAATAGGACTGACTGAGGAAGTGCCCTGGAGTACAATAATATATTGTTAAGGGGAGGTAGTTAATGTCTAATCTGCACAAGGGATGGACAGGTCCTGTGGGATCCATGCCTGGTTCATTTTTATGAACGTCAGCTTGTCCACATTGGCTGTAGACAGGCGGCTGCGTTTGTCTGTAATGACGCCCCCTGCCGTGCTGAATACACGTTCAGACAAAACGCTGGCCGCCGTGCAGGCCAGCACCTCCAAGGCATAAAAGGCTAGCTCTGGCCACGTGGACAATTTGGAGACCCAGAAGTTGTATGGGGCCGAACCATCAGTCAGTACGTGGAGGGGTGTGCACAGGTACTGTTCCACCATGTTATTGAAATGTTGCCTCCTGCTAACACGTTCTGTGGTGCAGTTAGCTGTGGCGTGGTGGTGCAGTTAGCTGTGGCGTGGTGACAAAACTTTTCCACATCTCTGCCATGCTAACCCTGCCCTCAGAGGAGCTGGCCGTGACACAGCTCCGTTGGCGACCTCTTGCTCCTCCTCTGCCTTCGCCTTGGGCTTCCACTTGTTCCCCTGTGACATTTGGGAATGCTCTCAGTAGCGCGTCTACCAACGTGCGCTTGTACTCGCGCATCTTACTATCACGCTCCAGTGCATGAAGTAAGGTGGGCACATTGTCTTTGTACCGTGGATCCAGCAGGGTGGCAACCCAGTAGTCCGCACACGTTAAAATGTGGGCAACTCTGCTGTCGTTGCGCAGGCACTGCAGCATGAAGTCGCTCATGTGTGCCAGGCTGCCCAGAGGTAAGGACAAGCTGTCCTCTGTGGGAGGCGTATCGTCATCGTCCTGCGTTTCCCCCCAGCCACGCACCAGTGATGGGCCCGAGCTGCGTTGGGTGCCAGCCCGCTGTGAACCTGCTTCATCCTCATCCTCCTCCACCTCCTCCTCATCCTCCAGTAGTGGGCCCTGTCTGGCCACATTTGTACCTGGCCTCTGCTGTTGCAAAAAACCTCCCTCTGAGTCACTTTGAAGAGACTGGCCTGAAAGTGCTAAAAATGACCCCTCTTCCTCCTCCTCCTCCTGGGCCACCTCCTCTTCCATCATCGCCCTAAGTGTTTTCTCAAGGAGACATAGAAGCGGTATTGTAACGCTGATAACGGCGTCATCGCCACTGGCCATGTTGGTGGAGTACTCGAAACAGCGCAACAGGGCACACAGGTCTCGCATGGAGGCCCAGTCATTGGTGGTGAAGTGGTGCTGTTCCGCAGTGCGACTGACCCGTGCGTGCTGCAGCTGAAACTCCACTATGGCCTGCTGCTGCTCGCACAGTCTGTCCAGCATGTTCCACCTGGTGGGCACGTCGCATATGAGGCGGTGAGCGGGAAGGCCGAAGTTACGCTGTAGCGCAGACAGGCGAGCAGCGGCAGGATGTGAACGCCGGAAGCGCGAACAGACGGCCCGCACTTTATGCAGCAGCTCTGACATGTCGGGTAGTTGTGAATGAACTTCTGCACCACCAAATTCAGCACATGCGCCAGGCAAGGGATGTGCGTCAAACCGGCTAGTCCCAGAGCTGCAACGAGATTTCGCCCATTATCGCACACCACCAGGCCGGGCTTGAGGCTCACCGGCAGCAACCACTCGTCGGTCTGTTGTTCTATACCCCCCCACAACTCCTGTGCGGTGTGGGGCCTGTCCCCCAAACATATGAGTTTCAGAACGGCCTGCTGACGTTTACCCCGGGCTGTGCTGAAGTTGGTGGTGAAGGTGTGTGCTGACTGGATGAGCAGGTGGAAGAAGAGGAGGAGGAAGCTGAGTAGGAGGAGGAGGAGACAGGAGGCAAAGAATGTTGCCCTGCGATCCTTGGCGGCGGAAGGACGTGCGCCAAACAGCTCTCCGCCTGGGGCCCAGCCGCCACTACATTTACCCAGTGTGCAGTTAGGGAGATATAGCGTCCCTGGCCGTGCTTACTGGTCCACGTATCTGTGGTTAGGTGGACCTTGCCACAGATGGCGTTGCGCAGTGCACACTTGATTTTATCGGATACTTGGTTGTGCAGGGAAGGCACGGCTCTCTTGGAGAAGTAGTGACGGCTGGGAACAACATACTGTGGGACAGCAAGCGACATGAGCTGTTTGAAGCTGTCTGTGTCCACCAGCCTAAATGACAGCATTTCATAGGCCAGTAGTTTAGAAATGCTGGCATTCAGGGCCAGGGATCGAGGGTGGCTAGGTGGGAATTTACGCTTTCTCTCAAATGTTTGTGAGATGGAGAGCTGAACGCTGCCGTGTGACATGGTTGAGATGCTTGGTGACGCAGGTGGTGGTGTTGGTGGTACATCCCACGTTTGCTGGGCGGCAGGTGCCAACGTTCCTCCAGAGGCGGAGGAAGAGGCCGAGGCGGCAGCAGCAGAAGAGGTAGCAGGGGGAGCCTGAGTGACTTCCTTGTTTTTAAGGTGTTTACTCCACTGCAGTTCATGCTTTGCATGCAGGTGCCTGGTCATGCAGGTTGTGCTAAGGTTCAGAACGTTAATGCCTCGCTTCAGGCTCTGATGGCACAGCGTGCAAACCACTCGGGTCTTGTCGTCAGCACATTGTTTGAAGAAGTGCCATGCCAGGGAACTCCTTGAAGCTGCCTTTGGGGTGCTCGGTCCCAGATGGCGGCGGTCAGTAGCAGGCGGAGTCTCTTGGCGGTGGGTGTTTTGCTTTTGCCCACTGCTCCCTCTTTGTCTTTTGCTACGCTGTTGGCTCGGTCTCACCACTGCCTCTTCCTCCGAACTGTGAAAGTCAGTGGCACGACCTTCATTCCATGTGGGGTCTAGGACCTCATCGTCCCCTGAATCGTCTTCCACCCAGTCTTGATCCCTGACCTCCTGTTCAGTCTGCACACTGCAGAAAGACGCAGCAGTTGGCACCTGTGTTTCGTCATCATCAGAGACGTGCTGAGGTGGTATTCCCATGTCCTCATCATCAGGAAACATAAGCGGTTGTGCGTTAGTGCATTCTATCTCTTCCACCCCTGGGGAAGGGCTAGGTGGATGCCCTTGGGAAACCCTGCCAGCAGAGTCTTCAAACAGCATAAGAGACTGCTGCATAACTTGAGGCTCAGACAGTTTCCCTGATATGCATGGGGGTGATGTGACAGACTGATGGGCTTGGTTTTCATGCGCCATCTGTGCGCTTTCTGCAGAAGACTGGGTGGGAGATAATGTGAACGTGCTGGATCCACTGTCGGCCACCCAATTGACTAATGCCTGTACCTGCTCAGGCCTTACCATCCTTAGAACGGCATTGGGCCCCACAAAATATCGCTGTAAATTCTGCTGGCTACTGGGACCTGAGGTAGTTGGTTCACTAGGACGTGTGGCTGTGGCAGAACGGCCACGTCCTCTCCCAGCACCAGAGGGTCTACTAACACCACCACGACCATGTCCGCGTCCCTTACTAGATGTTTTCCTCATTGTTACCGTTCACCACAATAAGAAAAATATTATTCGGGCCAATGTATTGAATTAAAATTCAGGCCTTTTTTTACAGACACCTAACACTATCTGGCTATCTATTTAGGTACCGTATTACACTAATACAGGCACAGCAGTAATGACAGATTTAGCTGAATATAAATTTGAGGCCTATTATTTAGGCGCTGGGTGACAGGTATACATTTACGGACAGAATTAGACTTGGATCTGCACTGTAGCGTGTGTGTGAAGTTCTTGAGAATTACCCTATCAGCACCTTGAATCTAATATACCCTTTTAGGGATAGATTTAAAGTAGGCCTGATACAGCAGAAACCACTAATTTTGAGAATTGCAAATTTGGGAATTGTTTTTCAACCCAGAACAAAAACTGTGCTTTGACGGACACTAAATAACTTGACCAGCTAAAGCAGTAATGACAGATTTGGATTAATATAAATGTGAGGCCTATTTTTTAGGCGCTGGGTGACAGGCTCAACTTGCCCCTGATGTAGTATATGGCCAAAAAATAACCACACTATTGATGGTTAAATGCACTTGATGAAAGGTTGACCCTGATGTAGGATATAGCAAAAAATAACCACACTATTGATGGTTAAATGTACTTGGTGGCAGCTTGTGCTGGCGCACAAGCAAGCCACAAAATGGTCGCCGATCACCCCAGAAAAAAGTGACTGACAAACGCTCTGGGCAGCCTAAAAACACTGAGCAATTGAATAGCAGCAGTTCAATGATCCACAGCTGTAGATCGATCACTGAATGAAGTCTTTTGGAGGAGTTAATTACTGCCTAATCTCGCCCTAACGTCGCAGCTGCAACCTCTTCCTACACTTGTATCAGCAGAGTGACATGCAGCGCTACGTGACCCAAGCTTATATAGAGGCTGGGTCACATGCTGCACTGGCCAATCACAGCCATGCCAATAGTAGGCAAGGCTGTGATGGCCTCTTGGGGCAAGTAGTATGATGCTTGTTGATTGGCTGCTTTTTTTGAAAGCAGCCTTTCAAAAAGCGCCAAGAAAGCGCCGAACACCGAACCCGAACTCAGACTTTTACGAAAATGTTCGGGTTCGGGTCCGTGTCACGGACACCCCAAAATTCGGTACGAACCCGAACTATACAGTTCGGGTTCGCTCATCCCTAGCAACGAGTCATCAGAAAATGACCTATTGTTTATATATAATAAGATGACCTATTGTTTTTATCTTAAACATTTTTGGGTGATTTTTGCTTTCATTTCCTATGTCCCTATCTATATAAAGGATAAATCTAAAATCGTGCATTTAGGCCTAATAACATGTCAAGACTTCCTGTTCAGGTAACTTTCCAGTAACCATCTCACTATCAACACAGGCAGAATTACAATGGCAGACATCACTTCTGTATAGATAACACAGGAGTTACCTTGCAAAATAGGTGATATTACAGCTTATCTACTCCCTCCTGACCTCTGTACCGGTCACAGCGCAGGCCTAGAAAACTCTCCCCTAAAGATTAATGAGTCGCCTTCTGTCTATTGTGTTTATAGCCCACAAGGATGCTCTCAAAGAACTGGAAGTCTTGACATATTGTAGGCCTAGTGGCCAGTGTAAAAAGTGGATTTTATTTTTAAGTATAGATAAGGGCATGGAAAAAAATAAATAAAAAAAAAGTGGAACATTTGCAAATTCACATGTCATTCGTATAGGCAAAATTGTGGTATCCCTGGGAGACTGAAATTTCAGCTCAGACATTACCTCTTCATTTAGTACCTCGCTCTCGACATGTCGGAGGTTGTTCTTTGCCTGTACATAGATCTCTGATGTGTGTTGACCTTCAGGAGGGTTTGGCGCAGGATAGCATGGGGGTGGTGGGAGCAAAGCATCAGGTGCCGGTGGAGGAGGTGGCGGGAAGGCTGGAGGAGGCGGTGGAGGGTTGGTGGTTGGTTCCATTTTCTTACTGCCACTAGGATCGACTTCAGGATTCAACATGTCCATATATGTCTGCATATCTGTGATGGCAGTTTCCGGGGGCCCTGGGTGGGAAACAAAATTGAAAAATTTAGGGGGTCATTTATCAAACAGGTGTAAAGTAGAACTGGCTTAGTGGCCCATAGCAACCAATCAGATTCTACCTTTCATTTTCCAAAGGAGCTGTCAAAAATGAAAGGTGGAATCTGATTGGTTGCTATGGGCAACTAAGCCAGTTCTACTTTACACCAGTGTGATAAATGACCCCAATAGTGTAAACTGAAACACTGAATTAAAGTGACGCTGGGCACAGAGATTATGAACACCTAGTTTGATTAATGATAATTTCTTTTCATGGAAACAATGAAAGTTTGTTCTCTTTGGACAACTGAGATGGCCGGCTATCTAATGCCGACTGTTCCCAATGGAATAATATCAGCGGAGATAAGGATTGGACATATTGGATTTCAACATGTCTGATCCTTTTCTTTTCGGGGCGATAAGCCACCCACCCCTCAGAGATGTCTGGCAGCAGCTTTCTCCTATAAACAACACATGCATGCTTGGCCACACTCACCTAAAGAATTATTAGGAACACCTGTTCTATTTCTCATTAATGCAATTATCTAGTCAACCAATCACATGGCAGTTGCTTCAATGCATTTAGGGGGGTGGTCCTGGTCAAGACAATCTCCTGAACTCCAAACTGAATGTCAGAATGGGAAAGAAAGGTGATTTAAGCAATTTTGAATGTGGCATGGTTGTTGGTGCCAGACGGGCCGGTCTGAGTATTTCACAATCTGCTCAGTTACTGGGATTTTTTACGCACAACCATTTCTAGGGTTTACAAAGAATGGTGTGAAAAGGGGAAAACATCCAGTATGCGGCAGTCCTGTGGGCAAAAATGCCTTGTGGATGCTAGAGGTCAGAGGAGAATGGGCCGACTGATTCAAGCTGATAGAAGAGCAACGTTGACTGAAATAACCACTCGTTACAACCGAGGTATGCAGCAAAGCATTTGTAAAGCCACAACACGCACAACCTTGAGGTGGATGGGCTACAACAGCAGAAGACCCCACCGGGTACCACTCATCTCCACTACAAATAGGAAAAAGAGGCTACAATTTGCACGAGCTCACCAAAATTGGACTGTTGAAGACTGGAAAAATGTTGCCTGGTCTGATGAGTCTCGATTTCTGTTGAGACATTCAAATGGTAGAGTCCGAATTTGGCGTAAACAGAATGAGAACATGTATCCATCCTCTGATGGCTACTTCCAGCAGGATAATGCACCATGTCACAAAGCTCGAATCATTTCAAATTGGTTTCTTGAACATGACAATGAGTTCACTGTACTAAAATGGCCCCCACAGTCACCAGATCTCAACCCAATAGAGCATCTTTGGGATGTGGTGGAACGGGAGCTTCGTGCCCTGGATGTGCATCCCTCAAATCTCCATCAACTGCAAGATGCTATCCTATCAATATGGGCCAACATTTCTAAAGAATGCTATCAGCACCTTGTTGAATCAATGCCACGTAGAATTAAGGCAGTTCTGAAGGCAAAAGGGGGTCCAACACCGTATTAGTATGGTGTTCCTAATAATTCTTTAGGTGAGTGTATATGGAGATCTATATATGTTATCTTATGTATATGGTTCACTTTAGGCAGGACAGATGGATGATAACCAGGTGTGCTGTAATCCTACCCATAATAATCACTTAGTTTAGATAGAGATACATAAAATAAGGTTTTTTTCTTAGGAACTATGCATAAAACTGCCATTTGTGACTATAGGCTTTGTCTGGTACTGCAGCTCAACTTTATTCACTTGAATATGCATTTGCCGCAATACCAGATCTAACCTGCGGTAAAAGGTGGTGCTGTTTTGGGAAAGAAAAACAAAAATTTGATACTTTTTTTCTAACCTCCTAATGCCTGATTTCAGTAATTACCTTATGATGGAAATAAAGTAGTGACATCAATAAATAAGAAATGAACTCGTGTCACACCATACGTGTGCCTTGACGTATTAGTATATTGCATTTGAAACAATGTTAAAATTAACATCAGTATATGTGCTAAATTCCCAAGGTACAGGGTTGTACAGGGCCAGACAGGGCAGGTACGGGGACAGGGTGATCCCACCATCAGGGATCATCCCTGGGCAAAGGGTTAACCTAGGGCGGGTACAGGGAGAGAACCATCCCCAGCACCCCTAATAAGTGCCCTCACCTTTTCCCTATATCCCACACCTCTCATTAATGTCATAAGTGCCCTTGTAATTTGCACCACTTACATCTTATTTATTTTTTTGCACCAATTCACGGTGGTAGCTGGGCGATATCCTGTCCCGATATATTTGTTTTTCGGTCACCCAGTTATCATAGGGTGATACTTTTCGCTTTTTAAATTGAACCAATAAAAGCTACATTTTAAAATGGTCCAATCTCTAGGCTAATATTCACATTCACGGACACTTATACTATTGTTATATATCTAATTTTTCTCCGAGATTTATTTGAAACACAAGCCTTTGGTAAAAAGAAAAACGGATTACGTGATAATCCTGGAAAGCAGATGAAATGACAGACTGGCATTTATATATAATACAGGTGAAACCTTAGGAGATGGATCACGGAAGTGTAGTGTGGGCGGACTAGTCTCTTCTAGAGTTGTATGTGAAATAGCTGAAAACATGGCAATCCTGCATGACAGGATCGGTGATGTCATCATTAACATACTTTATAGGTGTCTTGGTCTGTACTGGGCCACCAGTGAAACGGCTTGCAGCAGAGAATGATATGCAATTTACACCGATATCAGGAATAAGTATGCAATAAGGATCAAGATATAAACACCAATAAAGAAGCTATGGGGCCCCTGAGAGAGCCCATATATGGACCCTCATAACCACATTTTAATGGCCTTTCCTAAGGAGGGCTCATCAATATTATAGTTCCCATAAGAAATCAATCAGCACAGAATATTGGACCCATTGATATTAAAAACATAATTAGGCTGGAGTAAAAAGGTGACTTTTCTGCAACCTCATAACATAATGGAAATGAATGTGGTCGCAGCGCAGCTCACAAGTAGCCACCACATGAAAATCTAAAAAAAAAAATCCAACACTGCTAAACTTTTTGTGATTCTGGGGTAGACAAGATCTAAGATCAACCACATTACCTAATTTGCCCCAATAAGTTTGCTCAGCTAAGAAAAACTTCCTGAATGTTCACCCCATGCAGATAGGAAGAGAGAGGCTGCCATAAATATTCGGTATAGTAAAACAATCGGGGCCATTTAGACTTTGCTCACAGGACATGTAATGCTGTGCCAAGGAAGCGGTATGTAAATACTGTAGATTCAAGGAAAATATCTAAAGGAAGTTCAAATGGAGGGTGGGCCAATCCCAGCCAGATATAAGAACTCTTGTTCCTGTACAAATCCATAATCTTGTACATAAGGAGCAGTATATTAGTAGTCATGTTCTTGTACACAGGAGACAATATTAGAGCGGTTATATTCCTGTATGTAGAGACTGTTATAGAAGAAAAGTGGTCAGCTCCAGCCACCATGGAGACCCAAGGTCGCGGTGGATATGTTCTGGGAGAAGCACTCCATTAACAGATGTTACCACCAAGCACTTTTATAGGTGAACAGCGAGTATGCAGTGCCTGATCACTAAGGCCTGCTGCAGGAAGTTACCTGCTGAACAGGAATCCACCAAGGCCTGTTCAGTTACTGGGCATTGCTGTATGACAGTAATTGCATGTTTTGGAGAGTAAGTATTCTCGCCCAGAGTCGTCTCTCCAACCAACCTAGGCACAGGAGTTTCCTGCCTACAGGTCGTTACTGTGCTGGTGCTCCTCTTCTGACAGTCTGACACTTTCCACCTGCATGGGTTCCTAGGGTGAAGCTGAGGGAGTAGCTTCTGAAATGAAGGTGCCAGTCTAGAAGGTCTCTTTTCACGCACAGATAGCTTGAGACGTTACCTGAAGTGGAGGTCTATGAGGGTGGCTAAGGTGGTAAGGTCATCCAATGAGGATGGGACGTCATAACCTGCTAATTGATCCTACAGTATATGAATCCAGACAGACCCTCCCAGAAAGCTGCCACCAAGCTCTCATTGTTTCATGATAGTTCTGTGGCAAGCGTGCAAAATTGAATGGCATACTGCCCAACCATGAGGTTGAACCTGACCAAGTCTTCCTCAAAGACTCGGTAGTTGCATTCTCAGAGGGGAGTGGACCAGGCGAGTGTATCACCAGTCAGGAGAGAGACCAAAAATGCTATTTTGAACTGAGTGATTGGGGCCTGTAGCTCAAAAATAGATTGTGTGTTGATCCCCTTCATAGCACTGGAAAAGTGGCAGTTGCAGACTGGAGCCGCCAGAGACTGCGGCTGGCGGAGGTGACGGTGCAGATGTTGCGGCCTGAGGTGGTGATACTGAAGCGAAAGAAGTCAAAGCATCTAGGCCGGCTGAAGTAATATTCAGATACTACAAGGTTTTCTCCTGGAAATGATGCTGACTGGTTAGTTACTTATACACCCTATGTAGACCCATCGTGGGCCAGCCGGCTCCATGGCCATAGCATACGGCAGTGGGAGCCACTAGGCTACCCCCCTACATCTCTTCCCTCATTTCTGTCTACCACTCTACCCGTGCTCTACGCTCTGCAAGCGTTTATGACTGACATCCACCATAATCCAAACCTTTCACTCCTGGCTTCAAGACTTCTCCCAAGCTGCACCAATTCTCTGGAATTGTAACGGTCACGTCCACACACACACAGGGGGAGGGATAGTGACCACTGCGCTCCACCCTCACCCCTGGCCCTGCCTACTTGCCTCACGAGTACTGATGACAGGGGACAACTGGACGACAGTCCCTAACTTAGGATACGTGCAGGGAAGACAGACAAGACAAAATACGGAACATGAACGGACCGGGTCAGAACCAAGAGAGCTACGCAGTACAAAGGGTTAAGCAAAGAATGGTCAGGAGAAGCCGGGGTCAAATACCAGGAGAGCAGAGAAGTACAAGAGGAGTCCTAAGAGAGTAGTCAGGTGGGAGCCGAGGTCACAATACCAGGACGGATGCGCAGTACAGGAGGAGCAGGCAAAGGATTGTCAGGGAACGGAATCAGGTGAGTATTCAGTAGTCCAACAAATAGCCAGGAACCTAGACATTAACAGGCAAACCTGTGACTAGCAGGCTGCCTGTATTTATAGTGGGGAGTGAGGGTCATGTGACGTGGCCAGCGTCACATGACCGACAGACCAACCAGTTGAGCACCGAGTGATCAGCTCGGCGCTCAAGGCAGACTTAGGAGCAGGGAGCCACCCAGCTAGTAAAGCCGCCCTGGGAATGAGGTCAAACACAGATCCTCATTCCCAAAGCTAAGCAACAGGTCTGCGGGTAATGGGGGACCGAGTGTACCTTCGGTACCCCGTTACAGGAATGCCCTACCCAAAGAAATTACAGTAGCTTAAATAACAATATACACAGTTTTAGGCGGTCTCTTAAAACACATCTTTTTAGGGTGGCCTATCACATCCCCTAATCTAACTTCTTCATATATAGCCCATTTATCATTATTTTCTGAACCTAAACCTCCGACAAACTCTCCACCGCAACCCACACACCCAGAAGCACTACAGATATCAGCTGCTGACTGGCTCATGAAGCTCCCCTATTTTCCCAAGATGGCTGCGCTATTGTACAAAAAAAGCACTTTTACCTTTTGTGTCACCCCTATCTCCTCATAGATTTTAAGCTCTTGCGAGCAGAGCCCTTATTCCTCTTGTTGTAATTATTGACTTGTCTGTTGCTATGCTTTTTTTTGACCATGTACATGAACCCCTGAATTGTAAAGCGCTGTGCTATATAAATAAAGATTATTATATTGTTATTACTAGGCCGCTACCTCCTGGAGTAGTCTCTGTGTGGCTGACCCACAGGGGTCAGAGAAACCAGTGCGGGGCACAGAGGGACCAGGCAAAACCACAGTCAGGGAAAGGCTGAGGTCAAGGCAGGCAGATTATATGCAATCCGTTAAACAGTCTGAGGACAGGGCAGGCAGGCAAGAGTCAATACAAAGGTTAGCCACAAGTCAGGTCAGGCAGCAGAGGGACAGAATCCAGGAATCAGGCAGAAGTTGATACATGGGCAGACAATCTATACAGCACACCTGCTCGTCAGTGATGGAGACCACCGTATTTACATGCAGCGATCTCCTCCACAGTATGGGGAGAAGCGATCGCTCCTGCCATCACTTGTCCCCATGCAGACTTACCTTGCCTACACAAATGATCCGATTACCCTATTAATTAACGTTTCGCTCGTTCATTGGGTACCTTTACACCACCAGAAAATCGCCAACAAGTGTTCCTATGAATGCTCATCAGCAATTATCTGGTGGATTCCTGTGTAAAGGGGCCTTAAAGGGGTTCTCCGGATTCAGAGCTGAACCCAGACATATCCCCATTTTCACCCAGGCAGGCCCTCTGATATGAGCATTGGAGCATTTCATACAGCGCAAGGCAAGGGCTGTTTGTTTATATTTTTTTCACTGCTAGGCGGAGGCTTCCTCCTAGAAGTGTTCCAGGTGATGTCACCGGCACTGATGGGCAGGCTTTAGCGCTGTCTAAAGCCGCCCATTAGTGCCAGTGACATCACCGAACTCACTGCTAGGTGGAAGCCTCCGCCTAGCTTTACCCTAAGAGAGCCCGGTACGTCGCCGGATCTCCAGAAAAAGCCTTTGCCCTGCACGATTCAGAGCAGTGCAAAGGAGAACATCGGAGCATGAAATGCTCATGTCAGAGGGGCTGCCAGGGTGAAAACGGGGATATATCGGGGTAACAGTCTGGTCCCATGACAAGAAGTTACAGTCAATAGCTGTTGGCCAAACAATGGACTCTGACTCCCCCATACATACACATTCAGTTCAGCTGAGAATATACAGTATGTGTTGTCAATGGGGACAGATGAGAAAGCTGCTGTCAGACACTTCTAGCGGGTGATCATCTACGGGCAGAACAAAAGGATTAGGTGAAAAAAATCTGCTTGCCAGATCCTTCTCTCCGCTGATCAGTTTGGGGACGATCAGGAGCTCCCCATATACCTTGGACTAAAGTATATGGAGGTTTTAAGAAATAATAGAAGGAACAGTTTCCCTCTGTGACATAATTGCTGAAAAAATGTCTGTTTTCATTAGATGCAGACCCCATATACGTTGGTATAAAAGTGTCGGTGCACTACTTACTTGGACCTGTATGCTGGTTTAATTTCTTATCTCCCACACTTGACTGGCTGGAATTATAGGAGTCGTAGTTGGACAGAGTACTTGAGGGTGAACCAATGTCAAACTGGGCCGGCTGCGTAGACATTGTGGTGTTTGGTGATGACATTCCTGAGTCTGGTTGCTTCAGCTCCATGTCTGCTGATGGATCCCTCGACAACACGCGGTGTTCCACGCTCTACAGAACGTATGAAAACATGGGTGAGAAAAGGGTCATGTTGACTGAGAAAGCCCTGCCCAACCACAAATCATCATGGTCCAGAATATCAGGACTGCAATAAATGCATTAAAAAGATTTAAAATGTTTTAAACCAGTAGCTGGATCTGAATACATTTCTAATTGAACTACCAGCTTGGAATAAGGCTACTTTCACACTAGCGGTAGCCTTCTCCTCCCCCGCCGGAACAGCCTGCCGGATCCGTGCTACTGCTAGTGCACCTTGCCGCCAGAATTCCGCTCTGGCCCAATTTTCACTATAATGGGGGAGGTATGACCGCAACACGGAAAACATGCCGAGAGGCGGGCGGAGTAAAACTACAATATGCTGCAGTTTTTGTCCGGCCGCCTTTTGGATTGTTTGCCATGCTGCGGCCAAACCATTATAGTGAATGGGGCCGGAGCGGACTTCCAGCGGCACGGTGCACTAGTGGTAGCACTGATATGGCAGGCTGTTTCCCCGCCGGAAGGCTACCACTATTGTGAAAGTAGCCTAAATCTAGCAGTGCAACTGGAGAACTGAATGGCAGAAGCTCTGGACTCATGTGAGGTACAGGGCTGGTTCTAAGTTTGTTAGAATGAGTTTGTCATGTACTATATGATGTCGGATTTTCATTTTTTACATTATTTATGGGATAACTCATTTAAGGAGACTTTGTTTTAAAACCCCATTTTCAAATACCTTATCAATAAGCTGCACATAGGAGTGGAGGACCTGGCACGTCTGAGCATTACACAGACTGCCCACTCATTTCCATTTTCACCGTGCACTGCTTCATTTCACCTGAGGTGGCGCTGCTGGGGAACTGAACACTTCATGCCAGGTTCTGCCATAGATCACAGCAGATCAGTGTCAGACACCTTGTGATCTGCTTATTTTTAGGGGACCCATGTAACAAAAAGTTTGAGAACCCACTTCAGTATCTTACTTTTGTGCTGAGATGTTGAATCTCTGTACTCATGATAACAGTATGTCTCATGTGCGCCGTCAGTGCTATTACTGGGACACGGGGCTTCAAAGCAATCCTATATCTTCATTCATTTTCTTATGTGTGCTAGCTAGATAACTGGATTCAGGTCTCTGTAAAGCCCAACGCCCGGCCCCTATGATAATACTGACAGAGCACAACCAGCCAGCTGATCGTTTGGCACAGGACATATAAAAATTTCACGCATTCAACCCAAAATAATGGCTGTAAAATAAGTCTCCTGGTAGTTTCCCTTTAAGAGCGCTATACACATGAACAGAAATATTCTACAAGTCAATCCTGAAATATAGCAATTAACCTAATTTCCCCCAAAATTCTAAATTACCTTGTTTAGATCACTGACCTATATACTCGTCTATCATAGATGATAGTACAATGTACTTGCAAGGATACATTATTCATTATCATTAACCATTGAAAAACTAGCAAATAATGAATATAATGTACACGTGTATCGTCCTCCAAACCATGTATTGATTGCTTATTATAAGACATGAAAGATCTAAAATGTCAGTAAAAAAGCTACCTATGCCTAAGGGCTCATACACATGACCGTATGTATTTTGCGGTCCGCAAAACACGAATCCCCCCTAAAAAAAAACAGATGAACTCCGTGTGACATCCGTGCTACATCCATTTTTTTTTGAAGATCCATTCTAACAATGTCTGTCCTTGTCCGCAAAACAGACAAGAACAGGACATTTTTTTTTGCACAATGGACTTTCGGACATATGGATAAGGAATGCACACAAAGTCATTTCCGTTTTTTTGCGGCCCATTGAAATGAATGGTTCCACATACGACCAGCAAAAAAAACGGAACGGACAAAAAATGCGTTCACGTGCATGAGCCCTAATACTGATGGTTCAGGATGACCGACCGATGTATAAAGCCTGCACTTGGGCTACGCTGCATAGTGCCTGAAGGTTCAGGTAAAGGAAGACCACCACCCCATCCCCCATAACAGGAACATAAGTGAATAATGCATAGAGCAAGACTATGCCTCCAGTCTAAATTATTCAGAAACATACGGCATGAAGCTGGAGGTCCGGTCACCTTAGAGATAAAGCCAGACAGGTGAAATTATCGGACATGTGTATTTGCAAGACAAACCTTCCATATATTATTTACAGCATGGAGTGCGCTGTCGTAACAATGTCTCACAATGAAACAAATAGATAGATGATAGATAGATAGATAGATAGATAGATAGATAGATATGAGAGAGATAGATATGAGATAGATGATAGATAGATAGATAGATAGATAGATAGATAGATATGAGAGAGATATATATGAGATAGATAGATAGATAGATGATAGATAGATAGATAGATAGATAGATAGATAGATAGATAGATAGAGATATCAGAAGTATAGATCGATGATAGAAAGATCAATGATGATAATAGATATATACAGTCGTGGCCAAAAGTTTTGAGAATTAGATAAATATTGGAAATTGGAAAAGTTGCTGCTTAAGTTTTTATAATAGCAATTTGCATATACTCTAGAATGTTATGAAGAGTGATCAGATGAATTGCATAGTCCTTCTTTGCCATGAAAATTAACTTAATCCCAAAAAATCCTTTCCACTGCATTTCATTGCTGTCATTAAAGGACCTGCTGAGATGATTTCAGTAATCGTCTTGTTAACTCAGGTGACAATGTTGACGAGCACAAGGCTGGAGATCATTATGTCAGGCTGATTGGGTTAAAATGGCAGACTTGACATGTTAAAAGGAGGGTAATGCTTGAAATCATTGTTCTTCCATTGTTAACCATGGTGACCTGCAAAGAAACACGTGCAGCCATCATTGTGTTGCATACAAATGGCTTCACAGGCAAGGATATTGTGGCTACTAAGATTGCACCTCAATCAACAATTTAAAGGATCATCAAGAACTTCAAGGAAAGAGGTTAAATTCTTGTTAAGAAGGCTTCAGGGCGTCCAAGAAAGTCCAGCAAGCGCCAGGATCGTCTCCTAAAGAGGATTCAGCTGCGGGATCGGAGTGCCAACAGTGCAGGTGCTCTGGGTGGGGTCATTGGCTTAAATTACTTTCACTCCCAGGGGGCCGTGCGGGTTATAGCTCAGTCAGTCTGTGGAAGTAAGGAGTGAAGGATTGGCTTTTCCGGCTCAGATAAGATAAGTTGGTTTCTTATTTCTTTAGTTTGCTGTCTTGGCTTTTGTGTGTCGTCTGTCCCCTCCTGGTTCTGAGGGAGCAGGCTGTCCCTTTTTCCCCTTTCCCCATCTCAGGGATTCTAGGGTATTCTCAGCCCAGGCACGAGGACACATTATTCCTACCTTCAAGGTCTGAATGTGGGCAAAGCAGAATAGGGAGAGCAGTTAGGGATTAGCTAGGAGGTGACCTTATCCCCAGCTTCTCGCCTAGAAAACTTGTTTTTGATTTATGTATCTTATATCCCGTCCGCCGTGACAGGGACAGATTGATCTTCTGCAGAAAGTATGGTGAATGGACTGCTTAGGACTGGGGCAAAGTCATATTCTCCGATGAAGCCTCTTTCCGATTTTTTGGGGCATCTGGAAAAAGGCTTGTCCAGAGAAGAAAAGGTGAGCGCTACCATCAGTCCTGTGTCATGCCAACAGTAAAGCATCCTGAGACCATTCATGTGTGGGGTTGCTTCTCATCCAAGGGAGTGGGCTCACTCACAATTTTGCCCAAAAACACAGCCATGAATAAAGAATGGTACCAAAACACCCTCCAACAGCAACTTCTTCCAACAATCCAACAACAGTTTGGTGAAGAACAATGCATTTTCCAGCACGATGGAGCACCTTGCCATAAAGCAAAAGTGATAACTAAGTGGCTCGGGGACCAAAACGTTGACATTTTGGGTCCATGGCCTGGAAACTCCCCAGATCTTAATCCCATTGAGAACTTGTGGTCAATCTTCAAGAGGCGGGTGGACAAACAAAAACCCACTAATTCTGACAAACTCCAAGAAGTGATTATGAAAGAATGGGTTGCTATCAGTCAGAAATTGGCCCAGAAGTTGATTGAGAGCATGCCCAGTCGAATTGCAGAGGTCCTGAAAAAGAAGGGCCAACACTGCAAATACTGACTCTTTGCATAAATGTCATGTAATTGTCGATAAAAGCCTTTGAAACGTATGAAGTGCGTGTAATTATATTTCACTACATCACAGAAACAACTGAAACAAAGATCTAAAAGCAGTTTAGCAGCAAACTTTGTGAAAACTAATATTTGTGTCATTCTCAAAACTTTTGGCCACGACTGTAGATGATAGATAGATAGATCAGAAGTTTAGATATAGAGATTAGCAAATACATTCTAAACTTATTGGATTCATCACAAAAAAATTTTTTTATTCTTCTTCCAATTGAATCCAAAGTTTTGGCAATTGTCGACGAATCACGCAAAATGGTGTCCACCATTTTACATTTAAACTTCAGTGAACTAGTGAGGGAAACAGGGCTGGAAGGATGAAGACAGAGGATCACGTGACCCCAGACAGGGCCCCGACTGGCCAGTTTGCCCACAATGCCTTACAGTCAAACTGACAGCCAATCAGGATGGAAGATATTGGCTGGTCTATCACGCTGTATGTTAGCTCTGACAGCCATTGTGAGCTCAGCCACTGATGTGATGAGACATATCTGCCACGTCGCTGACAGACACCAATTAGACACACAAACCAGCCATTTTAAGGTCTTGCAGGGGCAGTGTAGGGATTGTGAAGAATATATATTTAGTTAGGTAGACTTAATTACTAGGTAGAAGGCCAGGTTTCATCTTTAGGGACATAATAGGGGCAGTTAGTGTACTATGTGTCTTACAGTCAGAGCCGGTGGGTCTGTTCACAAATCACATATACGGGCTGCTGCACAGAAATCCTTAGGGCTCATGGACACGACAGTATTTTGTGTTCAGTATACTGGCCGTTTTTTGATGCGGTACATATACTGAACCATTTATTTCAATGGTTCAGCAAAAAAAGTGTCTCCGTGTGCATTCCGTTTCAGCATTTCCGTACCGTGAAAAGATATAACATGTCCTATTCTTGTCCGCAAATCACAGTGCTTGGCTCTATTCAAGTCAATGGGTCCACGAAAAAAACGGAACACATACGGAAATGCATCCGTATGTCTTCCGTATCCGTTCTGTTTTTGCGGAACCATCTATTGAAAATGTTATGCCCAGCCCAATTTTTTATATGTAATTACTGTATACTGTATATGGCATACGGAAAAATGGAACGGAAAGGAAACGAAAACATAACGGAAACAAAAAACGGAACAATGGATCCTTAAAAAACGGACCGCAAAACACTGATAAAGCCATACGGTCGTGTGCATGAGCCCTTAAAGAGATGGCACATTGTTTGTTTTTATGTGCAGGAACCAACTTTTTCCCCAGTTAAGGGCTCTTTCCCACTTGCGTTGTTGGGTTCCGGCATAGAGTTCCGTCGTCGGGGCTCTATGCCGGAAGAATCCTGATCAGGATTATCCCAATGCATTCAGAATGGAGAGAAATCCGTTCAGGATGCATCAGGATGCCTTCAGTTCGCTGCGCTTTTTGCTCCGGCCAAAAATCCTGAACACTTGCCGCAAGGCCGGATCCGGAATTAATGCCCATTGAAAGGCATTAATCCGGATCCGGCCTTAAGCTAAACGTCGTTTCGGCGCATTACCGGATCCGACGTTTAGCTTTTTCTGAATGGCTGCCGGGACGCTAAAGTCCTGGTTGCCATGGTAAAGTGTAGTGGGGAGCGGGGGAGCAGTATACTTACCGTCCGTGCGGCTCCCGGGGCTCTTCAGAGTGACGTCAGGGCGCCCCACGCTCATGGATGACGTGTCGTATGGATCACGTCATCCATGCGCATGGGGCGCTCTGACATCATTCTGGAGCGCCCCGGGAGCCGCACGGACGGTAAGTATACCGCTCCCCCGCTCCCCACTACTACTATGGCAGCCAGGACTTTAATAGCGTCCTGGGTGCCATAGTAATACTGAACGCATTTTGAAGACGATCAGTCTTCAAATGCTTTCAGTTCACTTGCGTTGTTACGGATCCGGCGGGCACCTCCGGCAAATGGAGTGCACGACGGATCCGGACAACGCAAGTGTGAAAGAGCCGTGTGCAATAAGCGTATTTTAGTGCATTAACAGCAGCGTAATAGCGTATTTTTAGTCGCACCCAGAGGATGTCCAATTGGACCTCTCGCTGATTGCCATAAACCTGTTTAAATTTTTCTATAGTTTAGAAGTGCACAATTAAGTGCATTTGTGTGCGTCAATAGCAGTGTATAGTTTGGTTGCATTCAGGGGATGTCCATTTAGCCCTGTATTTTTTTTATAAAAACCTGTTGCAATTTTTACTACTGTTTAGAAGTGCACAAATAAGCTTATTTTATTGCGCACTCAGGGGACGTCCAATTGTGCTTTTTTCAGTTTCCCAAAAACCTGCTGCAATTTTTCTACCATCTGTAAGTGAACATTGCAATAATAATATTTTAGTTCAGAACAAGCCACTGCTTCTTCTGATACCACAGTGAGTGTATAAACATCGGCAAGCATCTGCCCCCAGTAAGGGACAGTTTTCAGAATGTTTTTACATTTTAAAAAGCATAATAAATCTGACAGGGCAGTGTGTTTTTAAACAGCCTGTCTTACTATTGCTGTCTTTGCGTTAAAGTCTAAAGAGCTTGAGACAGGGAGAAAAAAAAAGAGAAAGGAGAAAAATATGACTCCTAGAAGACCTCAGAGTGTCAACCACTAATTTTCAGGCCAATTGAAGCACTATCAATTCAAATAGAATTGATTCGGACCCAATTAGAATTGTCTGACAGATTCGTTAGAGTCGGACGCAAAATGAATTTCAAGAAAACAGCTCATCTCTAGATGTGTGACACAGTGAGGGGTTTTGTCTGGGAAGGCAGGTATTTTCCTCCCAACATGTGCGGCTGGGCTGGTTTCCAGCCAGGTGAGGTCAAATACCAAACAGGAGTTTAAGTGCCAGTCCGGGTTTTGGCAGCACCTGGCTTGTCCTTAAATAGGCAGCTGGGCTCAGTCTGTGTTGGGATCTGAGGTTTTGTGCCGGACTGGAGGGCTGAGACCCATGTGTAGTGGGAACAGGCCCCCTAAAGCCTGCTGTGGACTACTGGAGGCAGAACTGCCAACGAGGTGACTTGTGCAATATTAACTTTCCATTGTGTGTGAATTAACACCAAAGACTGCAAAGTGAGGTGTTGTTTTGTGCCACTGCCGCAAGTGTGAATAAACACTGAAGTTTAAGTTAAGAACTTGTATTTTGCCTCTGTACTGCATCCGCCTACCCTATCTACCAGAGCGAAACCCCACAATGGATATAAGGTAAATACAGTAGATAGCGATATAGATTGTCAGATAGATGATATAGATATATACAGTATATCAGATGTATATACAGACAGAAAGATAGATAAATAGATGATAGATAGATAGATATTAGATGGATAGACGGGTAGATTGATAGATATACAGGCGGAAATGTAGATAAATCAGGCTCGGACTGGCCCACCGGGGAGGCGGGGGATTCCTCGGTAGGTCCCCAGAGATAAGATGGAGGAGTAGTTATTTCTCTTGTTTCACTCTGCCCTAGGTCCCTCCAATGCCTCTGCTTTAGGTGCACCCCCATTAGTGCCACAGCTCCAGATGCACCCACTCTAAATGCACCCATAATATTGCCTCTTCTCCAGTTGCCCCCCTACTACCTCTGCTCCAGGATCACCACTATTACCCTGCCTCAGGCGACCCTAATGCCTCTGCTTTAGGCTACTTTCACACCTGCGTTAGGTGCGGATCCGTCTGGTATCTGCACAGACGGATCCGCACCTATAATGCAAACGCTTAGATCCGTTCAGAACGGATCCGTTTGCATTACCATGAACAAAAAAAAAAAAATATATATATATTTTTTTTTTTGTTCATGATAATGCAAACAGATCCGTTTTGACTTTACATTGAAAGTCAATGGGAGACGGATCCGTTTGAAAGTTGAGCCATATTGTGTCAACTTCAAACGGATCCGTCCCCATTGACTTAGGCTACTTTCACACTAGCGTTCGGGGCTCCGCTTGTGAGTTCCGTTTGAAGGCTCTCACAAGCGGCCCCGAACGGATCCGTCCAGCCCTAATGCATTCTGAGTGGATGCGGATCCGCTCAGAATGTATCAGTCTGGCAGCGTTCAGCCTCCGCTCCGCTCAGCAGGCGGACATCCGAACGCAGCTTGCAGCGTTCAGGTGTCCGCCTGGCCGTGCGGAGGCAAACGGATCCGTCCAGACTTACAATGTAAGTCAATGGGGACGGATCCGTTTGAAGATGACACAGTATGGCTCAATTTTCAAACGGATCCGTCCCCCATTGACCTTCAATGTAAAGTCAAAACGGATCCGTTTGCATTATCATGAACAAAAAAAAAATTTTTTTTTTTTTTGTTCATGGTTATGCAAACGGATCCGTTCTGAACGGATGCAAACGTTTGCATTATAGGAGCGGATCCATCTGTGCAGACACCAGACGGATCCGCTCCTAACGCAAGTGTGAAAGTAGCCTTACATTGTAAGTCTGGACGGATCCGTTTGCCTCCGCACGGCCAGGCGGACACCCGAACGCTGCAAGCTGCGTTCAGGTGTCCGCCTGCTGAGCGGAGCGGAGGCTGAACGGAGCCAGACTGATGCATTCTGAGCGGATCCGCATCCCCTCAGAATGCATTAGGGCTGGACGGATCCGTTCGGGGCCGCTTGTGAGAGCCTTCAAACGGAACTCACAAGCGGAGCCCTGAACGCTAGTGTGAAAGTAGCCTTAGGTGCACCCCCATAAATGCCCTAGCTCCAGATGCCCCCACTCTAAATGCACCGCTAATATTGCCTCTTCTCCAGTTACCCCTGCTCCAGGATCCCCACTATTGCCCTGATTCAGGTGACCCCAATGTCTCTGCTTCAGTTATTCTCCATTTGTGCCCTTTGCTCACGTTGCTCCTCTAGCACCTTTGCTTGGGCTTTGTTAAAGGTTGTGATCTGCAAAGGGGGTTGGACTTATGCCCGAAAAATTCTGCACAGTGCGTCACATTCTCCAGTATTGACACGTATGGTTTACATGGCTGCAGTGATGATATTCCATATTTACAGGCATCACTGCTGCCATGTAAAGAGATACTAGTGGTGGAGTGGTGGAGGATTTAAAGGGGTTGTCCAGGTTTTCAATTTATCCTCTCCACACCATAGGGCATAACTATATGATTAGTGCAGTCCAATTCTGCAACCCCCACTGATCCCAGGAACGGGTCCTGTTCCCCCTTTTTAAGGTGTGACAGGCTAAACATACGCCCTGCTGCTCCATTCATTCTCTTTGGGAGCACTGGAATTAGCCAGCGCTGTACTCTGCCATCTCCAGAGGCCCCATAGAGAGTGGATGGAGAGGCAGGGCATATGCTCAACTTGCCACTCAGTCAAGAAGGGGGATCAGTGGGGGCTCCAGCGTTCAGACCCCCACGCATCACTTAGTTATCCCCGATCCTGTGGATAGAGGATAACTAGAAAGTGGACACAGGTCCTTTAACAGGCGAGCATTTCTATTTTAGTTTGACACATATTTTGGGCCAGATTTTTTATTTATTTTTTATTAATTTTTTTACATCCAAAGAAAACCTTTAAAGGGAATCTGTCACTAGCAATTTACCATTTTTTTTTTTTCATGAATCCATGTTTAACAGAGTACCTTTTTTCCATCTGTCTTGTTCTTTTGATTGTCAGTTTTGTCATTTCTTCAAAAAATCGATTATTATGATATGTAAATGACGCTGTAAGGAGCCCAGAGGGGCGTTCTTCTTTCTCCACGGTGCCCAGGAACGCCCCTCTGAAGTGCCGTGCCCGGCTAAATTTGAAAACTAATAACGCCTCCAAGTTCATCTAAATCGCCTCCCAGAGGCGCGGCTAAGTGCTCAACACCCCCCCTCCTCAGCGCCGCGTTCTGCGGCAAACACCCCGATCCTCCTCTAGCCGGCATCCCAAATCCCGCGCAGGCGCAGTGCCGGCGATTGCCTGCGCTATGATAAGATGACTGACGGCACTGCGCCTGCGCGGGATTTGGGATGCCGGCGAATGGAGGATCGGGGTGTTTGCCGCAGAGCGCGGCGCTGAGGAGGGGGGGTGTTTAGCACTTAGCCGCGCCTCTGGGAGGCGATTTAGATGAACTTGGAGGCGTTATTAGTTTTCAAATTTAGCCGGGCACGGCACTTCAGAGGGGCGTTCCTGGGCACCGTGGAGAAAGAAGAACGCCCCTCTGGGCTCCTTACAGCGTCATTTACATATCATAAGAATCGATTTTTTGAAGAAATGACAAGACTGACAATCAAAAGAATAAGACAGATGGAAAAAAGGTACTCTGTTAAACATGGATTCATGAAAAAAAAAATTGGTAAATTGCTAGTGACAGATTCCCTTTAAGGATAGGGAATGTGAAAAGGTACAACAGCTATAACATCGACAGGTGATAAGTGTCTGATTGATGGGGGTCTGACTGTTGGGAACCTGATCAAGGGAATGTGGTCTTAAGACCCTTGTGTACATAGATTGGCGGTAATGTAATTGAATGTCTCAGGACCCCTTTTTTCATGATCAGTGGGTGTTCCAGCAGTCAGACCCCAGCAATCTGATATTTATCACCTATCCTGTAGATAAGCAATAGGTCATTATGGTAGGACAACCGTTTTAATTATAATGTAGATTATGTACAATATGAGGAGGTTTAGATTTGGTAAATGTGATGGAAAAGAGTCAATATGGACAATCACAATACATTAGTAAGTGCCTTGTACAAACCGGATTCCAAAAAAGTTGGGACACTATACAAATCGTGAATAAAAACTGAATGCAATGATGTGGAGGTGCCAACTTCTAATATTTTATTCAGAATAGAACATAAATCACGGAACAAAAGTTTAAACTGAGAAAATGTACCATTTTAAAGGGAAAAATATGTTGAATCAGAATTTCATGGTGTCAACAAATCCCCAAAAAGTTGGGACAAGGCCATTTTCACCACTGTGTGGCATCTCCCCTTCTTCTTACAACACTCAACAGACGTCTGGGGACCGAGGAGACCAGTTTCTCAAGTTTAGAAATAGGAAAGCTCTCCCATTCTTGTCTAATACAGGCCTCTAACTGTTCAATCGTCTTGGGCCTTCTTTGTTGCACCTTCCTCTTTATGATGCGCCAAATGTTCTCTATAGGTGAAAGATCTGGACTGCAGACTGGCCATTTCAGTACCCGGATCCTTCTCCTACGCAGCCATGATGTTGTGATTGATGCAGAATGTGGTCTGGCATTATCTTGTTGAAAATTGCAGGGTCTTCCCTGAAAGAGATGACGTCTGGATGGGAGCATATGTTGTTCTAGAACCTGAATATATTTTTCTGCATTGATGGTGCCTTTCCAGACATGCAAGCTGCCCATGCCACACGCACTCATGCAACCCCATACCATCAGAGACGCAGGCTTCTGAACTGAGCGTTGATAACAACTTTAGTTGTCCTTGTCCTCTTTGGTCCGGATGACATGGCGTCCCAGATTTCCAAAAAGAACTTCGAATCGTGACTCGTCTGACCACAGAACAGTCTTCCATTTTGCCACACTCCATTTTAAATGATCCCTGGCCCAGTGAAAACGCCTGAGCTTGTGGATCTTGCTTAGAAATGGCTTCTTCTTTGCACTGTAGAGTTTCAGCTGGCAACGGCGGATGGCACGGTGGATTGTGTTCACTGACAATGGTTTCTGGAAGTATTCCTGAGCCCATTCTGTGATTTCCTTTACAGTAGCATTCCTGTTTGTGGTGCAGTGTCGTTTAAGGGCCCGGAGATCACGGGCATCCAGTATGGTTTTACGGCCTTGACCCTTACGCACAGAGATTGTTCCAGATTCTCTGAATCTTCGGATGATGTTATGCACAGTTGATGATGATAGATGCAAAGTCTTTGCAATTTTTCGCTGGGTAACACCTTTCTGATATTGCTCCACTATCTTTCTGCGCAACATTGTGGGAATTGGTGATCCTCTACCCATCTTGGCTTCTGAGAGACACTGCCACTCTGAGAAGCTCTTTTTACACCCAATCATGTTGCCAGTTGACCTAATTAGTGTTAATTGGTCTTCCAGCTCTTCGTTATGCTCAAATTTACTTTTTCCAGCCTCTTATTGCTAATTGTCCCAACTTTTTGGGGATTTGTTGACACCGTGAAATTTTGAATCAACGTATTTTTCCTTTAAAATGATATATTTACTCGGATTAAACGTTTGATCTGTCATCTACGTTCTATTACTAATAAAATATTGACATTTGCCATCTCCACATCATTGCATTCAGTTTTTATTCACAATTTGTTTAGTGTCCCAACTTTTTTGGAATCCGGTTTGTATTAACTTTCTCTACATGATAAATGGCAATTGCTGAAGTGAGACAACCCCTTTAACCCCTTTGAGTGTTCTACACCTAATAGGGTCAGGCATAAATGTCTTGGTGTGTGCATTGGGGTTTCCTATGTGTGATTGGTGTGTGCTATATACAGTATGTTCTATGTATCAGTGGTGTATGTGTAGTCTGTGACATAAGCATCAGTGGCATGTGAGCCATGTATAAGTGTCCTGTGTGGCACATGTGTCCAATGAGTGATTGGTGTGCGCTGCATGTGTCTTGTTTCTGACTGACTTAAGTGCAGGATATCCATATATATGTGTAAATTCTGCCCCATGTATGTTTGTGCATTTTGCTGTGAATGTCTACCATCCTACTTCATCTTTAATATTTCTGTTATCACTGTAAGGGCTTATGAACACGACCGTTGGATCTTTTGCAGTCTGAAAATTGCGGATCCACAAAACATGGATACCGGGTGTGTGCCTTCCACATAACAGCCTCTAATAGAACAGTCCTATCCTTGTCTGTAATGCCGACAATAATAGGACATGTTCTATCATTTTGCAGAACGGCGATGCGGACATAAAGACACGGAATGCACACTGAGTCATTTTTTTTTTTCCCGGCCCCATTGAAGTGAAGTGAACGGTACAGACATGGAAAAAAAAAGTTTGTGTGCAGGAGCCCTAAGGTGGGCCCCCAGAATCAGTTACACTTTGTCCGACACTGAGATAAATAATTGATATATGGATCAGTTTTTGTAATAAATAGATACACAAGAATTTCACAAAGTATAATAAATGGATGTATAGCTATAGATAAAAAATACATAGAATAGAATATAAAATACAATATAAATATACACTATTTCATATAAATAAGCTTATCCTGGATAAATAAGATATCACAGTATTATTGCACAATGATACAGATAAATCTGATACTGTCGTACAATCTCTTGTGATTTCCTCAGCTGCCTTGACACTGGTTACAGTAAGCTGTTACACACGGTTCTCACATGCTAATGGCCCCAATTACTCCTTGTTACAGCTCTTCCTGCACAGGTGAGTCGCCATCTTGGCAGAAACTGGCATAGCACTCCTAGAATAACTATAATAAAGGTTCCTTACATTCCCCATGTCAGAGTCCAATGCTGGGAAGTGCAGCTCTGAAAGTTTTCCGGACGCTCCTTGCCCTCCGTCAAGCACAAGACAAATATCTTATTCTTTCAGAAAGGAAGAAGGAATAAAGACTTGCACAACCTAACCCGCTCCTGCCCCATGGGAGCTCTGAAACTGTCTCAGGTCTTCTGAGAGTTGCCTTTGCAGTAATTACTTTTGCTGATAAGGGTTAGAACATTGCTCTACCATCTGCCAGACAGACAGGACTATGCCGCCAATCAGTTTTCATTAAAAACCTAAATACTGTGTAGTAATAATAATAGGCAGCAGGGAATAGTAAATACATTAAATTCCATTATTCCTGGCGTTCCAGAAATCCTGATAAATAGTCCCTCGCTAATCTGGCACTTCAGTCCATCAGGACCATGGCACCTCCCTATCTATACATACCGTATTTACATCAATGTGATGGTGGTTACAGGGATAATGCTTAGGTTGGTCTCGAGGCATCAACCAGCCCACCATGGAAGGCCTGACACCCAAGCCTTGCCATCATGAATCTCAATTTTAGAGTAGTTTTATTTAGACACTACAGCTCCATACATGCAGTAATCTAATAACAGTACCTAGAATACCACTAAATAGTGACTAAATAATATTACTATTGTTACTGAATAAAACATACTATATAAAGATCAATATATATTACCACCATACAGTGACCATATAGTGGGAGGTACTAGGTTTACACAGGTCTCAGGGCATAATAATGGTATTATAGGTACTATTAGGAGATTATCGCATGTATTGAGCTCATATAGACTGCAGAACACCTGTGTAAATCTAATACCTACCACTATATGATCATTGCCTTGAGGTAATATATATTGATCTTTATATTGTATGTTTTGATCAATCAACTGGGCGACGGTCCCTACAACAGAAAAACAAACACCAAAGCAGAGTCGTACAGAAATGAGTCAGAACCAGACTGGCTATGCAGCACCAAACAAGTGACAAAGGGTTGTCTGAAGACAAGCCAAGGTTAGAAGTACAGAGGAATCAGTACGTAAATGCAGGAACAGGGATCAAGGAAACTAGCTAGTGAGCCAAACATGACTATCACTGGCACTGGTGTATGGCCAGGAAGGGATTTAAATAGAGCGGCAAATCCCTGGATCAGAACTTGATAGGTCCATTGACTTAGCACTCCACTAGTCAGAAACACTAGCACACAGTAATAGAGCAGCTGAGCATTCAGCCCACTGCTAATCTCCCCCAGCACACGCCCGCTGCAGGGAGAAAAAAAGCATTGCATCCTGTTACGAAGGATGCAGTTGAGTCACTAGGGTGCATGGCTCAGCATCATGTCTCTCCCGGCACGCTGAGGATCTTGTAATAAGCCTTGTAATAAACAATACTGTTATAAGATTACTGCATGTGTTGAGCTACTCTTTGGTCATTGTAGGTAGGTATTATTTGAGAACTATATGATGATATTTACTTTGTGTGGCACTGCTACTGTACATTTGATCATTTTGACAGTGTATGCTGTTAGCAGCACTGTATAGCACTGCTATTTATGCAACTGTATTAATATGTTATGTGGGCAACATATGGCAGGGCACCACTATAAGGTTCTTTGTGCACCTTACATTGGGTAGTACCAACAAAGGAAATCACACAGGGAATTATGCAGTGTAATGCTGCACAGATTCTGGGGTATCAGCAGGATGGGATGTTTGTCCAGGTTGGGAAAAAGTAGAGAGCATGCTAAAAAAGTGAGGAACCAAACTTGTGTCTGGAAGAAGTCGTCATGGTGGTCTGGACTAGATGGAAAAAAGTGAACAGCTCCAAACAGAGAACATGTGTGTTAACTGTAAGTCATTGGATTGTACTGTAATACATTCACTTATACAGTCTACAAAACACCTGTGTAAACTGAATACCTCCCACTATATGGTCACTGTATGGTGGTAATATATATTGATCTTTATATTGTATATTTTGTTCAGTAACAGAATGATAATATTATTTAGTGTTGTTGGTAGTGGTCATGGTATGGAGTTACAGTACCTGGGTTTTGGAGCCACTATGGCCTTAGATGTATTTTGTCCCTTTGTGTCGAACCCCTAGTTACAACTCTGGGGGATTGCATGAAGGTGCAATGCCCCATAGAACTGAAGATACGTCACTGTCAATTGACATATTGGCTTTAACTCCAATCATTGCATCCAATTTTAGGTTTCAAAAGGCTGCAAAACTGATACACTGTGTTATGCCTAGTTCAGTACCTGAGGGGGGCGGAGCATAACACAAGGATTCTCTCTTTGGTGTTTAGTCATGCTCCACCCTCTCAGGCTCTGCACAAGGTAACATGGTGTATAAGTTTTGCACAGTGTTCCTTTGAGGAGAAAGATCTTAAACTAAAAACAGGTCACAGAGTGATTGAAATAGTCTCACAAGATCTGGTGTCCTAGAAACCTACAGCTACTGGGGAACGAGGCCATGGCCAGCGTTCCTATTTTATTGTTGTATGAAATGACCCATATCTCCTTAGCAGATCCTGTCTCTACATAAGCTTCTGATATACATACAGAACTGCACCATTTAAAGGGGTTGTCCACGTTATTTTGTTATTTGTGGAAACTGCCTGGGGCCTGTTTATCCCTTAACCACTTAAGGACCACAGGTTTATACCCCCCTAAAGACCAGGCCCTTTTTTACAAATCGGCACTACACTACTTTCACTGTTTATTGCTCGGTCATGCAACTTACCACCCAAATGAATTTTACCTCCTTTTCTTCTCACTAATAGAGCTTTCATTTGGTGGTATTTCATTGCTGCTGACATTTTTACTTTTTTTGTTATTAATCGAAATTTAACGATTTTTTTGCAAAAAAATGACATTTTTCACTTTCAGTTGTAAAATTTTGCAAAAAAAACGAGATCCATATAGAAATTTTGCTCTAAATTTATAGTTCTACATGTCTTTGATAAAAAAAAATGTTTGGGTAAAAAAAAAATGGTTTGGGTAAAAGTTATAGCGTTTACAAACTATGGTACAAAAATGTGAATTTCCGCTTTTTGAAGCAGCTCTGACTTTCTGAGCACCTGTCATGTTTCCTGAGGTTCTACAATGCCCAGACAGTACAAACACCCCACAAATGACCCCATTTCGGAAAGTACACACCCTAAGGTATTCGCTGATGGGCATAGTGAGTTCATAGAACTTTTTATTTTTTGTCACAAGTTAGCGGAAAATGATGATTTTTTTTTATTTTATTTTTTTTCCTACAAAGTCTCATATTCCACTAACTTGTGACAAAAAATAAAAACTTCTATGAACTCACTATGCCCATCACGAAATACCTTGGGGTCTCTTCTTTCCAAAATGGGGTCACTTGTGGGGTAGTTATACTGCCCTGGCATTCTAGGGGCCCAAATGTGTGGTAAGGAGTTTGAAATCAAATTCTGTAAAAAATGACCTGTGAAATCCGAAAGGTGCTCTTTGGAATATGGGCCCCTTTGCCCACCTAGGCTGCAAAAAAGTGTCACACATCTGGTATCTCTGTATTCAGGAGAAGTTGAGGAATGTGTTTTGGGGTGTCTTTTTACATATACCCATGCTGGGTGAGATAAATATCTTGGTCAAATGCCAACTTTGTATAAAAAAATGGGAAAAGTTGTCTTTTGCCAAGATATTTCTCTCACCCAGCATGGGTATATGTAAAATGACACCCCAAAACACATTCCCCACCTTCTCCTGAGTACGGGGATACCAGATGTGTGACACTTTTTTGCAGCCTAGGTGGGAAAAGGGGCCCATATTCCAAAGAGCACCTTTCGGATTTCACTCGTCATTTTTTACAGAATTTGATTTCAAACTCCTTACCACACATTTGGGCCCCTAGAATGCCAGGGCAGTATAACTACCCCACAAGTGACCCCATTTTGGAAAGAAGAGACCCCAAGGTATTCGCTGATGGGCATAGTGAGTTCATGGAAGTTTTTATTTTTTGTCACAAGTTAGTGGAATATAAGACTTTGTATGAAAAAAAAAAAAAAAAAAAAAAAATCTGCATTTTCCACTAACTTGTGACAAAAAATAAAAGATTCTAGGAACTTGCCATGCCCCTCACGGAATACCTTGGGGTGTCTTCTTTCCAAAATGGGGTCACTTGTGGGGTAGTTATACTGCCCTGGCATTTTCCAGGGGCCCTAATGTGTGGTAAGTAGGTAAATGACCTGTGAAATCCTAAAGGTGCTCTTTGGAATATGGGCCCCTTTGCCCACCTAGGCTGCAAAAAAGTGTCACACATGTGGTATCGCCGTATTCAGGAGAAGTTGGGGAATGTGTTTTGGGGTGTCATTTTACATATACCCTTGCTGGGTGAGAGAAATATCTTGGCAAAAGACAACTTTTCCCATTTTTTTATACAAAGTTGGCATTTGACCAAGATATTTCTCTCACCCAGCATGGGTATATGTAAAACGACACCCCAAAACACATTCCCCAACTTCTCCTGAGTACGGCGATACCAGATGTGTGACACTTTATTGCAGCCTAGATGCGCAAAGGTGCCCAAATTCCTTTTAGGAGGGCATTTTTAGACATTTGGATACCAGACTTCTTCTCACGCTTTGGGGCCCCTAGAATGCCAGGGCAGTATAAATACCCCACATGTGACCCCATTTTGGAAAGAAGACACCCCAAGGTATTCAATGAGGGGCATGGCGAGTTCATAGAAATTTTTTTTTTTTGGCACAAGTTAGCGGAAATTGATATTTTTAATTTTTTTCTCACAAAGTCTCCCGTTCCGCTAACTTGGGACAAAAATTTCAATCTTTCATGGACTCAATATGCCCCTCACGGAATACCTGGGGGTGTCTTCTTTCCGAAATGGGGTCACATGTGGGGTATTTATACTGCCCTGGCATTCTAGGGGCCCTAAAGCGTGAGAAGAAGTCTGGAATATAAATGTCTAAAAATTTTTACGCATTTGGTTTCCGTGAGGGGTATGGTGAGTTCATGTGAGATTTTATTTTTTGACACAAGTTAGTGGAATATGAGACTTTGTAAGAAAAAAAAATAATAATTCCGCTAACTTGGGCCAAAAAAATGTCTGAATGGAGCCTTACAGAGGGGTGATCAATGACAGGGGGGGTGATCAATGACAGGGGGGGTGATCAATGACAGGGGGGTGATCAGGGAGTCTATATGGGGTGATAACCACAGTCATTGATCACGCCCCTGTAAGGCTTCATTCAGACGTCCGTATGCGTTTTGCGGATCCGATCCATCTATCAGTGCATCCGTAAAAATCATGCGGACATCTGAATGGAGCTTTACAGGGGGGTAATCAATGACAGGGGGGTGATCAGGGAGTCTATATGGGGTGATCACCACAGTCATTGATCATGCCCCTGTAAGGCTTCATTCAGACGTCCGGATGCGTTTTGCGGATCCGATCCATCTATCAGTGGATCCGTAAAAATCATGCGGACGTCTGAATGGAGCTTTACAGGGGGGTAATCAATGACAGGAGGGTAATCAATGACAGGGGGGTGATCAGGGAGTCTATATGGGGTGATAACCACAGTCATTGATCACGCCCGTGTAAGGCTTCATTCAGACGTCCGTATGCGTTTTGCGGATCCGATCCATCTATCAGTGCATCCGTAAAAATCATGCGGACATCTGAATGGAGCTTGACAGGGGGGTGATCAGGGAGTCTATATGGGGTGATCACCACAGTCATTGATCATGCCCCTGTAAGGCTTCATTCAGACGTCCGGATGCGTTTTGCGGATCCGATCCATCTATCAGTGGATCCGTAAAAATCATGCGGACGTCTGAATGGAGCTTTACAGGGGGGTAATCAATGACAGGAGGGTAATCAATGACAGGGGGGTGATCAGGGAGTCTATATGGGGTGATCACCACAGTCATTGATCACGCCCCTGTAAGGCTTCATTCAGACGTCCGGATGCGTTTTGCGGATCCGATCCATCTATCAGTGCATCCGTAAAAATCATGCGGACATCTGAATGGAGCTTTACAGGGGGGTAATCAATGACAGGGGGGTGATCACCACAGTCATTGATCATGCCCCTGTAAGGCTTCATTCAGACGTCCGGATGCGTTTTGCGGATCCGATCCATCTATCAGTGCATCCGTAAAAATCATGCGGACATCTGAATGGAGCTTTACAGGGGGGTAATCAATGACAGGGGGGTGATCACCACAGTCATTGATCATGCCCCTGTAAGGCTTCATTCAGACGTCCGGATGCGTTTTGCGGATCCGATCCATCTATCAGTGCATCCGTAAAAATCATGCGGACATCTGAATGGAGCTTTACAGGGGGGTGATCAATGACAGGGGGGTGATCAGGGATGATCAGGGGCTAATAAGGGGTTAATAAGTGACGGGGGGGGGGGGGTGTAGTGTACTGTAGTGGTGCTTGGTGCTACTTTACTGAGCTACCTGTGTCCTCTGGTGGTCGATCCAAACAAAGGGGACCACCAGAGGACCAGGTAGCAGGTATATTAGACGCTGTTATCAAAACAGCGTCTAATATACCTGTTAGGGGTTAAAAAAAACACATCTCCAGCCTGCCAGCGAACGATCGCCGCTGGCAGGCTGGAGATCAACTCTCTTACCTTCCGTTCCTGTGAGCGCGCGCGCCTGTGTGCGCGCGTTCACAGGAAATCTCGGCTCACGCGAGATGACGCCTATTGGCGTTAGCGTAGCCTGGGGGAGCCGCCGCAATGACGCCTTTCGGCGTTACAGTTGCGGGAAGTGGTTAAGGACTGAGCCTATTTTCTTTTTTTTTTTCCTCCACACATTCTAATAGCCATAACTTTTTTTTCCATTAACATAGCCATATGAGGGATTATTTTTTTGCGGAACAAGATGCATTTTTTTAATACAATTTAATTTACCATGTCTCGTATTGCAAAATCTTTGTGGGTTAAAATTGAAAAAAGAAATCAACACAATTTTACCAAGGTTTTTGGAGTTTTGACATTACAGCATTCAGTGTGCACTAAATATAACATGAGATCCTTATTCAGCAGCTCAATACGGTTACGGCGGTACCAAACTTTTACAGTCTCTATATTTTTTCTTTTTACTTTAAAAAAAATAAAAACCTTTGAAAAAAATCTAAATGTTCCTTGCGTCGCCATTTTCTGACTGCCATACTTTTTTTAGATTTCAGTCTACAGAACTGTATAAGGTCGTGTTTTTTGAGGGACGAACTGTAGTTCTTATTGATACCAAATTTTCTGGTAAGTATGACTTTTTGATCACTGGTATACAATGTTTTTTTGGGGGGACCAAACGACAAAAAATGGAGAATCATATGTTTTTATTTTATTTTCCGTTATGTCATTCACCATGCAGGAAATGTTATAATAGTTCAAAAACAATGAAAATTTTATTTTATTATTTATATATAAATTTATATGTGAAATTGGGAAAGTGGGTGATTTAAAATAATTAATTAATATTTTTGTGTTTTTTATTTTTTTATACTTTTTTTTTTTACTTAATAACTATTAGCCTTAGCCTCCTTAGGAGGCTTGAACCTGGGATGCACACGACCGTTCAGTTTTTTGCGGTCCGCAATTTGCGGAACGAAACAGACGGCCCATTGTAGAAATGCCTATTCTTGTCCGCAAAACGGGGCCACGGAACGGAGCAACGGATGTGGACAGCACACGGAGTGCTGTCTGCATCTTTTGCGGCCCCATTGAAGTCAATGGGTCCGCACCTGAGCCACAAAAACTGCAGCTCGGATGCGGACCAGAACAACGGTTGTGTGCATGAGGCCTAATTGAGATCTATCTATGCCTCGTGCACAGCTTAGCATGAAGCTTAACATGACAGGCCAGAAGCCTCAGCAGGCCCCAGGCACGGTCACGGTAACAGATCGGAGCCCCGCAATTTCACTGAGTTGGCCGCATCCCTCTGCCTAACCTCACAGATGCCGCTATTGCTTTTGAACGCAGTATCTGCGTGACTGTTCCCCGTCATTGCGGCCAGGTGCCTGCTGTATTATACCCGCCGCGTATGGAACGGGCTCACCACAGCAGCCCACTCCATACATTTCCTGAAGCATAATTTATACTCACCTTCCCAAGCCCCTCTGTTTCAGAATTGTCATCTCTTCCTCCTCTCTGTACTGCAGCCAATGACGTATCGTTTTGGCTGCATTGGTGACTTCCCATACACTGCTGCTGCCAAACAATGGCGTCAGGGGTGTATGACACGAGAACATTGAAGTCAGTAACTGACTGCGGCGGTGTACACAACGTCACTACTGCAACCAAAACAATTGTCACTGGCTGCAGCCTGCAGAAGAGGAAGAAGCGGAAACGCTGGATTGGAGGGGGCTGGAAAGGTGAGAGTAAGTTTACAGTAAGATTAGTGCAAATGAATCTGCTATGTCTGCAAATGCTGTGCCCTCTCCACTTTGATTGACAGGGCCAGGCGTCATTAAGTTTACATGGCCTGGCCCTGTCAATCAAAGTGCAGAGGACTCAGCAGTTGCAGAGCGAGCAGAGCCTCTAGATGTAACAGCAAGGTCCCCTTTGCTCCTAGGGATTCATTTGCATATATTAAAACATCATTCTTCCCATCATTCTGCGGGCACATATGAACATGGGACCATCACAGATGTCTTCAGCTGCCAAGTGCACATGTGTGAGATTGAGAAACAGCTCTCATTGTTTGAATACTGTTTTTGTGTGGATTAAGTTAAATGATCAGGACTGATATTTTGCTGTTTGGCCACAAGAAGCTGTTTCTTAAACACAGCTAATAGACTGCAGATATTTGAATATTCAAAGGAGGTGGGGTTTGAGAACTTGCTAGAAGAAGCAGCAGGCATCTTAAAAGCTATCTGAGACTGAGGAACTGTGTGTGAGCAGAGGATCTGAAGGATCCAGGAGTGAGAGGACCCTCAGTGACCACAGTTGAGTGAAGCTGATCGTTGTCCAAGACCCAGATCCTGTCCAGGGAAAGGAGGATTGTTTCCAGGAAGGCTGATAAGAGCTGAGGAACAAATTTGCATACCCTGCGAGACCTGATGTTTTCTGGAGAGACTGGTTGTTCGGTTCAGAGTTATCAGCGGATAAAGATCAGCTCCCCGTGTCGGTAAGATCGTGCACGCACCTCATTGCAGTGTTGGCGCCTAGAGACTGAGACCAGGCCTGTAGTTAGCTAGTTAGGGTCTCTGCTTTGCGTCAGGCCTAAAGTGTTGCTACTGTTACTACAAGGACTCTATTACTAAAAGGGACATTGCACATTTGTGAGTTGATAAACACCCCCACAAACTCAATCCAGTTCAGCGTTTTGCTCAGGAGTAATACTCAGGCACGTGCTACCAGACTAGTTATGGGAGGGGGAATACTATAGAGCACGGTAAGATTGTAAACTGTTGTGTTGTACCGCAGGCTAACCCGTACTAAGCACCCAAACAATTGTTCGTGTTTGCTTCAGGGTAATAATGGGTACAGCGAGGCAGTTTTAGTTGGGCCCACTAGTAGGTAAATTACCGCAGAATTTCCTCAGGCATCCATCAGAGGGCGCCGTGCTGTGCAATACAGGAGTCTCAGCCTTTGGGCTGGGTGTATGTCAATTTATTTTATGTTCTCAGCATTTGTGGTTGTGTTTATTACCACGTGTTAGTAAAATTCTGTTTTGGCAAAAGCTGGTGTTGGAGTTGCTTTCCTCGTTCGTGAATTCGCTGTATCCTGGGGAGCCCACCCCGGTACACGGCTTACACATGTAACAGGTCAGCCAGTTTCATAGGTACAAATCTGTTGACAGATGCACTTTAAAGGGATATGTCACCAGGAAATTCACTGTTAAACCAGGCATGATGCCTTCTAGCGATAGCTCAGCTGACTATAACGACACCTTTCACTTAGTGATCCGTTCCCTGATGCTGGAGAAAAAGTACATTATTCCCTATGCAAATGAGCAGTTAAGTGCACCATGGACTGGTCCAGGCCACTCTGTGCACCCTTGCTCCTCCTGCTTCCTCTGCCAGCCACTCGCTCTCTGATTGACAGGGCTTGGTTCCTGCATAGTCATCTTTCCTGGTCCTTGCCCCTTCCCCCCTTTTTTATACATGCTTTTTTAATAAGATGCAATAAAGAATTGTTTTTATCGACAGGTGCTGAAGAATGACATCATTTTGGGCTTTACTGGTGACGAGGCTGACAGTCTGTTCCCTCCTGGAGCACCGTCCTTATGGGCTGAAGAGTGAGCAATATTGGTAATGATGGTGATTGGTGAACCCATCTGTTTGATATGAGTACCTTTGTTTTTTGGGACTGCTGCTCCACTGATTGCCTGTTACACTTCAGTGTAACCTTTTTAATATACTGAACAGTGGTCTTCCTGTCCTGTCCTCTGCCACCAGTCACCTCGCCCCCACTCTCTTTAAAGGGAACCTGTCACCAGGATTTTGTGTATAGAGCTGAGGACATGGGTTGCTAGATGGCCGCTAGCACATCCGCAATACCCAGTCCCCATAGCTCTGTGTGCTTTTATTGTGTAAAAAAAACGAGTTGATACATATGCAAGTTACCCTGAGATGAGTCCTGTCCCTGAGATGAGTCAGGGAAGAGGTCAGAAGAAGTAAGAGCAACCTTTGACCGAATGATCAGACTACACAAGTTTTATTTGTAGTCTGCAACCATGGAAACACATAGACCTGCATAGGTGCTACATACGCAAAATGATAAAACATTTTTAAACCAAACCTTTTGCAAAGTTGCTTTAATATTTTTTTCTATTCTAGATGTATGGCAGCAACAAAGAACAAAAGAGTTGGTTGCAAAAGTATACATATAGTAGAGTAAGCCCTAGTTTACAACAAACAACGGATGAAAATGAAAGCGCCACCTTTTTACTGTTCTGCTACTTTTACCTGTATTACTACCACTTGCAAAGCTGTGTAGGAAAACAAATTCTTTACAGCTGCAGGTACTGTAACATGTGTATGTACTGTAATAGTATCCAGTGCCAGGGAAAGTCATGTTACACAGCCCTTAACCTTTCCACTCCTGACAGGCCCGCTGCTTTGGGACTAATGTACTTTCCATTCTATTCACAAGACATGGTGGACAGCTCATTAACTTCCTGTCCCCAATGCCTGGCAGCATCCTGTGCAAGATAGTAACCGAATCACCCACAGAGCTATCTCTGAGGAAATCAGATCGAGTTTGATTATGTTAAGTACAGATGTATTCAAGTTTCTGAGCAGTCCTAAGGATATAGCTATGGCGCCACTTACAATAATTGGTTCATCTGGAGAATGCCATTATTAAACTGCATGCAACTACGGGGCCACCCTGATCTGTAGGTTGAGTCTATTATTGCAATTCACCCCCCAACCTAAATGAATAAGGGGGCCTGAAATTCCAGACACCGTCCATGGACATTAGCGGTTTATGGTAATTGAGCAGCTTGTGGATAATTTTGGGGCAATTTATCAAGCCCTGCATTCCAAAATTCTGGTTTCAACAAGTTGCAGAATAGGACGTTGTGACTTTTTAGGCTTATTTGTAAAAAAAAAAGAAAAACAATTACGGCATTTTGCATTTTTTACACTCCAGTTCTGAAAAGTGGGTTTATCGTATTTAGCAGATTTATTAATTTTAAAAAAGTCATAAAAACTGTCTAACTCTTAGGGTACTTTAACACTAGCCTTTTTCTTTTCCGGTATTGAGTTCCATCCTAGGGGCTCAATATCGGAAAAAAACTGATCAGTTTTATCCCCATGCATTCTGAATGGAGAACAATCCGTCCTGTATGCATCAGGATGTCTTCAGTTCAGTCACTGTACGGTTTTTGGACTAAGAAAATACCACAGCATGCTGCGGTATTTTCTCCGTCCACAATTCCGGAACACTTGCCGGAATGCCGCCGTGCGGGGACCAGGATCGACACGGGTGCCGGGGAGCAAGGTAAGTATATTGTGAGTGAGGGGCCCAGGCATATGGGGGGGGGGGGGGGGCATTTCAGGAATCGGATGACCCCTTTAAATCCACAGAAAAATACATGGTGCCGGACTGGGTGCTAACCACCTTAAAAGTTTTGCAAATCCTTCATAAATCTGTTGCAAAAGCTACTCAACAGACAAAACAAAGAAAAACACTTTTCTGGTGTAAAACCTTTTATACATTACTCGCTTATACTTAAACATGCACAAAGTCTATCACACATATATACGGCGCAAATGACTGCAATGCAGACTCCCGCAAAACTGACTTTAAAAATCCACTTCATCAGTAATCTCCACCTGTGATTTACCCATTTTGCATTTTCAATTCATATTTAAAGCTAAAAAAGAAGTTTGCTAGTTTCCAATAAGAAAAGAGCATTGCATTGTGGGAGCTCAGATAACAGTAATCTGCATAACCGAGCCTGCCATTTATGGAACAATTCATATACCATATTATTATTAGGCTGGACTATAGATTCGTATGATTAATATTGGTAATCACAATCAGTTGTGGAAGGCTGATGAGGTCACAATGTTTTGCATAAAGTATATTAAAAAGTTGTAAAAATGTTCACTATACAATAATGGTAGAGATTAGTAGTCTCTACTCAATACGTACATACCTGTGATGTGGTGGATGCACCCTGTACTGGCTGAGCAGAGTCTTACTGGAGATAATACTGGGCCTACAGGTTATGTAGTATATATAGGTATATGTAATTCAATACATTGTGCATTTGAATGAATTTTAGCCCCAGCTATGAAGGGGTTAAACAAACTACAAAATCTCTGCATGCACTGTGTATGCGGCAAAGGACAGGAGAACAAATAGTAAAAGCCTTACCATATTTTCTACCGTCCTTAGATATTTAGCACAATGCATGTGTCCATTATATTCCGCCAGGTCAGCAGCTGTGTACCCATCGTGGTCTTTGATCCCAAGTTTAACACCATTTACAACGAGAATCTGACAGCACTGAAATTAGAGAAAAGAAATATATATTATCAGATAATCTTTATTACCGACTATGGCTTTTCTACACAGTGCCTGCATTTCCGGTTATCGCCACCGGGGCGAGAGAAACAGAGACTAAGGCCTCATGCACACGACCGTTGTTGTGTTCCGTGTCCGTTGTTCCGTTTTCCGTCATTTTCTGCGGACCCATTGACTTTCAATGGGTCTGTTGAAAACTCGGATAATGCACCGATTGTCATCCGCGTCCGTGATCCGTGTTTCCAGTCCGTCAAAAAAATATGACCTGTCCTATTTTTTTCACGGACAACGGTTCGCGGACCCATTCAAGTCAATGGGTCCGTGAAAAAACAAGGAGGCACACAAGATTGTCATCCGCGTCCGTGATCCGTGTCCGTTTTTTTCCTATCCAAACTTGACTTAGAATTTTTTTAACTTTTCATGTCTGGTGATCCTCCAAAAATCAAGGAAGACACACGGAAACGGATCACGGAACAACGGAACCCCCTTTTGCGGACCGCGAAAAAATACTGTCGTGTGCATGAGGCCTAAGGTCCAGATTTATCCTTAGCTTAAGGCCTCATGCACACGACTGTTGTGTGCATCCACGTCCGTTCTGTCATTTTTCACAGTTTAGCGGAGCTCCCATTCATTTCTATGGAGCTGTGAAAAAAAACTGATAGTCCTCCGTTTTTTCTCCGCGTCTGTGATCCGTGATTCCAGTCCGTCAAAAAAATATAACCTGTCCTATTCTTGTCAGTGGAAAACGGAGGACGGACCCATTCAAGTCAATGGGTCCGTCAAAAAAAACAGATGCACAACTGGTATGTCATCCGTGTCCGCGTCCGTGTCCGTTTTTTTCTACAAGACCTTGGTGCAATAAAATTACACTTTTCATTAATCTTCCTTTTTTTTCCCCCTGTAAGACAAAAAAAAAAGGAAGACACAAGGAAACACAACTGAAGCAAAATCGGACACGGACCACTGAAGCCAAATCACTGACAGTGAAAAAACACTGTCGTGTGCATGAGGCCTAAAAGTCAAATTAATGGACTGAAAAAGTTGCAAATTTTTGCGCAATCGCTAAAACTGCGCAAAAATTTGCGACTTTTATTGGCTCTGCGCTATGCTCGCCAGTTTTCTGAAAGTGGGCGTGTTTTCTTATGTAAATGAATCTCTAGACAGATTTACTATTGCGACAATTTAAAAAGTCACAAAAAATTGCACAATTTCACTCCAGTGAGGACCATGCTTATCTTATGCGACTTTTTAATGGAACATGCGACTTTTCCGTAAAGACGTGCGACTTTTGTAAAGCCGCTTACTGAAGGATAAACTGCTAACGTCAAACCACATTTATCACAGTAGTAAAGGACCATTAATAAATCTGACTTAGACAAAAGTGACTTTGGACATATGTAAAAGTGGAGTAAGATGTAAGTGTAATGATAAATCTGGCCCTAAGACTACACTGGATGGTCGGTCTTTCCAATATAGACCACGAAGACTAATCCTGAGGACGGTGTCACCTTAGTCAGGCTGTCTAGACCTCCACCAGGTCACAGCGGCTCAGGCTGGATGATAAATCTAATAATAAATATTTAGAAAAGCTCCACCAACAAACTACTGGAGCCCAGACTTTCTTTTTTTTTCAAAAATCTCTTTATTGGATTGAGAAATCAGTTGTACAGCATTGGGTATAGAAACAATACAATACAGGAAATTTGCATCAAAGCACAGTTGTGCAAGCAGTTTGGAAAATAAGATTTCTCAATACACATTTTATCATAATATTCCCCGACCCCCCCCCCCCCCACAACCCCCCGCCCCCCCCCCCCCTCCCCACCCCTGAACACCAATCTAAGCTTTTTGGACTTGAAGTGGTTCACCCGCAGTACCCCATCCTCCGCCCTGGATGATTCCCTCGCCTACCAGTCGAACTAATGGGCCAATCTCCCCAGCCTATCTGCCAGCTGAGCCTCTAGATACCACCCTGTGAGTTTAAATGGGGCCATAAGTTCCTGAATTTCAATAACCGAAAGTTGTTTCTCTATGAACCTCCTCCATTTTTTAATAAACTTCTCGACCAAGCGTTCTTTATCTTGTTCTACCTCCAGCCTTTCTAAATAAAGAACATTCTTCATCACCCCTATGACCTCCTCCCACACTGGAACTTCCTTTTCTAGCCAGTGTCGTAGGAGAGACTTTTTAACCGACATCAACAGAAGATGTACACCTGGCTTCGCAACCAGCGATCCCATTTCCTCCTCCTGATTTTTAGGTATGTAATGGAATACGCACTGTTGTGGTGTGGTACCCACCGTATCACCCCAAATGTCATCAATAGCTTCTATGGCCTGTTTCCACAACGGTTGCACTTTCGGGCACTCCCAAATGGCATGTAATAGACCCGCCTTCTGAAGGCTACACTTCGGACACTCACGAAGATAATGGGCAGGGGCGTCACGATAGGACAAATTGAAAGCATACGTCGCTCGATGCATGAGTCTTAATTGTGTCTCTCTCCACTGCTCATTATATGTCGCCCGTCTGACCAATTCCATGCCTTCCCTCATCTTTTTTGTTATGTTCGGGTCAGATAGCTCTCTCTCCCAGGGCTTGTAGGCCCCTTTTACCAGGCCGATCGTCTGGATACTATGAAGCCTGCGTTGTAATTCAGAGAGGGGCATGTGAGAGCCATCCTTGCCTAGCAAGGCCACAAACCATGCTAACCTATCAGCATCCCCAACAGAAGATGCCTGGGCACTACAATAGCTTTTTATTTGCTGGTAGGGAAGATAGTGGGCATCCTGAAAATCAAATTGTACCTTAACCTGATCCCAATCTAACCAGTGGAGACCAGAAGTATGAAGCAGGTCTTCAAGTCTCAGTATATTTTTCTCCCTCCATGCCTGAAACATACTATTCTCCCTACCTTGGGGGAACGCCGGTAGCGACCATAATGGTAATCTGGGTGACAGGTAACAAGGTAGGCCATAGATTTTCCTGATCGCCTTCCACGCCATTATGGTGTCCTTCAAAAGAATGCACTGCCTTATTGACACCGGTATGTCTTTTATCCTGGTATGTAATAGGGCCTCCAAGTTTTCTCCATCAGCTAACTCCCTTTCGAATGCAATCGCCGAGTAATAGCCCGTGCCCCACACCCAGTCCCGCACATGCCTGAAGAGCGCCGCCAAGTTATAGTGGCGAATATTCGGCAATTGCAACCCCCCTTCATATTTCAGCATCGTTAATTTAGCATAAGCGATGCGAGGTCTCTTAGTTTTCCAGAGGAAACGGTTAAACGCCCTTTGCATCCTAACCACATCCACGTGTTTTATTAATAATGGAATTGTCTGAAGCGGGTAGAGAAGCTTTGGGAAGCTCACCATTTTGATTAAGTGAGCCCTCCCACACACTGACAAGGGCAAGTCCTGCCATTTCTCCAATTCATTCTCTATTTTAAGGAAGAGAGGGGGGTAATTCAGAGTGTATAATGACGCTGGAGTGCGGCCTATCTTAATGCCCAAATAGGTCAGGTAATCCCTCCGGACCTCCACACTATTCTGTAGATGTTTAGCTGCCGGAGACTGATGATCAAGAAACAGTAACTGGCTTTTCTCCACGTTGACCCTATACCCTGTGGCCCTGCCGTAGATATTCAAAGCCTCAAGAGTCCTTTCCAAGTGGAGCTCCGGGGACCCAAAATATAGTAGCATGTCATCTGCGAAGCAACTAACCTTCAGCACTTTGCCCCCTATCCTAACCCCTTCAAACGTTTCCGACTTAACTAGCCATCTTGCCAAGTGCTCCATTGCTAAGTTGAAAAGCAACGGAGACAAGGGACAACCCTGTCTCGTGCCCTTCTCCAGCGTAATTGGTTTGGATAGAAAGCCCGGTACATTCACCCGTGCCTGGGGGTTGGTATAGAGTGCGGTCAAGAAATTCCGGAAGCGTCCCGTAATGTTAACCCTATCCAGTACCCTACCCAACCATTGCCAATTGACATTATCGAATGCCTTCTCGGCATCCACTGCCAACAACGCCGGAGAAGGCTTACCTTTGGGGTCTCTATATCTGCTAAGAACGGTTAGAACCTTGCGCACATTAGTCACTGCTGATCTACCCTTCATGAACCCTACCTGATGTGAACCAATGAGATTCGGTATGCAAATGGCTAACCTATTGGCTAAAAGCTTTGCCAGAATTTTAATATCTTGATTGATCAGGGAGATCGGTCTATACGCGCTGGGTTGAGTCAAATCTCTGCCCATTTTCGGGAGAATTTTAATGTATGCCATCTTGCCCGAGTCCGGTAAACTACCCCCGGCCATTATGTTGTTGAACAGACTAGTCAGCGTCGGGGAGAGATCTGGGATCATGGCCTTGTAAAACTCCGCCGGGAATCCGTCGGGTCCCGGGGCTTTACAATTTGATAGCGACTTAATTGTTGTCCCTAACTCTTCATCACTAACGTCTTGACATAACGTTTCCACCGCCTCAGTGGAAAGGCGCGGTAAATCCACCCTGTCTAAAAGGTCCCTTGCCTCCTGGGGGCGGGGGGGATCCCCTGAATATAATGTTTGGAAATATTCCTTTAATATCTCCACTATGTCCTTCGGCTGAGAGCACAGATTTCCCGACCTATCCTTCAGGGGATGCAAGGCCGTTTGTTTCACAAATGGGCGCGTTAGATTTGCTAAAAGCCGGCCCGCCTTATTGCCTACACGAAAAAGCTTAGCCTTTTGGTAGTCTCCAAACCACTTTTCCTTTCCTTCCTGACAGTAGTCAAAACTATGTTTGGCCGTGACCCATAGAACCTTATTGGGAACTGAGGGGTTTTGCAGGAATTGGGTGTACATCTCCCGCACCTTTTGGGTAGCTTCCTCAAACTTTTTACTCGCTTCCCTCTTCTTCCCTATCGAATATGATATTATTCGACCCCGCAGGACCGCCTTGGCCGCGTCCCAAAATAAATTCTGGTTCGATGCCTGTTCCACATTATCCTGGGAGTATTCCCACCACCACCCTTTTAGCTTATCCAGAAATTCCTTATCTTTGAGTAAGTGTTGCGGCATTCTCCACGTAACATCCGGCCCCCTGGGGACTGAGTCCATCATTTCCATAACCACTGGGGCATGATCCGAGATTAACAAGTCCAGTATTTCTACTAGCTTGACTTTTGACAACATTCTCTGAGATGTCAGGAGGTAGTCAATCCGGGACCATGACCCCCGGGCATGAGAAAAATGAGTATATTCGCGTTCCACTGGATGGTGGTATCTCCAGGAATCACAAAGACCTGTATTGCGTATCAAAGGGAGCAGCGTCTGGGTCTGTCTTTGCGGGGTAACGTTTTCCAAAGCCCCTCTCTTCCTATCTTCCTGCTCGTTATGTACCCTATTAAAATCACCCCCCACCAGCAGCATCTGTGAGTCTTCTTCCAAAATGTCTTTCTCCAACGACCTGTAAAAGTCAGTCTGAGCGGTGTTTGGGGCATAGACATTTTGTAGAACTATCTGACCAACCGGAGAGTCCATGTTTATTCGCATCCACCTCCCCTGAGTGTCAATGGACATGGAGCGAATCTCGTATTGCAAGCGTTTGTGAAACAAGACCATAACACCCGCCTTTTTGCCAACTGAGGGTGAACCTATTACTTGTCCCACCCATAGTCTGCGCATCCGGAAAAAATCAGTCTCTTCTAAGTGGGTCTCCTGCAGGAGCGCCACATCTACTTTTAATTTTTTAAGATGTCGCAACACCGCCATACGTTTAGTAGGGGATCGTAGGCCCTTGACATTCCACGTGATTACACGCATAGTAATTTCACTATGTGTTCGCCCTCTGCAGGAGAAGCCACCAAGAACTGGTCAACACAGAATATCACAGATTGGTACCAAGGTATCTGCATCCTAACCACATACAATTTAGTGTTCACTCCCCTCCCTCCCCCCCACCCATGACCCCCCAACCCGCCCCACAACTTAGATAAAACAAATGTCGACTTCACTTTTTTCGCGCATCTAACAGTGTAGTAGTTGTCACTACCTTCTTCAAGCATCATTAGCTATCCCTAAACATAAACCGTTCCCCGGCCCATAGTACTCGGCATAATCAATGCGTTTTAACATGTTAACATAAATGAACACAAAGTCCAATGCTATCTCACGTGACTCTCCAGGATGGCCTACTCATATTCCAACGATACCCGGTGCTGTCCATATTCAACCTGGAGTCGCCCCCAGGTGTTCTGGCTCTGCAGATCTGGACCCCCCTCTCCCCGACTTCTGGGTAGCTCCTCTCCCTCTGACCGAGGAAGTTGATCGCTGGGAGGATGTATGCATCAAATCAGAGAATAGGGGATCCGAGTCCAGCGAACCCAAAGCTTCTCCCGGCGAAAGGAACGTGTCAACTGTCCCGTCTGGACGAAAAATCCGCAGGGTTGCAGGGTAAAGTAAGGCGAACTTGACCTTGTTGCGAGCAAGAGCCGAGCACACTTGCGAAAATTCCCTCCTGCGCTTAGCCACTTCTGCTGAGTAATCGCTGAATAGGAGGATCTTGTTGCCCCTAATCGTCAGCGGCCTCCCATTGCGCCGAAATTTTGCTAGTATTGCTTCTTTGGCGGCATAGTTCAAATATTTGGCTATGGCTGCTCTAGGCTTCATGTTGTTGGAGCGTGAACTTGCTGGCAACGACGGCCCCAAACGGTGCGCCCTCTCCACTGTACAATTGCCGCGCAGCCCCAGTGCTTGTGGGATCTCTACCTCACAGATGTCCATCAATTGGGTCGGCGAAATCGACTCCGGAAGGCCGATGATCCGCAGATTGCTTCTCCTGGATCGGTTCTCCAGGTCGTCTAACTTCTCCTTCAGGTACTGGTTATCTCGCAGGAGGTCACTGATACTCCTCTGGGCACTCCCCAGATCCTCTTCCACCACTACCACTCTTTGTTCCACCTCAGCTATCTGTGATGTATGTTGCGCCACATCAGACTGCAGTTGTTGCAGGGCCGAGGAGACCGTGGCTTCCAGGGAGGCTTTTATGTCTGGTGCCAGCAGTTTAGCCACTTCTATGGCCATAGATTTACAAGAGGCTGTTAATTCATCAGCCGATGTTAGACAGCTCTCTCCCTCTTCCTCCTCTGACCCCGATGCCTCCGCACTCCTCTGGGTTGATTGCGAGGACGAACGGGTAAGTCTGTGCCGCTTCTCAGCCGCCGGCGCCATTTTGCCCCTGGCCTTCAGGTCTTCACCTGCCGAGAGTGGTGTCCGCGGTTCTTTCTGGGAGCCGCCTCTGACTACGAACTTTTCCATGGGCGCTCCCTACAGTACACGGGAGGACTGAGGGTACCTTTCGGACCCGGGATGCGGCGGCTCTCTAGGTTATCGGGCCGATCGAACGGAGAGCCTCTCACTCGCGCCTCTCCATGCGCGCGCCGGAACCGGAAGTCCCGAGCCCAGACTTTCAGTTACCAGCTGATAAAACGAGGAAATCAATAATAATTTAGGCTGGCTCACAGTATTTTTGCATGTCTAAAATTTATTAACCCACTTAATGTTTAAAATATTGAACAAAACTTAGTTTAGTGTCGACATATCAGCATAAATATATGTATAGATACATACAGTGCGGAGCTCACGCACACATCTATACAGCTGGAGTACTCCAAACAAATAGATAAGACCTTTTGGCTAACAGTATTGGCGTCTATCTGCAAGGTTCATATAGTTAAACCACTCGGATATTTATATAATTATGTACTGGTTTACCAGTTGTTGGAACCAGAGTGGTTCAAGGAGTGTCCTCTCTGCGGTCCCTGGTGAGAGAAACTTTGCACTCAAATGCCGTCTGCTGATGGTAATTACACCGCCTCCAACTGGTGTTAATTCACTCACTCTTCTTGCGGAGTAGGCTCTTGACCCGTTCTACGTGACGTCTCACGTGACCAACTAGATGGTGGCGTATTGGTCGATGACGTAGTCCGCTTAAATTTGTCGGGATGGCGGAAGTTAATGCAGCAGAGTTCGCTCGGTACACGATTTGGTCCTGCTTGACAGGGTTATTTTACTATGTTAGGCATGCCGACATAGGTTGATCCACTTTACCGATGGTATACAGCTGGAACCGCTTAAAGTTGGTATCGGACTTACTCCTTTCGAAATATATTCGATATGATAATTGAAAAAAGTCCTTTTCTTGCAGGGTTATAAAAACGCCCCAATAGCCAGGTCTAGTTCACACTAGACGCGTTTCGGAACAAAGTTCCTTCCTCAGTAGATAAATGTTTCACATTTCGGCATTTGAGTGCAAAGTTTCTCTCACCAGGGACCGCAGAGAGGACACTCCTTGAACCACTCTGGTTCCAACAACTGGTAAACCAGTACATAATTATATAAATATCCGAGTGGTTTAACTATATGAACCTTGCAGATAGACGCCAATACTGTTAGCCAAAAGGTCTTATCTATTTGTTTGGAGTACTCCAGCTGTATAGATGTGTGCGTGAGCTCCGCACTGTATGTATCTATACATATATTTATGCTGATATGTCGACACTAAACTAAGTTTTGTTCAATATTTTAAACATTAAGTGGGTTAATAAATTTTAGACATGCAAAAATGCTGTGAGCCAGCCTAAATTATTATTGATTTACTGGATGATAAATCTGTTCTGGGATAGACACTGTTAGCTAGCTTTCTTCCAAAGTTGGTTTACTTTTACAGCAGAATTGTGGCACAAGGGCACATCTTAGACCACACCCCTTTCCAGAAAAGCCACACCCCTTTCTGATAAGGACCACACCCTTTTCTAAGTGTAGAAACCCTAGCAGTACCACTTTTAAGATTTTTAGCACATACACATCAGTAAATCTGGGCCTGTGTATGGATTTTATAGGTAACTTGTCACTAAGAGCATACTGCCCGCAAGCACAAAGATAGAGAGATGTCTTTAAAAAAATGCTGCCACATTTATGACATATTGTACCTAATACCCTACATACTGACTATTGTAATTTGCTGGGCTTTAGGGGATATGTTTGATGGAAGGCTCCCCTCTGTCTCCCATGCCTTGTTCTTTGTGACCTGCATATGTAAATGGAGGGATTTTTCAATAATTCTCGTTGATAGAGGGCCATATTATAGTACTTACCATATATTCTATACATAGGATGCAGTATTATAGTAGTTATATTCTGATCCAGCGGAGGCAGTATTATAGAACTTATATTCTTATACATATAAGGCAGTATTATAGCAGTTATATTCTTGTACATAGGGGCAGTATTATAAGAAGTCTATCCTTGTACATAGGGGCAGTATTATAGTAGTTATATTCTTGTACATAGGGGCAGTATGATAATAGTTATATTTTTGTACATAGGGGCAGTATTATAATAGTTATATTCTTGTACATAGAGAGCAGTATTATAGCAGTTATTTCCTATACATAGGGGCAGTATTATAATAGTTAAATTCTTGTACATAGGAGCAGTATTATAATAGTTATATTCTTGTACATAGGAGGCAGTATTATAGCAGTTATATTCTTGTACATAGGAGGCAGTATTATAATAGTTATATTCTTGTACATAGAGAGCAGTATTATAGCAGTTATATCCTGTACATAGGGGCAGTATTATAATAGTTATATTCTTGTACATAGAGAGCAGCATTATAGCAGTTATATCCTGTACATAGGAGGCAGTGTTCAGTGTTGGACTGGGTTGCTTAGGGCCCATTGGTAAAATTAATTCTGGGGGCCGCTATACAGGTACATTAAAATATTACCCGTTCACACAGAAGCAGACAGCAGCAAGATGTTACTAGGTGATTAATTATAAGGGGCCCCTAGAAAATGAGGATACTGGCTGGCTTGCCTAGTTGTCTAGAAGTCATCTCAGCCATCCAATGCATCTATGGTAATAACCTGTTAAATAATCCACTCAGTTTTTTATATGAACATAGGCTGGATGAGATGCTGTACTCTGCCTATCTATATGTAGGTCAGTAACTCTACTGTCCTATGTGTCATTTGTACAGGGGGTGGTGGACTGGGGGCCCACCGGGGGATTTCCCTGTACCCTTGTGGGCCAGTCCGAGCCTGGCAGTGTTATAGTAATTATATCCTTGTACATAGGGGGAGTATTATAGTAGTTAAATTTTTGTACATAGGAAGCAGTATATTAGTAGATATATTTTTGTATATAAGAGCAGTATTGTAGTAGTTATATTCTTGTACATAGGAGCAGTATTATAGTAGTTACGATATATTCTTGCACATAGGAGGCAGTGTTATAAGAGCTACAGTATATTGGTATACACAGAAGGCAGTATTAGGGTACTTTCACACTTGCGGCAGAGGATTCCGGCAGGCAGTTCCGTCGCCGGAACTGCCTGCCGGATCCGGCAATGCGGATGCAAACTGATGGAATTTGTCAGACGGATCTGGATGCGGATCTGTCTGACAAATGCATTGAAATACCGGATCCATCTCTCCGGTGTCATCTGGAAAAACGGATCCGGGATTATTATTTTTTGCATTTTTAAAGGTCTGTGCATGTGCAGACCGGAAAGCCGGATCCGTTTTGCCGGCACACTTAATGCCGGATCCGGAACTAATACACTTCAATGTAAATTAATGCCGGATTCGGCATTCCGGCAAGTGATCAGTATTTTTGGCCGGAGAGAAAACTGCAGCATGCTGCGGTATTTTCTCCGTCCAAAAAACGTAAGAGGGACTGAACTGATGCATCCTGGTAGAGATACATGGAGCTAAAAACAACAATAAATTACTAATAGGAGTTTACTATAAACCACCTAATATACCAGAGTCCACAGAAAATCTACTACTAAACGAGATAGACAAGGCGGCAAATCATAATGAGGTGGTTATTATAGGGGACTTTAACTACCCAGATATAGACTGGGAAACTGAAACTTGTATATCTCATAAGGGAAACAGGTTCTTGGCAATAACCAAAGACAATTACCTCTCCCAACTGGTTCAGGACCCGACTAGAGGGACGGCCATACTGGACTTAGTTTTAACCAATAGGCCTGACAGAACAACAGACGTGCAGGTTGGGGGACACCTGCGAAATAGTGACCATAAAGTAATAACCTTCCAATTATCATTCAAAAGAGCGTTTCTACAGGGAGGAACAAAAATACCAAACTTCAAAAAAGCTAAATTTAGCCAACTAAGAGAGGCCATAGGCTTAACTAACTGGGACAAAGTCCTCAAAAATAAAAATACAGCCACAAAATGGGATATCTTTAAAAACATCCTAAAATCTCATTGTGAGAGGTACATACCGTATGGGAATAAAAGGTTAAGGAACAAAAAGAAACCAATGTGGATAAATAGAACTGTAAAGAAAGCAATAAATGTGTAATGACCAGCGTCACGCACAGGGAGGGAAAAGGGAAAGCCCTGCCCAAGGGAGAGGGAAAGGTGGTGACCCCTGACTCACCTTGCGGCTGGCACCTGACTGCCCTGACGTCCCTAGATGGGTTCCTCACCCGTGCGGCGATCACGTGCCTAAACCCTGGCTTTCCCTACAATGAGCCCTAGATAGTGAACGGGCCGGTGGGATCGCTAGTCCGCACCACTGACACTAAGAGGGAAACACCAGGGAGAGGACAGACAATACAGACAAACACATACACCCAGGTGGGCGACCACAGCAGACCACAAAGGTCCAACAGGGATCCGGAGGGTAGCGTTCTGGACCAACTACCAGAGAACGCAGCAACACAGCTCCAGAGGGTCAGAATAGATGTCCAGGCAGGAAGCTCTATATCTGGCAACCAGAGAAGTGTGAGAGGGGAATATAAGGAGGTTGGCAGTGCTGGACAAGGAACAGCTGAGGAGAAAGAGCTATGGATCCCTGAGTGAGCCAAAAGGGTTGCAAAGCAAACCCAGAAAGCTACCATAAGGAAACAGCCCTATCTTACATAGAGCGCGCAGCCAACCGCTGCGACTTCCTGACCCCGGGTATAACGGAGTCAGGCGTGGTTCTTGACACCCTCGTGACAGTACCCCGCTCTCTACGAGGGGCCTCCGGACACTTAGGACCAGGTCTCTCAGGATGAGAGGCATGAAAAACCCGAACTAGCCTGTCGGCGCTTACCTCAGACGCAGGAACCCACATTCTTTCCTCGGGACCGTAACCTCTCCAATGCACCAGATATTGAAGAGAGCGGCGGACCCGACGAGAATTAACAATTTTGGATATCTGAAATTCTAGATTACCATCCACAACAACAGGAGGGGGTGGCAGCGGTGACGGTTCTAGAGGTGGAACATATTTCTTGAGTAACGACTTATGAAAAACATTATGGATTTTAAAAGTCTGAGGTAACTCCAGGCGAAAAGCCACGGGGTTGATGATGGCTACAATTTTGTAAGGACCAATAAACCTAGGACCCAGTTTCCAAGAGGGAACCTTCAATTTAATATTCCTAGTAGACAACCACACATAGTCATTCACTCCTAGGTCCGGACCTGGCGACCGTCTCTTATCAGCCATGCATTTGTATTTACCTCCCATATTTTTCAAGTTAGCTTGCACCTTCTGCCATACCGATGAAAGAGATGACGAAAACCGTTCCTCTTCGGGAACCCCAGAAGACCCCCCCTCTTTGAAAGTACAGAATTGGGGATGAAAACCATATGCACCAAGAAATGGTGACTTGCCAGTGGATTCTTGACGACGATTATTTATGGCAAACCTAGCTAACGGTAAATATGATGACCACAACTCTTGGTTTTCAGACACAAAACATCTTAGATATGTCTCCAGGTTTTGGTTGGTACGCTCAGTCTGTCCATTCGACTGAGGATGGAAAGCTGAGGAAAAGGACAAGTGTACCCCCAAACGGGAACAAAAAGCTTTCCAAAATTTAGAAAAACTGGGTACCCCGATCCGAAACAACATCGGAGGGGACCCTGTGAAGCTTCACGATTTCACTGAGGAATACCTGAGCAAGAGTCTTAGCATTAGGTAGTGCGGGTAACGCAATGAAGTGTACCATTTTGCTAAACCTGTCCACTACTACCAAAATAACTGTTTTACCCGCAGACAAAGGTAAGTCAGTGATAAAATCCATTGACAGATGTGTCCATGGTCTATTGGGAATGACGAGTGGTAATAGAGACCCTGCAGGACGTGTATGTGAAACTTTTGCGCGCGCACAAGTAGAACAAGAAGACACAAAATCCAATACATCCTGACGCAACCTTGGCCACCAAAAACGACGAGACAATAGCTCCAAGGTTGCTTTACTACCCGGGTGCCCAGCAAGTGCCGAATTATGATGTTCCTTTAATAATTCGAAACGCAGGTTCAACGGTACAAACAATTTCTCTGAGGGGCAAGAGACCGGGGCGTCCCCCTGGGCCTCTAACACCTTCCCCTCCAGAACAGAGTGTACCGCAGAAACAACCACTCCTCTTTGAAGAATGGGCACCGGATCACTCACATTACCCCCTCCAGGGAAACAACGAGATAGTGCATCAGCCTTGGTATTCTTTGCCCCAGGACGATAGGTAATCACAAAGTTAAACCTGGTAAAAAATAGCGACCACCTAGCTTGTCTAGGGGTGAGACGCTTAGCTGATTCGAGATACAGAAGTTTTTGTGGTCCGTAATCACAGTGACGGGGTGGACTGCCCCCTCTAAAAAGTGACGCCATTCTTCAAACGCTAGTTTAATAGCTAATAGTTCCCTTTTGCCAATATCGTAGTTCTTTTCTGCTGCAGATAGTTTTTTAGAAAAGAAAGCACAAGGACGCCATTTGCCAGGAGACGGACCCTGAGACAGCACCGCCCCCACTCCCACCTCTGACGCATCGACTTCAACAATAAAAGGCTGAGAGACATCAGGTTGGACTAGTACAGGTGCTGAGGTAAACCTCTCTTTTAGAGAGGAAAAAGCAACTTTAGCGGCGTCAGACCATTTCGAAAAATCAGTCCCCTTCCTAGTCATGTCAGTAAGGGGTTTTACAATAAGTGAATAATATTTAATGAATTTCCTATAGAAATTTGCGAAGCCCAAAAACCGTTGCAGTGCTTTGAGGTTCTCAGGAAGATCCCGAAAGGCATAACTAGATTTTCATAATGCCCCTCAGGGGTGTTAAAAGCTGTCTTCCACTCATCCCCCTCCTTAATACGAATCAGATTGTAGGCCCCCCTAAGATCAAGTTTGGAGAACCACCTAGCACCCGCAATCTGGTTAAACAGGTCAGGAATGAGAGGAAGAGGGTATGGGTCTCGGATGGTTATCCGATTTAATTCGCCGAAAATCTAGGCAAGGACGCAGGCCCCCATCTTTCTTTTTAACGAAGAAAAACCCTGCAGCCACGGGTGAAGAAGAGGATCTGATGTGTCCCTTAGCCAAGCTCTCGGAGATATAATCTTTCATGGCTTGTCTCTCTGGACCTGAAAGATTATATAACCTGGTCTTGGGTAATTTTGCGCCGGGAATAAGGCTAACCGGGCAATCATAAGGACGATGAGGTGGTAACTTCTGACAACCCTTTTCAGAAAAAACGTCCTCAAAATCCGAAATAAATGTAGGTAGGGTAGTTATGGAGGCGACTAAGCAATTGCTATTTAAGCAATTTTCTCTGCTCTGCTCACTCCACTCCAATATCTCCCTGGCCTGCCAATCCACCACTGGATTGTGCGCTACCAACCAGGGAAGACCCAGCACTACCGAAGTGGGAAGCCCCTCCAGAACATAACATGAAAGCATCTCGTTATGGTGGTCCCCTACCCGAAGGTGTAAATTATGAACAATGTGGGTGAGGTTTCTCTGAGACAGAGGAGCAGAATCAATAGCGAATATGGGAATAGGTCTCTGTAGCGTACAGAGAGACAAACCCATAGTGCGGGCAAAATGGGCATCTATCAAATTTACCCCTGCTCCACTGTCTAGAAAGAAAGAAATAGTCTCCGTCTTATCACCAAAAACAATCACCGCTGGCAACACAAATTGCGATGTACGTATGGAGGAAACGTATACCCCCCGGCTGACATCCTCCACACAGCCTGGGGTTAGTAGTTTTCCGACGGTCTTTTGTTTCTGAGGAAAGAAGGACAGACATTAATGAAATGACCCCTCTCCCCACAAAAAAAACAAACCCCACGCCTATGGCGAGCCTCAGGAGGACGGACCTGACGAGTAGTTCCTCCTAGCTGCATAGGCTCGTCTAAGTCCGTACAGACTAACTGCTGCTTGGGAGGGGTTACCAATTGCTCCGGTTTTTTCAACCTGTCCCTAAGGCGTCTATCTATTCGGATAGAAAGGGACATAACCGCATCAAGGGAAAAGGGGGTCTCATATAATGTAAGCGCATCCTTAACCCTTTCGGATAACCCAGAGCAGAACTGACTCCTGAGAGCCGGGTCGTTCCATTGGGTATCCGTAGCCCACCTACGGAAGTCAGAGCAATACTCCTCTACCGGCCGCTCTCCTTGTAGGAGTCTCCGTAATCTTGATTCAGCCAGTGCGACTCGGTCAGGGTCGTCATATATGAGACCCAAGGCCCCGAAAAACTCATCCACTGACCGAAGAGCCTGGGAATCAGTAGGTAAAGAGAACTCCCAGGACTGCGGGTCTCCCTGCAGCAGGGAAATAACAACCCCTACCCGCTGTTCTTCATTACCAGAGGAGTAAGGGCGCAGTTTAAAATATAATTTACAAGCCTCACGGAATGTCAAAAACTTGTCCCTTCCCCAAGAAAATCTGTCAGGGAGAGGGACCTTGGGTTCCGCAACAACCTGGTTACCAGTGGCAACCGCTGGGCTTGCGGTCTGTTGTAATTGCTGCTGTTGCTGGAGGACCGACGCCTTCAATCCTGCCACCTCCAAAGACAGGCCATGAAATTGTTTGGTCAGAGCAGCAATTTGATCCATACTGGATTCTAAGTTTTTTTTTTTTTTTACCTACACAAAATAAGGGCTAGATATAATGTAATGACCGGCGTCACGCACAGGGAGGGAAAAGGGAAAGCCCTGCCCAAGGGAGAGGGAAAGGTGGTGACCCCTGACTCACCTTGCGGCTGGCACCTGATTGCCCTGACGTCCCTAGACGGGTTCCTCACCCGTGCGGCGATCACGTGCCTAAACCCTGGCTTTCCCTACAATGAGCCCTAGATAGTGAACGGGCCGGTGGGATCGCTAGTCCGCACCACTGACAATAACAGTAAAACACCAGGGAGAGGAAAGACAAATACAGACAAACACATACACCCAGGTGGGCGACCACAGCAGTCCACAAAGGTCCAACAGGGATCCGGAGGGTAGCGTTCTGGACCAACAACCAGAGAACGCAGCAACACAGCTCCAGAGGGTCAGAATAAATGTCCAGGCAGGAAGCTCTATATCTGGCAACCAGAGAAGTGTGAGAGGGGAATATAAGGAGGTTGGGAGTGCTGGACAAGGAACAGCTAAGGAGAAAGAGCTACGGATCCCTGAGTGAGCCAAAAGGGTTGCAAAGCAAACCCAGAAAGCTACCATAAGGAAACAGCCCTATCTTACATAGAGCGCGCAGCCAACCGCTGCGACTTCCTGACCCCGGGTATAACGGAGTCAGGCGTGGTTCTTGACACCCTCGTGACAAAATGACAAAAAGAAAGCATATAAATCACTAAAACAGGAGGGTAGCACGGAAGCACTGAAAAACTATAAGGAAAAAAATAGAACATGTAAAAAACAACTAAAAGCGGCCAAACTAGAGACCGAGAGATTAATTGCCAAAGAGAGTAAAACTAACCCTAAAATGTTCTTCAATTATATAAATGTTAAAAAGTATAAATCTGAAGGCCCTTTAAAGAGTAATGAGGGGGGAGTCGCAGAGAGCGACGAGGAGAAAGCAAAGCTGTTAAATATTTTTTTCTCCAATGTATTCAATGAGGAAAATAAACTGTCAGATGACATGCAGAATGTAAAAATAAATTCCCCATTAAAAGTGTCCTGTCTGACCCAGGAAGAAGTACATCAGCGACTTAAAAAGATTAAAATAGACAAATCGCCAGGACCGGATGGCATACACCCTCGTATCCTAAGGGAAATAAGTAATGTCATAGCCAGACCCTTATTTCTGATATTTGCGGACTCTATACTGACAGGGAATGTCCCACAGGATTGGCGCATGGCAAATGTGGTGCCAATATTCAAAAAGGGTCCAAAAACAGAGCCTGGAAACTATAGGCCGGTAAGTTTAACATCTGTTGTGGGTAAACTGTTTGAAGGTTTTCTGAAAGATGCTATCTTAGAGCATCTCAATGGTAATAATCAAATAACGCCATATCAGCATGGCTTCGTGAGGGATCGGTCATGCCAAACTAATTTAATCAGTTTCTATGAGGAGGTATGTTCTAGACTTGACAGCGGCGAATCAATGGATGTAGTATATCTGGACTTTTCCAAAGCATTTGACACTGTAGCACATAAAAGGTTAGTATATAAAATGAGAATGCTCGGACTGGGAGAAAACGTCTGTATGTGGGTAAGTAACTGGCTCAATGATAGAAAACAGAGGGTGGTTATTAACGGTACATACTCAGATTGGGTCACTGTCACTAGTGGGATACCTCAGGGGTCAGTATTGGGCCCTATTCTCTTCAATATATTTATTAATGATCTTGTAGAAGGCTTGCATAGTAAAGTATACATTTTCGCAGATGATACTAAACTGTGTAAAGTAATTTACACTGAAGAGGACAGTATACTACTACAGAGGGATCTGGATAGATTGGAGGCTTGGGCAGATAAGTGGCAGATGAGGTTTAACACTGACAAATGTAAAGTTATGCACATGGGAAGGAATAATGCAAGTCACCCGTACATACTAAATGGTAAAACACTCGGTAACACTGACATGTAAAAGGATCTAGGAATTTTAATAAACAGCAAACTAAGCTGCAAAAAACAGTGTCAGGCAGCTGCTGCCAAGGCCAATAAGATAATGGGTTGCATCAGAAGGGGCATAGATGCCCGTGATAAGAACATAGTCCTACCACTTTACAAATCTCTAGTCAGACCACACATGGAGTACTGTGTACAGTTCTGGGCTCCTGTAAACAAGGCAGACATAGCAGAGCTGGAGAAGGTCCAGAGGAGCTGGAGAAGGTCCAGAGTCGTTCAAAGACGACTGAGGGGAGATATAATTACTATGTATAAATATATCAGGGGTCAGTACAGAGATCTATCCCATCATCTATTTATCCCCAGGACTGTGACTGTGACGAGGGGACATCCTCTGCGTCTGGAGGAAAGAAGGTTTGTACACAAACATAGAAGAGGATTCTTTACGGTAAGAGCAGTGAGACTATGGAACTCTCTGCCTGAGGAGGTGGTGATGGTGAGTACAATAAAGGAATTCAAGAGGGGCCTGGATGTATTTCTGGAGCGTAATAATATTACAGGCTATAGCTACTAGAGAGGGGTCGTTGATCCAGGGAGTTATTCTGATTGCCTGATTGGAGTCGGGAAGGAAATTTTTATTCCCCTAAGGTGGGGAAAATTGGCTTTTACCTCACAGGTTTTTTTTTGCCTTCCTCTGGATCAACTTGCAGGATAACAGGCCGAACTGGATGGACAAATGTCTTTTTTCGGCCTTATGTACTATGTTACTATCCTGAACGGATTGCTCTCCATTCAGAATGCATTAGGATAAAACTGATCAGTTTATTTCCGGTATTGAGCCCCTAGGACGTAACTCAATACCGGAAAACAAAAACGCTGGTGTGAAAGTACCCTATAGTAGTTATAATCTGGTATACAGGAGCAGCATTATAGTACTTATATTCTTGTACATAGGAGGCAGTGTTATAAGATCTATATTGTTATACACAGAAGGCAATATTATAGTATTTAGGGGTAGTACATAGAAGTAGTATTATTGTAGTTATATTCTTGAACCTAGGAAGTAGTCTCTTTAGCAGTTATCTAGTAAATATGGGTAAGTATTTTCAGATGTATAATTGTTCAAAAAGGGGCATATTTATAACAGTCATATTCCTCTCTACAGAGAACAGTACAAGGCTACATGCACACGAACGTTGTTGGTTTCCGTGTCCATTCAGTTTTTTTTGCGGATAGGATGCTGACCCATTCATTTCAATGGGTCCACAAAAAATGCGGACAGCAAACTGTATGTCATCCGTTTTTTTTTTTTTGCGGATCCGCAATTTGCGGACCGCAAAACACATACGGTCATGTGCATGTAGCCTTATAGTAATTATATTCTTGTACATAGGGTGCAGTGCTATATTAGTTATATTCATACATAAGGGGCAAATAAATAAAGAATAGTGAAACCTCAAGTTCCCCGTTCTCTGCGGCATCGTGTAGAGGGGTTCCTCCAAAGTTATCAGTGCTCATGTCCCCTCCATGTAGAAGAAGCCAGCTTAAGACCTTGGCATGTCCTCTACTGGCAGCAAAGTGCATGGCAGTTGCTCCATCTGCATCTCGCTCACAAAGGCTTATATCTGTAAAACTCATCTGTAAGGTGGAAAAGAGAAAAAAAAGATTACTAACATCTGAGAACAGGGAAAAATCTCTAGTATTCACAACTAGATGTAGATCATGTCCAAATGGGCACAAGTTAGGGCAATAATTCAGGACAACCTTCCCATGGACTGCCAACTAAAAACGGCATAAAGCCATAACCTTCACCTCCACATGATTACTAGGGTTTCTTTAGTGCTGGTTATACGTGAAGGAGGAAGCTGTCATACGCGAAACGCGCGTCGAGGAGCGCTATCACCCCTTTCATTGTCTCTCTTCTAATTGGTATGTTGCCATTCATGTTGTATCTGTAGTTAGTGAGCATATATGTATGTCACTTCACTGTTCATTCTACGCATAGGTCACTTTATGGCATACCATTGCACTAACATGCACTTTATATAGACCCCGTGTTATACTTGTATTCGGGGTTCGTCACTACCATCTTTATAGGTTGTCATATTGTTGCATTTTTGCACATATTGGAGAGCGGCTGTCTGAGGTGTTATGCAACTGTGTTCTTTTCCCCACTTATTTTATTATTGTTGTACTGTGAATATCACTTTTTAATATTGGATACTAATAAATACTACATTTTAATAGTCTATTATTGGTGTGTTTTGCACTCTTTTCTGGGGTTGATTAATATATATTTTTAGCGCATCTTGCGGTAAATGCCGTGTAATAGGCCGCTGCGGACAGTTAAAATATTTGCGCCACATCTCCTGTGTAAAGTATGCGCATCCCTAAAATATCAATGACATCCAGTGTACTTTTTCCGTAGATGTTGTCCGCTGCAGACAGTTAAATTATCCGCGCCACATCTCTTGTTTAAAGTGTGTGCATCCCTAAAATATCAGTGACATCCAGTGTACCTTTTTCCTTAGACACTGCGAACAGTGACATTACCTGTGGTACCTGTCCTGTATAAGGTTTCCTCATCACAAATACCTTTGTAAATGTTTTTGTCCATACACTTCCAAATCCTACGCTACTGTACGTGTGACATACTTTCAAGCATATATCACATTTAAAATGAAGAAGGCGAGCAGTAAGGGACGGAGCAGTGGCCGTGATACTGATGGTGCACGCAGAGGCCGTGGCCCTGGGCGCGGAGAAACTGTGCCTACTGCCAGAGTACAAGAAAAACAATCATCCACAATACCTAGCTTCATGTGCCAGTTTGCAGGGCGGCGCAGGAAACCACTCTTGAAGTCAGACCAGTGCAACCAGGTGGTCGGTTGGATTGCAGCAGATAATGCTTCCAGTCGGTTAAGCACCACCCTGTCTTCCACCAAGTCCAGTCTCAGTAGCCAGGTGTCTGGTCAACACAATCCCCTGACCCTCCTTCCTCCCACCATGTACAGTCTGGCCAAACAAGTGATCCCACACTCGGATATTCCGAGGACCTCTTTTCATCGCCACTACTTTATTTGGCCCTCTCGCCAAGCACGCTTGAAGAGGGACATGAGATCTTGTGCCCTGATTCCCAACCTCTTGAGCATCCACAGTCACAAGAACATGACGGTGGGGAACGGCAATTAGTATTTAATGAGGTGGATGATGATGAGAAAGTTGCCAATGAGTCAAACGCAATTAGTGTTTCAAGAGGTTGATGAAGCGGATGAGACACAGTTGTCAATCACTGAGGTTGTGGTTAGGTAAACAAATCAGGAGGATGATGAGTGAGGAAGTGGAAGAGGAGGTGGTGGACAATGAGGTCACTGACCCAACCTGGGAAGGTGGAAAGCCGAGCGAGGACAGCAGTACAGAGGGGGAGGGATCATGACTGCAACAGGCTGGACGAGGCAGTGGGGTGCCAAAAGGGAGAAGGCGGTCCACAGCAAACAGGCCCGCAACTGTTCGACGAATCACACCCTTGCAGAAATCTCCTTTGCCAAGGGGTAGATGTTCCGCAGTATGGCGCTTTTTTGAGGAAAGTGCGGTCGACAAAAGAATAGTAGTTTGCAACCTGTGCCATATGAAAATAAGCCGGGGCGTGAACACTAGCAACCTCACCACCACCACCAGCATGATCCGCCACATGGCAACCAAGCACCGTAATAAGTGGGACGAACGCCTTGGTCCACAATCTGTGTCTGCGGGTCACACCACTGCCTCCTCTTCCCCTATGTTACGTGCTGGCCAATCCCCTATCGAAGGCACATGCCCGGATGCCTCCCGCCCTTCACCTGGACCTTCGCAAGCACCATCAGCGACCACATCCACTTCTGTGTCCCAGCGCAGCGTCCAAATGTCCTTACCCCAGGCCTTTAAACGCAAGCGAAAATACCCAGCCACCCAACCACAGGCCATAGCCCTAAATGCGCAGCTTTCCAAATTACTGGCCCTGGAAATGTTTCCATTTAGGTTTGTGGACACTGAGGCCTTCCGCAGCCTGATTTAGGCGGCCGTCCTGCATTACGCAGTCCCCAGCCGCCACTATTTTTCAAGGTGTGCCGTGCCTGCCTTACACCAACATTTGTCCTGTAACATCACACGTACCCTGACCAACGCAGTTACTGGGAAGGTCCACTTAACCACGGACACATGGACAAGTGCATTCAGCCAGGGAAGCTACATTTCCCTGACGGCACACTGGGTGAATGTTGTGGAGGCCGGGAGCAAGTCGTACCCTGGGATGGCACAGGTGTTACCGACGCCAAGGATTGCGGGCCCTATGTCGATCAGGGTTTCCGCCAGAACCTACGTTAGTGGCTCCAAACCCCACTTCTTCTCTTCCTCCTCCACCAACGATTTATCCGCGTGCAGCACCAGTCAGTCATCAGTCGGTAGCTGGAAGCAGTGTAGCACTGCAGTGGGGAAGCTGATATGCTTAGGGGACAAACAGCACACCACCGCAGAGCTGTAGCAGGGGATAAGAGACCAGACTGAGCTGTGACTCTCGCCACTCAACCTACAACCAGGCATGGTTGTGTCTGATAATGGCCGTAACTTGGTGCCGGCTTTGGAGCTCGGCAAGCTCAGACACATCCAATGCCTAGCCCACGTGTTCAACCTTGTGGTTCAGCGGTTTCTCAAAACCTACCCCAATTTGCCTGAGCTACTGGTAAAAATGCGCCGCAAGTCATCGACAGCTTCAGACGGTCTGTCAATGCTGCAGCTGCGCTTGAAATTGCCAGATCACCGGCTGTTGTGCGACATGAGCACGCACTGGAACTCCACGCTCCACATGTTGGCCAGGCTTTGTGAGCAGCAGAGGGCAGTAGTGGAATACCAGCTGCAACATGGTTGTCGCCTTTCCATTCAGCTTCCGCTATTCACAAGTGAGGAGTGGGCATGGATGTCTGACATCTGTGAGGTTTTAAGAAACTTTGAGGAATCAACACAGATGGTGAGTGGCGATAACGCTATTATCAGCGTAACCATCCCACTTCTGTGTCTACTCAAATTTCCATCTGCCAACGCAGGCTGCAGAGTCCATAGTTCCTTTGCCAACCGAGGAGTGGAGACAAGGGGAACACACAGCAGTTCCAACAGAGGCAGGGCAACACTCTCCAAAGCCTAGGACAGTTTCATGACACCCCGTCAGCACCCTCACCCTGATGTGTGGCCAAGTGTCACAAGGAGGGAAACATTTTGGAAGATGGTGAAGGAGTACATAGCAGACCGAGTCAGGGTCCTCAATGATCCCTCAGTGCCTTACAACTACTGGGTGTCCAAGCTGGACACGTGGCACGAACTGGCGCTCTACGCCTTGGAGGTGCTGGCCTGCCCTGCCGCCAGCGTTTTGTCTGAGTGGGTATTTACTGCTGCTGGTGGCATTATAAGCGCATAAGCGTATCCGCCTGCCAACTGAAAATGCTGACAGGTTTATAAAAATTAACAAGGCCTGGATTGACCATAACTTCTCGACTCCACCAAAGGAAAGCTGATGAACATAAAGGCACTTTAAGGCTACGTGCACACGACCGTATGTGTTTTGCGGTCCACAAATTGCGTATGCCATCCGTTTTTTTTTTTCCGGATCCATTGTAACAATGCCAAAAACGGACAAGAATAGGACATGTTCTATTTTTTTTGCTGGGGTACGGAACGGACATACTGATGCGGACAGCATTTTTTGCAGACCCATTGAAATTAATGGGTCCACATCCTATCCGCAAAAAAAACGGAACGGACATGGAAACAAACAATGTCCGTGCTCATGTAGCCTTAATGTGTTGTTTAGAATGTACTGAATACACTGTATTCCCATGCACCCCTTCCACCACAAACAAGGGTATATGGTTGAATCTTCCTTTTCTCATCCTCCTCCTCTTCCATCATATCAACACATGCTTATTCGTCGCATATAATGCCCTCACATATATGCCCTTCGCATATATTTTTTTACAGGGTCAGCTCAGCTGCAGACCCTCGCATATAATTTTTAAAAGGGTCAGCTCACCAGCAGGCCCTCGCATATAATTTTTTAGAGGGTCAGCTCACCAGCAGGCCCTCGCATATAATGTTTTACAGGGTCAGCTCACCAGCAGGCCCGCACCTAAAATCTTTTACAGGGTCAGCTCACCAGCAGGCCCGCACCTAAAATCTTTTACAGGGTCAGCTCACCAGCAGGCCCGCACCTAAAATCTTTTACAGGGTCAGCTCACCTGCAGGCACTAATTTAATTATACCTAATAGGTAATTTGCGCGCATGTTGCCTTGCTTGGATGTGGTAGCCGTAGCTGTTTCTCAGGCTGACTCTTCGGAATCGAACCATGATTCCCCCATGGTTTGGGCTGAAAATAACATCGAACGTTGATAGGGCAGACATCCGAATGGATCGTCGCCGTCACGGGGACGTGCGATCGGCCCCAGGTTATCTAAAGTCACCAAAGCGGCAGCAGGCCCTCGCCCATAATGTTTTAGATGGTCAGATCAGCAGGCTCTTGCTCCAAATGTTTTTCAGAGTCAGGCCATCAATCATGATTTTTCACAGCTGTGTATGATGCCCTTCTTTTATGTGTAATAAAGGGTGTATTGGAGTGCCGGTTCCATGTAATTTTTGGCAGCCCTTTCACTTAGTGCATAGGCTTTACGAGTGTAGGAGTCCCACTACATGAACAATTGTACCACAATGTGAATGAGGCCCTCCATTATGTGATATACTGGTAAATATACAGGAAAGAATGTTTCCTAACAATTATTCCTCTAAAATCGATTTTATCTTCAGTTTTGTGCGTATTATTGTCAGTATGTAAAAGTGGCGTACTACTCGGTCAACATCGTTCCCAGCAGCAACCTGGGAGTCCAAGATGCATCCAGACATCCTCCCCATGCTGTTGCCGAACCATTTCGGTGGTGTTTCCATCAATTTCTGACCTTTTCCTATGAACCCGGCACTCTCCCCTCTTCAGAGCAGGGGGTGCCTGGTTAAATGCTTGGGTTGTCCCAGTGACTTCCATTATACTCGGGTGCTCAGTAGAGCACCCTAGCATCCCGATGTGTTCGGCCTGAGCACTATGGTGCTCGATCAGCACTAGTAGGCAGGCTGGAGGAGCTGGTGGAATCACCAAGAATACAGAGGGGATCTTTGCCATTCTACATCAAGGTAAATAAGAGTTGAGAGAATAATCTTACTCTTTAGGTCAACAATAACTGAATGCAATGGTCACTGTGGTATAAAGGGGTTGTCCAAGATTAGAAAAACATTACTTTTTTCTTCCAAAAACAGCACCACACTTGTCCACGGGGTGTGTGGTGCTGCAGCTTGGCTCCATTCATCTCAATGGGCAGTGCTGTTTTTGGAAGAAAGAAGACTTAGAAAACATTGACACGACCATATTTTTGGTCCGCATTTTTTTCGGATAGGATGCAGATCCATTCATTTCAATGGGTCCGCAAAATATGTGGACAGCACACAGTGTGCTGTCCGCATCCATATGCCCGTTCCATAGCCCCGCCAAAAAAATAGAACATGTCCTATTCTTGTCCGTTTTGCGGACAAGGATAGGCATTGTTACAAGTGATCCGCAAACAAAATGGAGGGAACACGGACGTCATCCGTATTTTTTGCGTATACGCCTTTTGTGGACCGCAAAATACATACGGTCGTGTGACTGTAGCCTTATTTTTCAAATCTTGGTCAACCATTTAAAGAAACAGTTCCAACAAAACTGATACACTGTGTTAAACATATCACAAGTCCTGAAGAGTCGAACATGACACAAGGATTCAAAGAACACAGAAGAGAAAATCCCTGAATCAGGACCTAACCTAGACAAAACACAATGGGGAGATATGTTTTTTTACACCACAACAGTAAATGTCCCTCATAGTAACAATTTTGATCAGTTCATTTAAAACATAGCTTCATCTTCGCAACTAATTATTTTTATAGTTTGAAACTAGTTTTCACCGAATCCTAAAAAGTCCTAAAAATGGACTTTGATCCGAATTTCAAGGAAAATTTGATCTGCCGCAAAGCCGAATTTTCAGGTGCTTCGTGGTAGCCAATGGATTTTCCCTGAATGGCAGTAAAACACAAAAAAAAAATCATACTTTCCTCATCCATCTGATCACGACGGGCTGGCCGCCGCCATCTTGATTGAAGATCTCGAACGAAATCCATTGCGCGGTGACGTATGATGTCACCACTCCAGCTGACTGATTTCACACTAGATCTTCAATCAAGATGGCGGCGGCCAGCTCTTCGCGAGCAAAAGGATGAGGTAAGTATGGTTAGTTCATTTTTTTTAACATTTCTCACTGTATTATTACTGTCAGATGCCACAATCAGCTATGAACATGGAATCTGAGGGGTACAATGACGTGGAGTAGCGCAATCGCCGCTCCCTGCACTTCATCATGAGGCAAATTTTTTTGTAAAATTCGGCGAAGAATCGAATATTTGAATACTTCGCTCATCTCTATTTGTCACCATCTGCTACAGAACAGAACCTAAAAACTGAAACCTTTATATAAGGCTACACAAAATAAGAGCTGACACATTTCAAGTGTTAAGAATCTAGACACATACTTACCAACCAAACAATGACTGTACTGTGGCCCATCTGAGCCGCTGCGTGTAATGGGGTCATTCCATCTGAGGCCCTGATATGAGGGTCGGCCCCACAGTCTTTGACCAAATACTGAATGACTTCCAAATGTCCTTCTTGACAGGCTAAGTAGAGGGGTGTGGCACCATTCCTTGTCTGAGAATTTATTGTGCTAGGAAACAATAGAATAGAAACAATAAATACAATAACTAAACATTTCAAAGATGTTGACTTAGATCAAGAGCTTCCTTGGGGCAATTTTTCTGTAGATTTTGTGGGTGTTCCTGGAAGAACCAGGGCAGGGCTTAAAATGTTCTACAAATAATTTAGACCCCATTGACACAACTGAATCGAATATGGTGTGCTGTCCGCATCCGTATGTCCGTTCCGTAGCTCCACAAAAAAGATAGAACATGTCCTATTCTTGTCTGTTTTGTGGACAATAGGCATTGTTACAATGGGTCCGCAAAAAACAAACAAAAAAAAAAACAATGCACCATAGACTTCATCTCTATTTTTCGCAGCTCTGCGTTTTGCTGACCGCAAAATACATACGGTCGTGTGAATGCACCCTAAAGATTCACATGTTGAGAGTCATGACTGTTTGGTGAGGGTCCGGCAGCTAAGACCCTAGGGATCATGTTACCGCCAGGTAAAACTATGGTCATACTGAGACCGCCACTTGTAGGTGATTCACATCCATGTGTTGTCCGTGTTCTTGCAACAAAGGAATCCATTGATTTTAATACGTTTATTCACACATCCATGTTATTTCAACACTGTGGGTCAATGGGGAAAAAAAACAGAAGCGTGCACTCCTTTGGTCCATGTTGTGGACCAAACACGCCCATTGAAATCGATGGGTACATAAAAACCACTGACAGAACATGGACAGTCCATTTTTCAATGATGCATTGCACAGAAACTTGATCAAAAATTTGTTAAAACAAGTTTGATGTTTTTTGTGATTGATGTTTTTTCAACCATGTTGACATGAGACATGTCTACAAAACGGAAACAGATACAGTGCCTTGCAAAAGTATTCACCCCCTTGACTTTTTTCATATTTTGGTACATTACAGCCTTAATTTTAATGTTTTGTTAATCTGAATTTTATCTGATGGATCAGAACACTATAGTCTAAGTTGGTGAAGTGAAATGAGAAAAATATATAAATAAAACTATTGTTTAGAACTAGAAAACAGAAAATTGTCATGTGCGTATGTATTCCTTTGTTAGGAAGCCCATAAAAAGCTCTGGTGCAAACAATTACCTTCAGAAGTCATATAATTAGTGAAATAATGTCCACCTGTGTGCAATCTAAGTGTCACATGATCTGTCATTACATATACACACCTTTTTTGAAAGGCCCCAAAGGCTGCAACACCTAAGCAAGAGGCATCACTAACCAAACACTGCCATGAAGACCAAGGAACTCTCCAAACAAGTAAGGGACAATGTGGTTGAGAAGTACCAGTCAGGGTTAGGTTATAAAAAAATATCCAAATCTTTCATGATCCCCAAGAGCACCATCAAATCTATCATAACCAAATGGAAAGAACATGGCAAAACAGCAAACCTGCCAAGAGACGGCTGCCCACCAAAACTCGGGCATTAATCAGAGAGGCAGCACAGAGACCTAAGGTAACCCTGGAGGAGCTGCAGAGTTCCACAGCAGAGACTGGAGTATCTGTACATAGGAGGACAATAAGCCGTACGCTCGTTGGGCTTTATGGCAGAGTGGCCAGAAGAAAGCCATTACTTTCAGCAAAAAACAAAAAGGCACGTCGTGAGTTTGCGAAAAAGGCATGTGGGAGACTCCCAAAATGTATGGAGGAAGGTGCTCCGGTCTAATGAGACTAAAATGGAACTTTTCGGCCATCAAAGAAAACGCTATGTCTGGCGCAAACCCAACACATCATCCAAAGAACACCATCCCCACAGTGAAACATGGTGGTGGCAGCATCATGCTGTGGGGATGTTTTTCAGCAGCCGGGACTGGGAAACTGGTCAGAGTTGAGGGAAAGATGGATGGTGCTAAATACGGGGATATTATTGAGCAAAACCTGTATCACTGTGTGCGTGATTTGAGACTAGGATGGAGGTTCACCTTCCAGCAGGACAATGACCCCAAACACACTGCTAAAGCAACACTTGAGTGGTTTAAGGGGAAGCATGTAAATGTGTTGGAATGGCCTAGTCAAAGCCCAGATCTCAATCCAATAGAAAATCTGTGATCAGACTTAAAGATTGCTGTTCACAAGCTCAACCCAGCCAACTGGAAGGAGCTGGAGCAGTTTTGTAAGGAGGAATGGGCAAAAATCCCAGTGGTAAGATGTGACAAGCTCATAGAGACTTAACCAAAGCGACTTGGAGCTGTGATTGCTGCAAAAGGTGGCCCTACAAAGTATTGACTGTAGGGGGGTGAATAGTTATGCACATTGACTTTTTCTGTTATTTTGTCCTATTTGTTGTTTGCTTCACAATAAAAAAAACATCTTCAAAGTTGTGGGCATGTTCTGTAAATTAAATTATGCAAATCCTCAAACAATCCACATTAATTCCAGGTTGTGAGGCACCAAAATACGAAAAAAGTCAAGGGGGGTGAATACTTTTGCAAGGCACTGTAGGTGAATAAATCCTAAAGGAGGGGGAGCCTGAGAAAGACCACCCCTACGATGAAGCCCTAATAAAACAAACGTTTTCTTAACAGGATAACCGCTTAAAACCTGTAAAAATAAAATAACATTTTGTCATTGGGAAGCTAGATAGGCTGGCATTAAATCAAAGTATTACCATTCAAATAAGAATTGTATTCATGTTCTATGTTCCTTCCCAATATACTTGGGTAAAGGAGTCGTTTATTTCTGTAGCTAGTACAACCATAAAAAAATCAAAATTAAAAATGAATTACACCTAAAGCTACATGGAAAGCTGACCGCACACAACTAATAAAACAATATAGCCTGTTTGATTTTGCACGTAGTGCAGTTTTAGAACTTTCCACTAGATGCCGCCATTTTACACGACACTGCAGGCTGCAGAAGAGGAAGGCTGGCACTAAACCAATTACACACATACTTTCTCAGATTAGTGCGGTCAGATGGCGTTTACCAAGCTCCCTATAAATGGCTGGGAATTAGATGAATAATACGGAAGAATGTAGTAGCTTGGCAGGTGAGCTGCAAACCTCGAACACATAAACCATATACTTTCCAGTATTTGGAAACTGAGTCTATGTAAAGTGAAAAGTTGATATTGCGCATGTTTTCACACATGTCCTGTCTAATAAGATAATTTGGCAAAGTTTTCAACCCTGATTGAAGGGAATTTAGATTTTATACGGCTTTCTAGATTTATAAAAAGTTCTGCTACTTGCTAATAGACTTTGCATTTAAATTGCTTACAGTTTTCGAGTGCTGTAAGTACAGTATATCCAGGCTAGACAATCCTCTGCTGCAAGGGTCACAAAACTCCACAGAATCTCAAAGTATACCTTCACAAAATAGCTGACTGTCTGAGATGGGAAACAGCTCTCATTGTTTGAACACGGTTTGTGTGGATTAAATTAAAGGGATTCTGTAGGGGTAAAGTAGTGCAGCAGCCTTCTAGCTGTTTACCGCAGGCCCAGTGACGTAACGACTAGTATCAATGGCCTGGACGGGGCTAAGCTCAGTTCACTTGAATGGAGCTTAGCCCCGCCCAGGCTATTGATACTAGTCATGACGTCAATCGGCCTGCGGTAAACAGTGAGAAGGCCGCGGCACTACTGCCAGCCCCGCTGCCTTCTCAAACAGCTGATTGGCAGGGGTCCCGGGTGTCGGACCCCCGCAGATCAGATGCTGATGATCTATCCAGAGGATAGATCATTAGTTTCAAAAACTGCAGAACCCCTTTAAATGTTCTGGACTGACATTCTGCTGTTTGGCCACAAGATGCCGCTGAATATTTGAATATTCAAAGCAGGTGGGGTTTGAGAACCTGCAAGAAAGGAGACAGCAATCATCTTAGAAGCTGAGCTGAGACTGAGGAATGGTGTGTGAGCAGAGATTCTGATGGATCCAGGAGTGAGAGGACCCCTCAGTGACCACAGCTGCAGCTGAGTGAAGCTGATCATTGTCCAAGACCCAGATCCTGTCCAGGGAAAGGAGGACTGTTTGCAGGAAGGCTAATAAGAGCTGAGAAACAAAGCTGCATACCCTGCGGGACCTCATGTTTGCTGGAGAGACTGGTTGTTCGGTTCAGAGTCATCAGCGGATGAAGAGCAGACCCGGGTCGGTAAGATCGTGCACGCACCTCTTTGCAGAGTTTGCGCCTAGAGACTGAGACTAGGCCTGTAGTTAGCTAGTAAGGGTCTCTGCTTTGTGTCAGGCCTAAAGTGTTGCTACTGTTACTGCAAGGACTCCATTACTTAAAGGGACATTGCACATTTGTGAGCTGATAAACACCCCCACCAACTGCATCCAGTTCAGAGTTTTTCTCAGGAGTAATAATCAGGCACGTGCTACCGGAATAGTTATGGGAAGGGGAATAATATAAAGCATTGTAAGATTGTAAACTGTTGTGTTGCACCACAGGCTAGCCCGTACTAAGCACCCAAACAATTGTTAGTGTTTTCTTCAGGATAATAATAGGTACGGCGAAGCAGTTTTAGTTGTGCCCCAGTAGGTAAATTACTGCAAAGTTTGCTCTGGCATCCATCAGAGGGCGCCGTGCTGTGCAACACAGGGGTCTCAGCCTTTGGGCTGGGTGTATGTAAATTTATTTTATGTTCTCAGTATTTGTAGTTGTGTTTATTACCACATGTTAGCAAAATTCTGTTTTGGCAAAAGCTGGTGTTGGAGTTGTTTTCCTCGTTCATGACAGTTATGGACGGGAACGCGGAGGGAGACCTTCCCCCTGCGCCAATGGCATCTATACAGGACACAGCTCAGGGTGCGCCAGTGCAAGGCCAACTTGTCCTAACATCGCTGATACAGCTTGCCCCTGACATGTCTGCCCCAGTAGGGTACATCCCTGCGGAGACGCTGTTGCGTCATCTGCCAAAATTTGATGGTAAAAACATGACGTTGCCGGACTGGATTGAAAGGGTGCAAAGTGCGGTTAGAATGTGCAACCAGACCCCTGAGCTGCGGGCAGACGTTGCATTGGGGGCTCTAGTGGGTGACGTCAGACGGACAGTGATGGTAAGGCCCAAATCCGAGAGAAACACCCTAGAGAAAATATTCTCCCTGCTGGAGAGAGCCCGGGGGGGAAGGCGTGCTAAAGTAGTGCAGTCGCGGAGCCACTTCTTCTACCGACCACAGCGAGAAGGCGAGACCCTGATGCAGTACTCCAGTGCCCTACAGAAGACGCTAAATGAAATACAGCGGCGAGACCCAGAGGACATGGGAGCCTTTCGGGAGGTGGACCAGCTACTAAGAGACCAGTTCATAGTGGGGCTCTCCAACAAGTTCTTACAGGACAAATTGCAAGAGATGACCCGGACGATGGCCGACATGACATTCTACAGCTTCTACCTAGCCGCTGTGGAGAGAGAAGAATAGCACATGCCTGTGGCGGCGAGAGTAGTGAGTCGCACCCATGCTACAGGGGACCGGTCGGGATCTAAAGACTCAGAGTCCTTAAAGGATGTGGTCCAGGCCCTGCGGACCACATCAGGGAACGTTACCGGCAAATCCCGCCTAAAATGTACCAGAAGGTTAGTTTTTTAGAATATTCGTCATTTTTTTCCATCTGAAGTTATAATTCCTCCCTGCCTAAGTTACTTAAGCAGGGAGGAATCATGACTTTAGATGGAAAAAAATGACGAATATTCTAAAAAACTAATATATAGAGCAATATAGCTAATATAGTGTTATATTCGTTTTTCAGAATATTCGAAATATTCTAAAACAAGAATATATAGCAATATAGCGAATATTCGAAAAAACGAATATAGAGCAATTTCACTAATATAGTGCTATAATCTTTTTTTAATAGTCATAATTTTTTTCGAATATTCGCTATATTGCTATATATTCTTGTTTTAGAATATTACGAATATTCTAAAAAACAAATATATAGCACCATATCGAATATATTCGTTTTCCAGAATATTTGTAATATTCTAAAACAAGAATATATAGCAATATAGCGAATATTTGAAAATAACTAATATAGAGCAATTTAGCTAATATAGTGCCATAATCTTTTTTTTTATAGTCGTAATTTTTTTCAAATCTGAACTTTAGATGAGAAAAAAATGACAACTATTAGACAAAGAAGATTATAGCTCTATATTAGCTAAATTGCTCTACATTCGTTTTTTCATATATTCGCTATATTGCTATATATTTTTGTTTTAGAATATTATGAATATTCTAAAAAACAAATATATAGCACTATATCGAATATATATTTTTTTTTAGAATATTCGGAATATTCTAAAACAAGAATATATAGCAATATAGCGAATATTAGAAAAAAAAAGAATATAGAGCAATTTAGCTAATATAGTGCTATAATCTTTTTTTTTAATAGTCGTAATTTTTTTCAAATCTGAACTTCAGAAGATTATAGCACTATATTAGCTAAATTGCTCTAAATTCGTTTTTTTGAATATTCGCTATATTGCTATTACAAAAACAAACTGAGATCGTGAAAACTCAGATCCGATGGTATAGTCTAACCCCCAGGCGTTCCCATGGTGACGGGGACGCTTGTCGGGGAGGAGTATGCCGAAGTGGAACAACTGTACAGATTGAAAAAAAAAAGACGAATATTTTAAAAAACGTATATATATTCGATATAGTGTTATATATTTGTTTTTTAGAATATTCGTCATTTTTTCAATCAAAAGTCATGATTCCTTCCTGCTTAAGTTGCTTGTGGGCCAATGACTCAAAATGACGAATATTCGCTATAACGATTATATATCACTATATTCGAAATATTCGCAAATTTTCGAAGTTGTGATATTCGAGATAAAAATTCGCTATTCGAATATTTGCGCTGAATACTAGTAGCAGTGTAGCCATTGAATGGAATAGAATTGCAATGAGATTCGCAAGTTGCTGCGACAACACTGTTGAATTTTTATTGAGGGGTTGCGGTCACAGCCACGGCCACCCTATTCACTTTAAGGCTCTATTCACACGTCCGTGATGTGTTGCGGACCCGCAAATTGCGGGTCCGCAACACACCAGCCCGTCACCCCCATTGAAATGCCTATTCTTGTCCGCAAGCTGCGGACAAGAATAGGACATGCTCTATCTTTTTGCGGAGCTGCGTACCCAAAATCGGGGGCGCGCTCCGCAATTGCGGCTGCAGACAGCACACTGTGTGCTGTCCGCATCCATTCCGTCCCCATAGAGAATGAATGGGTCCGCACACTTTCCGCAAAATTGCGGAAAGGATGCGGACCCATTTTGCGGACGTGTGAATGGAGCCTAATGGCTAGTCTGCTACACAGCGATCTTTGGTCAGGCGAGCCTGCAAGCCTGCAACCAAGAACACTATGTAGCCCCAGCCTCAAGCCGGCCATACACACCAGACTGTTGACTTAATGCTTGTTCAGCCAACAGCTATTTCTCTGGAATCCACCACATATTCATGCTCAGCTTGTGGAGAATTAACCTCTACTGAAACCTCTGACAGCGACTCTTGTAAGACTCATGTACACAACCGGTGCCCGTTTTGTGGTCTGCAAATTGAGGATCCTCAAAACACGGATACCGGCAGTGTGCATTCCATATTTTGCGGAATGGAATGTCCGGCCCATAATAGAACAGTCCTATCCCTGTCTGTAATGTGGCCAAGAATAGGACATGTTCTTTATTTTTACGGATGCCACATAATAGACAAAAGGATGAGGACAGTAAACAGTGCGCTGCCCGCATCTTTTGCAGCCCCACTAAAGTGAATGGGTCGGCATCAGACCCGTAAAAAATGCAGATCGGATGTGGACAAAAAATAAGTGTGTGTGCATGAGCCCTAAGACAAAGGATTGGCCATGTTAAACTTCAACATGGCCAATTCCTATTCTCCCTGATTTTTAAGGATGGTTGAACGACCCGTTTACACTTAAGACCGTGCAGGAACTGTTTCTATGGACAAGCAGATCTGCAGTACCAATCCACCAGTGCCACTGCATATATGGCCAAATGTATGTATACACATGGTCAGTAAGTCTGGACAGTATACCGCCTCGACTGTACTGCAAAGTGTAGCTGACTGTGCTGTCAATACAACTGTATATAGAAAAAAAATGTATACAGGGCAGTGACTGTAATTAAAAAATCCCTCCCATGCCACCATCACAGAAAGCATTCTGTTGCTACAGTTTTGCAAAATTCCTCGCTCGTATGTTCCTATGACTTCCTGTTCTGCTTTCTGGTGCTAACTTTTCATAGGGTTATTGTTTGTCTCTCAATCACCATCAGCCAGGTTGCTGTAAACAGAACAAAAATATAAAAAAAAATTAAATTTCCATTCACTGACAGCAACCTGAGGATTTGAAAATGACAAGGAGTTGAAACACAAAGGTGGGGAAATTATTAATCACTAGTAAAGTAGTATGAAAAAGTCACCAATTTTTGTGAAAGCATTCGTGCAACAATATTGCGTTTTAGGGGTCTTTACACCGTGCTTGATACTTTTCAGAATAATGCCACTCTTGATAAATCCCCCCAGAAAGTTTCATAACTTTCCATTATACAATAATTAAGCTTTTTTTTTTTTTTTTTCCACAAGCCCCCGTTTAGCCCCTTCCCAACATCCACAGTCCATGTATGGCAGATGCTGGATCTTTAAAGATTCCCTGTTACACAGCAGACATACACTGGCAGTGTCCACGATTGGACGCAACTCCAATCACAGACATTGAACCCTTCAGATGCTATGATTGATGCGACGAATGCATCTGAGGAGTCATTTACCAGAAGCAGGTTTACGGTTGCACCTAGTCAGATGATCTCTGCGGTCCTTCAAGCCAGAAGCGACAGCAGCAAGAAGGCAGAGAAGGAAAGTGTATGTAGCATATGAAGTCTTGTCTGGGATCCTTTATTCGTTTTGGAAGACTGGTCTACATTCTGTATTTGGGTTTTGCCTTGTGTCTGAATCTAGGGTGTTTGGGGGGTCTAAATTTATTTAGGGTGTTTAGGGTCTGTGTTAGGTCTTTCCTGGGTGTGAACGCAAGGCCCTGCAGCGCGGTGCAGAATCGGGACTCGGGATGCCATGGAGCGGTGAGTGAGAAGCTTCTTGAATTCACTACCGCTCTGTGGTCATCTATCGCGATATGGCGATATAGCTAAAATCTTTATCGTTACTAGAATTTATGGCGATAATATCGTATATATCGCCCACCCCTAGTCTGAGGGTCTGTATTTCTTCATACAGTGGCAGACATGCCATCATAAACTGCAGGAGATGCCTCCTTACAGTCAACGAGATGTCCTAATGCATTGCCAATGATGCCCCTATACCAGTGGTGGCGAACCTATGGCACGGGTGCCAGAGGCAGCAATCCGAGCCCTCTCTGTGGGCACCTACACCCTAGAAAAAGTCTATGGTGTACCAATATGCCTTAGACTTTTCCTGCCATACATCAGCACAGGGCGCACTATGCAGAGTAGGTTAAATTGGCGTGTTGGCACTTTGAGATAAATGGGTTGCAGTTTGGGCACTCGGTCTCTAAAAGGTTCGCCACCACTGGTCTATACAGTGCAAGGGATGCCTCACTACAGTGCAAGAGATTCCTCATATTGTGCTAGAGATACCCCTTACAGGGTGAGAGATGTCCCTATTCAATGCCAGAGATGTCCTCATAAAGAGAAGAGATGTCTCCACATGTTTTCACCATACATTACATCCTACTGTACATTAAATAATGTATTCTCAGACACTCCTTTTAGTTCATGGCGACAGACAGGCAGCCAGCACTGAATGGGACAATGTGCATGAGCAATGCCATGTAGTAATCCAGAGGGGACCAGCGCTATGGTTATCACCCTCACCTGGATGCATATATGGCTGTGTATGGGACTGTACCGGTGACAGGTGACATTGCCATACACAGCACATTGTGACAGGTCTCACTTCATGTATCACTGTCATATTCCAGTATCTGTACAGAATCTGATTTCCTATAACAAAGTCCCGGCTGCGGGATCCAGATAAACGCTATCTTGAGTTGTCACATTGCGCAGCCCACATATAGATAACAGGACGCCCTGATTTATTACCAGCTATTCATGGATATCAGTGCAAACGGGCACAGCTCTGGTCAGGTTGTGTGTCCGGCTGATAGAGGTAATATAACTCATCTAACGGGCAAACCTATAAATATCACCTGTATGGTGGGATAAAAGGATGCGCTGACACTATTGTGCAGGTTCAATGCTGAGCAGTAGAGATGTGTTGTGTCCCGGCTGTCATCAATGTCTTCAATACATGGGATTCAGATAAGACTACGGACCGGTGTTTGTGTGCACAGTGTCAGTTAGGGCGCAGGCACAATGCAAAGCTGCATGCAGAGAGCCTGTATGGCGGCACTATGAGTCCTTATGGTTCCATATTTACTTTCTGTAGAAACTCCCCTGTATTGTCCCCTGGAAGCAATAATTTTAGGAATGACTGCCAGCTCGCCAGCGCCACCCAGGGTAGATTAAATGTATAATAGGCCCGGGGCTTTTTACCCATTTTGGGACCCCACCTCCTTTTGCCCCTTCAATTCCCCTATCACGTTCCGCCCCATATATTTTTTTTTCTGGTACATACTAAAGAGAAAATATACCACTCATATAGTATAATATGGCATGGAATGGTCTGGCGGCACTTGTTTCTTATGGTTCTAGGCATTACTTAACCCAACATGTTGTACATCTACACCATACTTAGTAATGTGCGCCAAATATTTTCCCACTTGCTCCATTTTGGTAAATTTCACACAATTTCTTCCATTTTTTGCTAATTTGTAATCTGGTCTTCCTAGAGAAAAAGTAGGAAAAGCCACAAAGCTGGCGTACATGCAGTGCTCAATTACCTTTGAATGCCCACGCTCTCACACAATAATGGCCAAACAAAGGACAACCTCATTTGGAGATTTAAAGCTTGCAGTAGAACAGACCGCATGTGTGTCCGTAGGTTCTGCCAGGGGTGGATTTGGCATTTCTAGGGTCCCAAGCAAAGTTATGTCTGGGGGCTCAGGATGCACTGCTAAGCTCCACTCTGTCGTGCTTCTAAGCTCTGCTCCATCATCTAGTTAAGCTCTGCACCCATAGCCGCTGAGCACCATTCTCAGCATGGCAGTGCAGCCTGGGCACTTCTAGAGCTGCGGACAGCCTCTTTCATCCCTTATCCCCTGACAGGTATGTCCTCCCCTTTTTTCCGTTTTTTAACCGATTGCTTGGGGCTACCAAGAGCAGGAGGTCTTTGATCTCTGTGTGGTGGTAAAGTCTGCCACTGGTTCCTGCCACCTCTGGTGATCAGGAGGGCCCCTGAGAATACCCTGATTTAGAAGGGGGTTTGTTATATAAGTGAATATGGATACTGGCCGTGTGCATCCCGCACTTGGTCCTTATTACGGAAATCCCTATTGTTGCCCAGACAAGAAATAGGACATTTTATAACTTGTGAACTGTCGATATCTATGTGCTGTCCCCATAGAAATGAATGGGTCAGTGCCCAAACTGCAAAAAATGCAAATCGGATATCGGATGCGGACCAAAAATATGGTCGTGTGCATGAGGCCTAATATGAAAAGTCACTCCGTTTAAAGGGACAGTAAATTTGTTGATCTTGCCTGGGAAATGAGACTTCACCCGAGAACCTTCCTAAGTTGTTCTGCTGGGGATCACCTGGGCCGTCGTCATTCCACGTCGGTGTATTGGTTACATCTGATTAATTTACTACAGGTAGGCCTCGGCGTTGCCATGGGGGCTACAACAATACAAGTCTGGAATACAAGCACTTGTTATCATGGACTGTCACTACCTGAGCTGATTAAGAATTAACAAGAAAACGACGCAGACTGAACTCTCAGAATCAAGTTTAAAGAGCACCTACCGCCACGTACTGCCTCTGACATGCAGATCATTGCAAGTAATAACATGACAGCCGCTTAACAGACAATTACAGGAGCCAAGGCTATGACAATTACGCTGATAGTGTGTAGGAAGGGATGTGTCAACCTGATCTATGGGTTCATGGAAGAGGGGCAGCTCTATCACACATGAATACGTTTAGATTAAATGTATGGATCAGATTCCTTCCTGTGAGGCTCAATGTAAGTTTTGGGAATGGCTTTATGGATCTCACAGGATCCCGTCACTGGCACTAGACAGTATATACAGCTCCGGCACTGGACCTGGAGACCACGGTGGCTCAAATCATCAGTCATCAGTTCCATACCACGCCTTGCCTCCACCACAAAATAGGGAGGAGATTTTTTTACATGCCCCTTTAAGAGATGCCCCATAGTGCTAAACTAGTTATGTGGTCCATGGGGGCAGAAACAAACGTTCAGTGACTGCACTCTTCTAAAAGACTGTACTAGTATGATGAATACAATGTATTGCTACAACAAATGAAAAGTATTAGTCTATTCAAAGCAACGTGTTTCAGGGTGCGCAGGACCACTTTATCAAGCCGAAGTCTAATGGGGTCATTTATCAAGAAGGTTTACAACAGTTTTTGATGTTAAAAAAGCCAGAAGACCCCATTTTGCAACTTTTTATGCCATCCTTGCTGCTGGGGAGTGGCGGGGGCTGGGCCTGGGCCGATGGCAAAGTCACTAACATCTATGCCTGCTTCCAGACGTAAATGCAGCAAGCCCAGGAGGAGCAAATAGAGTATGGGATTGGTAGTAGCTCTGGCGTTGATGAACACATGGATCACAGTGGTAATTCTCACACCGATACCCCCTAGGACTGTGCAGTGATAGGAGGGAACACCCCTCCATCCCTTGGGATACATCCTGCTCTTGAAGCTCCTGTTTGGTGGTAGTTGGCTGCCCTTGGTGCTAAGTGTTTTTGGCAAGGTACAAGGCAGGAGTGTGAAAGCAGATGCAATAGCCGGCATATGCTCATGAAGTCGGTGACCAGGCTAGTTAGAGCAAATAAATAAGTCTCTCTTTACTAAAGTGCATATGCAAAGAGGTATCTCCCAAGGAAGAGAACCATCTTGCTAGCGCCAGCCAGGGGTGGCTTAAGTGTATTATAGGCCCATTTTGGGCCTTCTTCCTCCATTTTCCTCGACCATCCCCTTTTTCACATTCCGTCCCGTATTAATTTTTTCGAGGTAAATATTAAAGAGAAGATATACCACTTATACAGTATAACACACCCAGCCCCTCACAGTATATACAGTATAGAACACCCCACAGTATGCAGTATATGGTATAACACCCCACAGTATCCAGCCTAACACCCCACAGTATATAGTATAACACCCGACAGTATACCGTATATAGTATAAACCCCCCACCCCCTCAAAGTAGATACAGTATACAACACCCCACAGTATGCAGTACATAGTATAACACCCCACAGTATATAACACTCCATAGTATACCTTATATAGTATAACACCCCCAGCCACTCATAATATATACCGTATACAACACCCCACAGCATGCAGTATATAGTACAAACCGGATTCCAAAAAAGTTGGGACACTAAACAAATTGTGAATAAAAACTCAATGCAATGATGTGGAGATGGCAAATGTCAATATTTCATTTGTAATAGAACGTAGATGACAGATCAAACGTTTAATCCGAGTAAATGTATCATTTTAAAGGAAAAATACGTTGATTCCAATTTTCACGGTGTCAACAAATCCCAAAAAAGTTGGGACAAGTAGCAATAAGAGGCTGGAAAAAGTAAATTTGAGCATAACGAAGAGCTGGAAGACACATTAACACTAATTAGGTCAATTGGCAACATGATTAGGTATAAAAAGAGCTTCTCAGAGTGGCAGTGTCTCTCAGAAGCCAAGATGGGTAGAGGATCACCAATTCCCACAATGTTGCGCAGAAAGATAGTGGAGCAATATCAGAAAGGTGTTACCAAGCGAAAAATTGCAAAGACTTTGCATCTATCATCATCAACTGTGCATAACATCATCCGAAGATTCAGAGAATCTGGAACAATCTCTGTGCGTAAGGGCCAAGGCCGTAAAACCATACTGGATGCCCGTGATCTCCGGGCCCTTAAACGACACTGCACCACAAACAGGAATGCTACTGTAAAGGAAATCACAGAATGGGGTCAGGAATACTTCCAGAAACCATTGTCAGTGAACATAATCCACCGTGCCATCCGCCGTTGCCAGCTGAAACTCTACAATGCAAAGAAGAAGCCATTTCTAAGCAAGATCCACAAGCGCAGGCGTTTTCACTGGGCCAGGGATCATTTAAAATGGAGTGTGGCAAAATGGAAGACTGTTCTGTGGTCAGACGAGTCACGATTCGAAGTTCTTTTTGGAAATCTGGGACGCCATGTCATCCGGACCAAAGAGGACAAGGACAACCAAAGTTGTTATCAACGCTCAGTTCAGAAGCCTGCATCTCTGATGGTATGGGGTTGCATGAGTGTGTGTGGCATGGGCAGCTTGCATGTCTGGAAAGGCACCATCAACGCAGAAAAATATATTCAGGTTCTAGAACAACATATGCTCCCATCCAGACGTCATCTCTTTCAGGGAAGACCCTGCATTTTTCAACAAGATAATGCCAGACCACATTCTGCATCAATCACAACATCATGGCTGCGTAGGAGAAGGATCCGGGTACTGAAATGGCCAGTCTGCAGTCCAGATCTTTCACCTATAGAGAACATTTGGCGCATCATAAAGAGGAAGGTGCAACAAAGAAGGCCCAAGACGATTGAACAGTTAGAGGCCTGTATTAGACAAGAATGGGAGAGCATTCCTATTTCTAAACTTGAGAAACTGGTCTCCTCGGTTCCCAGACGTCTGTTGAGTGTTGTAAGAAGAAGGGGAGATGCCACACAGTGGTGAAAATGGCCTTGTCCCAACTTTTTGGGGATTTGTTGACACCATGAAATTCTGATTCAACATATTTTTCCCTTAAAATGGTACATTTTCTCAGTTTAAACTTTTGTTCTGTGATTTATGTTCTATTCTGAATAAAATATTAGAAGTTGGCACCTCCACATCATTGCATTCAGATTTTATTCACGATTTGTATAGTGTCCCAACTTTTTTGGAATCCGGTTTGTAATATAGTAGAACACCCACAGTATATAACACTCCATAGTATACCGTATATATTATGACACACCCAGCCCCTCATAATATATACTGTATACAACACCCTACAGTATGCAGTATATAGTATAACACCCCATAGTATAAAGTATATAGTACCCCACAGTATGCAGTATACAATATAATACCCCACAGTATGAAGCACTCCAAAGTATGCAGTATGCAGCATAACACCCCACAGTATATAGCATAACACCTGACAGTATACTGTATATAGCAAAAAACTCCCAGCTCCTCATAGTATATACAGTATACAACACCCCACAGTATGCAGTATATAGTTTAACACACCACAGTATTCAGTATATAGCATAACACCCCACTGTATATAGTATAACACCCGACAGTATACCATATATAGTATAAAACCCCCAGCCCCTCATAGAATATACAGTATACAGTACAACACCCCACAGTATTCAGTATATAGTATAACACCCCACAGTATATAACACTCCATAGTATATAGTATACCACCCCACAGTATAGAGTATATAGTACCCCACAGTATTCAGTATACAATATAACACTCCCACAGTATAAAGTACTTCACAGTATGCAGTATATAGCATAACACCCGACAGTATAACATATATAGTATAAAACCTCCAGTCCCTCATAGTATATATAGTATACAACACCCTGCAGTATGCAGTGTATAGTATAACACCCCACAGTATTCAGAACCCCACAGTATGCAGTATATACACTGCTCAAAAAAAGGGAACACTTAAACAACACAATGTAACTCCAAGTCAATCACACTTCTGTGAAATCAAACTGTCCACTTAGGAAGCAACACTGAGTGACAATCAATTTCACATGCTGTTGTGCAAATGGGATAGACAACAGGTGGAAATTATAGGCAATTAGCAAGACACCCCCAATAAAGGAGTGGTTCTGCAGGTGGTGACCACAGACCACTTCTCAGTTCCTATGCTTCCTGGCTGATGTTTTGGTCACTTTTGAATGCTGGCGGTGCTTTCACTCTAGTGGTAGCATGAGACGGAGTCTACAACCCACACAAGTGGCTCAGGTAGTGCAGCTTATCCAGGATGGCACATCAATGCGAGCTGTGGCAAGAAGGTTTGCTGTGTCTGTCAGCATAGTGTCCAGAGCATGGAGGCGCTACCAGGAGACAGGCCAGTACATCAGGAGACGTGGAGGAGGCCGTAGGAGGGCAACAACCCAGCAGCAGGACCGCTACCTCCGCCTTTGTGCAAGGAGGAACAGGAGGAGCACAAAAATGCCTGTCGCAGGTAGTGAATGACATTCATTTAAGAGTGGGTGATTTGCATCAGGAATCTATCTCCTGTTATGTATTGGAGGGTCTGCCTGCTCCGTTGGTGTTGGGCTTACCATGGTTAAGCAAACATAACCCTAACATCGACTGGCAAGCGAGACAGATTTTCGATTGGAGTGATTTTTTCATGGACAACTGTCTTAATGCATCATTCTCTATGGTGACCACTAAAACTGTACCCTCGTTCATTTCAGAATTTTCTGATGTGTTTTCTGAGAATGGTAATCAGGAATTGCCTCCGCACCGGGAGTATGACTGTCCCGTCAATCTTATTCCCGGAGCTAAATTGCCCAAATCTCGGTTGTATAATCTTTCGGAACCCGAAAGAAAGGCCATGCGAGAGTATATTACCGAGAGTTTGGCAAAGGGACATATTAGACCATCCAAGTCCCCAGTGGCTGCTGGGTTTTTCTTTGTAAAGAAACAAGATGGTACCCTGAGACCATGCCTGGACTTCCGTGAGCTCAATCGTATTACCGTCCGTGATCCTTACCCCTTTCCTTTGATTCTGGATTTGTTTAGTCAGATTGTCGGTGCCAAGGTGTTCTCTAAGTTGGATCTGTGGGGGGCATATAATCTGGTAAGGATCAAGGAGGGGGATGAGTGGAAGACCGCATTTAATACCCCTGAGGGTCATTTTGAAAACCTGGTCATGCCCTTTGGGTTAATGCTCCTGCGGTTTTTCAACACTTTGTCAATGACATCTTTCATCATCTGGTGGGGAGGTTTGTCGTTGTATACCTTGATGACATACAAATTTATTTGCCTAATAGACTCATCAGGATCATGTGAGACAGGTGTTACAGATCCTAAGAGAGAATAAGTTGTATGCTAGGATGGAAAAGTGTGTATTTGCTGTACAGGAAGTGCAATTTCTGGGTTACCTGCTCTCATCCTCAGGTTTTCGTATGGATCCCGAGAAGGTCTGTGACGTGTTTACCAACTACTACCGTAAATTTATCTTGAACTATTTATCGGTGGTTAAACCTTTAACAGACATGACTAGGAAGGGTGCGGATATTTCTGTCTGGTCTGATGCGGCATTACAGGCCTTTTCTGCTGTGAAAGAATGTTTTGCTTAGGCCCCTATTCTGATGCAACCGGAAGTGACTCAGCCATTTATTGTTGAGGTTGATGCGTCCGAGGTATGGGTAGGAGTAATCTTGTCGCAAGGTCCTTCACCTAGTAAATGGCGCCCATGTGCATTTTTCTCTAAAAAACTCTCTACTGCTGAAAGGAATTATGATGTGGGGAATAGGGAATTGCTGGCCATTAAGTTGGCGTTCGAGGAATGGCGGCATTGGTTGGAAGGAGCAATTCACCCTATTACGGTAATTACGGATCACAAGAATCTGGCCTACCTGGAGTCGGCTAAGCGACTGAACCCAAGGCAGGCCAGATAGTCATTGTTTTTCACCAGATTTAACTTTATCGTCACTTACCACCCTGGGGTTAAGAACGTCAAGGCGGGCGCTTTGTCGCGTAGCTTTCCTGGGGGGGGGGTGAGTCTAATGACCCTAGTCCCATTTTATCTGAAGGGGTAGTCATATCCGCTCTTTATCCTGATCTCGAGGCCAGGGTGTTGGAGGCACAGGAGGATGCTCCGGACTCTTGTCCTCCGGGGAAGTTGCTTGTTTCCTCCAAATTACGTCACAAGGTGTTTGAGGAACATCACTGTACGGTGCTTGCTGGGCACCCTGGGAGCAGATCGACTGTCGATCTCATCTCTCGCAGATTTTGGTGGCCGGGGTTGCGTAAGTGTGTTGAGGACTATGCGTCAGCCTGTGGTACCTGTGCACGTGCTAAGTTGACACATACTCGGCCTTCCGGATCTCTGCTTCCATTGCCCATCCTGTCCAGACCTTGGACCCATTTGTCCATGGATTTTATCACGGATTTACCGAATTCTTCGGGAAAAACTGTGATTCTGGTGGTTGTAGATCGTTTTAGTAAAATGGCACACTTTATTGCATTACCTAGTCTACCTAATGCTAAAACTCTTGCACAGGTCTTTGTCGACATCATGAAACTACATGGCATTCCCTCTGATGTGGTGTCCGATAGAGGGACTCAGTTTGTTTCCAGATTCTGGAGAGCGTTCTGTACTCCTCTGGGTGTACAATTGTCCTTCTCTTCGGCTTTTCATCCCCAGTCGAACGGACAGACAGAGCGCACTAATCAGAATCTGGAGACTTACTTGAGATGTTTTGTTTCAGAGAATCAGGAAGAGTGGTCTTCATTTTTGTCGTTAGCTGAGTTTGCTATAAATAACCGTAGACAGGAATCCACTGGTAAGTCGCAGTTTTTTGGGGCATATGGGTTCCATCCACAGTTTGGTACATTTACTGGTGCTCAAAATTCCGGCATTCCTGAGGAGGAACGATTTACCTCTTCTTTGTCTTCTATTTGGCGGAAAATCCAAAATAACCTGAAAAAGATAGGCAACAGGTATAAGCATGCGGCTGACAGGAGACGTATGAGTGGTCCGGACCTGAGAGTGGGTGATTCTGTGTGGTTGTCTACAAGAAACATTAAACTTACGGTACCTTCTTGGAAGTTGGACCCAAGATTTATTGGTCCTGAACTTCTTGAACTTCTTGAACGTCTTGAACTTCCTCAGGCATTGAAAATCCATAACGTATTTCATAAATCGTTGCTAAAGAAATGTGTCGAACCTGTTGAGCCATCCTCCTTGCCTCCCGCTCCTGTCATGGTGGACGGCAATTTAGAATTTCAGATCAGCAGGATTGTGGACTCCCGAGTTCTCCGGAGATCCCTCCAGTATCTCGTTCATTGGAGAGGGTATGGACCAGAGGAGAGGATGTGGGTTCCAGCGACCGATGTTAATGCTAGTCGTCTGGTGAGAGCATTCCACAGAGCTCATCCTGATAAGGTCGGTCCTGGGTGCCCGGAGGTCACCCGTAGAAGGGGGGGTACTGTCACATCTGTGACAGGTCTCAGAAGGTCTGAAAGATTATCTACGCATTAGTTATCTGACAGCCTCTTTCGGTTTCACTTTATCTGTGTGTTGCTGGTATGTCCACACCTCCTGTTCAGGTGTGGATCATGTGACCTTTACCTCGCCCTATTTAGTCTGACTTTTCCCATCACTCCTTGCTTGGGATAGCTTCATTTGGTCTTGGAAGAGCTGGAGTGTGGTTCATGTTGAAGTCCTGTTCATCCATCATCCTCTGAAGTTAAGTGTTCCGCTTGTTGTGTTTTGTATTCCCCCCCCCCCCCCCCCACCGGTTGTTTAATAGGACTCAGTAAGATGCTATTTCCTTCACCAGGGAAGGAACGGGTGGTCTCTGCCCTGTCATTATTTTTAGGGCATCTGAGGGTCACCAGGGTTTTCTAGGTTCCTGTGTATGGGTATCTCTACCATCGAGAGGTGCACATACGGATAGGAGTAAAGGCCAGGCAGGAGCAGGGTTTTATAGGTGGTGACCCTTTTCCTTCCCTAGCAGTGAGGCCTAGTGTCTTTCCCCTTCCTTCTTGTTGTCTTTTGGTGTTCTCCTCTACTACATCCGTGACAACAGCACCCCATAATAAAGACAGTCATAATGCCCCATAATAAAGACAATCTCAGCATTCCATTACAAAATCAAGTACAGTGCTCCCGTCATAAAGACAGAAACATTGACTCCATAATAAAGACAGCCATAGTATCCCCCTAGTAAAGATAATCCCATTGCTTTTATAAAATAAAGTCACAGTGCCACCAAAGACAGTTACAGTGCCCCGTAATAGTCAGTCACAGTGCTCTCATAAGGGATAGTTAAAGTGCCCCTATACAAACTGATGTTTTTTACTGGGTTTTTAGTTTAAAAAACCCAACCCCTGCAGTGCCCTCAGTATATATATTATGCCCACATCGTGCCCTCAGTTTAAATAATGCTCACCCATTTGCTATAATAGCCCCCAAGTTGTGCCCCAGTATGGATATTAGCCCCCTAGTTGTGCACCCATTTATATAATGCCTCTGCCTTACCCCCACCCTCACTAGTTATGACATACATTTTTTTAAATATAAAATACTGTCCTGATCCATTAGAGACACCAGGACCTGACTTCCACATATGTGATGTTACATGACACTGGAAACACAGGTCCTAAATGCCCTTATTCCAGCGGTCCGGAATTGACAGGGACTCTTTTTTGGACATGAAACCACTGCAGCCACTTACTGACCTTATCGGTCACATGTGCAAGAACAGCAAGTCACTGCTGAGTCTCAGGACGACCCCTTTAAGTAACCAATATACCGTAATACTCTTTATTTCCATATAATATCACTAATGGATAACCTAAGGCACGTAGGACGAGTAACTAAAGCAAGAAAACAAAGACATGGAAAAACCTGCAGATATAATTAGTGTTAATTTGTGCTTCGATCACACAATCCTCTACACACGCACATGGACATAAAATCAAATGATCCATTGGCCTATTGAGCCCTTAATTGTGATGAAGATGGAATTTCAAGGGTTTGTAAAAGAAACTATCATCATCCACAGGAAGCATTGTGAAGAGAAAGCGCTCACCCGAGATTAATCATTTATGTGGTTTCTAAGCTGAAACGCCAGGTGACTAGTGCATTAGCAGGGGAAAAACATGAAATACAGCACATGATCACAAAAAGGTGACACGAATAAACCCAGCAAGGAGCAAATATAAAATATATCACTCAATGACCACCACAAAGCACTGGACAAGTGACCACTCCAAGCATAAGAAGGCTAAAAAAGGCTTAAAAAATAACTGGGACCACCAGATGAAATTTTTCAGTGAGTGGAGTGGTGGTCACACTTGCTAATACCACTTAATTCACACAGGACACCTCCATTCCTGTGATCAGAGGGGGTCCCGGTGGTTGTTCATGGGCTAGCACCTTTAACACCATGAGGTTTTTAGGTCCAGCATTTTATACACACAGGGGACTTGAGGAACCATGTTCTCAAGATCGGTGGAGATTCCATCAGTCAGACCCACAGTGATCATATATTTATCACCTATCCTGTGGATGCGTGATAAGTGTTATTTGTGGGACAACCACTTTAACTCCTTCATGTCAGTGGGGGTACAAGACATTGAGATATGAGTAGCTATTTTATGGAGGCATGAGGCCGATTACTACAGAGTTCCTTTAGTTGTCCTCTTCCTGCTTGTAACAGACGGTGCTGACCTTTCCTTGCCCTCACCAACAAAATTATGGTTCTGTAGGGTCGACAAAGATCTACTTTTGACCCTGCAGATACACTATTTTCCTCGAACTATTATTCGCTGTTCCCTGAAACTCAAAGACAGGCAAAATAAGAGGTAAATTGTAGTAGCACAGTCCAGGGGTACTCTAAATTGTATATTGGGAGGAGTGAGCTGGTCCTGCTTTCTACCAAGAGAGAATGTTCCTGTGTAGGTACAGAGTGGAGAGGACGCAGCCTGCATTGCTCCTACTCCTGTCATAGATTATGGAGAGAACCATCACTAAATTGCCTCAAGTAAAGCCTTGAGAGAATAAGAGACAGAGAGTGATTTGCTTTATTCAGCTTCTGCAGACACTGCTGCAAAGTGAGGCAAAACGAGTCAAAGACACCCTCATCACCAAACTACCACTAGGCCAGTATCAACTAAGTACTGAATCACCACCAACCAACCTGCCTCAATATCCTTGGTGGTGCCAGAACAGAATTGCACTAAAGCCTGCTGCTACTGTTTGTATTCTTAAGTTCTACATTGCACTTAGTAAAAGGACTTTGTTATGTTCAGCTCTGGCTTCAATCTTCAGTACTACAACTTTCACTGCAACGGACCCCAAGAAGTAACTGCCTGAGGGAGTACACTACATCAGGGCCACTACCACGTCCATCCTTTACACCAGCTCCCACAGGGGCTCGCTGCATAATTTTAACAGGATTTACTTTTGTGCCTTCCTATCGTTGGCCTAACTGCATGGCCCCTTAGAGAGACTTTGTTGCCTTGCTAGAGGAAATTCAATGGAAACTACAGCCACTTTGTGTTAGTGTCCATTCACATGTCCGCACTTTGGGTCCGGATCCATTCATTTTTAATGGGGATGGAAAAGATGCTGACAGCACACAGTGTGCTAGCCGCATTTCCGGTCCGTGCCACAAGTGCTTACGCATCGAAGCACCGCCCCTTCAGAGTGGGAAACAGAGAAGACACCCAGCAATGGAGCAGGCAGGACGTGTCTGCCTGATGCTCTGCTGGGTGTGGGGGTCTGGTACCTTTAGCTGGGCTCCTGTTTATTATTTTATCAAGAACAAAAGGGCCTTTGGGTCGTAAGAGTTTTGTACCTGGGACAAAGAGTTTGCCTATCGCCAGAAGCGTCTTGTTGATGTGCTGAGGACAAAGATGCAGAACAATTTGTTACATGTTCAAGATAGTGGGAAAAACACCTAGCTCGGAAGAATTGCCACAGCCACTGTCCCTAGTGAGCAAGATATGAGTGGAAGTGGAGACAGATCGAGGCCCTATGCCCATTCCAACTCTACTAAACTCACAAGAGGAAAAGGGGTCATGGCTCCCCTTGCTCCCAGAGAGAGAGGCTGCCCACCAGCTGCGCCTCCACCTCACCCACACGATTCTTCATATGGCAGGGGGCTACCCAGGCCTGGCACTCCTGCTAGGTCCGGGCCCTAGAGTGCACCAAGAGTGAATATGCCAGGCCCAATCACCTCTCTGATTGGAATACAGGTGGAGTTAACCATGCTGCTAGGAATAAGAGGCGTATCTGCCTCTGACCTGCTGCTGCCTCCAGTCTATGCCCTAGGAGCAAGACACACTATAATTGTGAGTCTAGTGATCTCGATATCCATTGGGTCGGGCTATTCCTATGCTCTGCCTCGACAAAGCCTGGAAGATCAAAACCAGGTATTGAGTGGGTATGACCCACCGCTTTCCTATTTATGTGAGGGCAAAGTCCTGGATGCTGCTTGGTTGGTCACCGGTGCCAATCCTGGAGTTCCAAATTCCACCACAGAAGGTCACTAGAGAAATACAGATGGAAAACTTGCTAGAGTTACAGCTGCTAAAAACAGCCCTGTAGATTCCACATTTCAGGATACAGTTGCTGCAAGAGGTCAGGGATTCCAACCAGGCCTGAAGTTCTTCAGTAAAGCTGGAAGACCTAGAACCCTAACGAGCTTCAGGAAGGTAAGATACAGTTGCAAGAAAAAGTATGTGAACCCTTTGGAATGATATGGATTTCTGCACAAATTGGTCATAAAATGTGATCTGATCTTCATCTAAGTCACAACAATAGACAATCACAGTCTGCTTAAACTAATAACACACAAAGAATTAAATGTTACCATGTTTTTATTGAACACACCATGTAAACATTCACAGTGCAGGTGGAAAAAGAATGTGAACCCCTAGACTAATGACATCTCCAAGACCTAATTGGAGTGAGCTGTCAGCCAACTGGAGTCCAATCAATGAGATGAGATTGGAGGTGTTGGTTACAGCTGCCCTGCCCTATAAAAAACACACACCAGTTCTGGGTTTGCTTTATACAAGAAGCATTGCCTGATATGAATGATGCCTCGCACCAAAGAGCTCTCTGGAGACCTATGATTAAGAATTGTTGATTTGCATAAAGCTGGAAAGGGTTATAAAAGTATCTCCAAAAGCCTTGCTGTTCATCAGTCCACGGTAAGACAAATTGTCTATAAATGGAGAAAGTTCAGCACTGCTTCTACTCTCCCTAGGAGTGGCCGTCCTGTAAAGTTGACTGCAGGAGCACAGCGCAGACTGCTCAATGAGGTGAAGAAGAAACCTTGAGTGTCAGCTAAAGACTTACAAAAGTCTCTGGCATATGCAAACATCCCTGTTAGCAAATCTACTATACATAAAACACTAAACAAGAATGGATTTCATGGGAGGATACCACAGAGGAAGCCACTGCTGTCCAAGAGCACCTGGATGTTCCACAGCAGTATTGGCAAAATATTCTGTGGACAGATGAAACCAAATTTGAGTTGTTTGGAAGAAACACACAACACTATGTGTGGAGAAAAAGAGGCACAGCACACCAACATCAAAACCTCATCCCAACTGTGAAGTATGGTGGTGGGGGCATCATGGTTTGGGGTTGCTTTGCTGTGTCAGGGCCTGGACGGATTGCTATCATCGAAGGAAAAATGAATTCCCAAGTTTATCAAGACATTTTGCAGGAGAACTTAAGGCCATCTGTCCACCAGCTGAAGCTCAATAGAAGATGGGTGTTGCAACAGGACAACGACCCAAAGCATAGAAGTAAATCAACAACAGAATGGCTTAAACAGAAGAAAATACGCTTCCTCGAGTGGCCCAGTCAGAGTCCTGACCTCAACCCGATTGAGATGCTGTGGCATGATCTCAAGAAAGCAATTCACACCAGACATCCCAAGAATATTGCTGAACTGAAACAGTTCTGTAAAGAGGAATGGTCAAGAATTACCCCTGACCATTGTGCACGTCTGATCTGCAACTACAGGAAACGTTTGGTTGAAGTTATTGCTGCCAAAGGAGGTTCAACCAGTTATTAAATCCAAGGGTTCACATACTTTTTCCACCTGCACTGTGAATGTTTACATGGTGTGTTCAATAAAACCATGGTAACATTTAATTCTTTGTGTGTTATTTGTTTAAGCAGACTGTAGTTGTCTATAGTTGTGACTTAGATGAAGATCAGATCACATTTTATGACCAATTTGTGCAGAAATCCATATCATTCCAAAGGGTTCACATGCTTTTTCTTGCAACTGTACATGAGGATGGCCCATTTTTGTCTTTAGGCCGTATCAGACTCCCTGTCATTCAAATTGGCACCTATTTGCTACCCTCTCAGGTCAAGCAAAAAAGAAAAAACCCTCCTGAGATCTATTAAGCAACGTTTCAAGTCACGTGCCTCAATGAATGGACTCAAACACCACCTGCGCTCCTTGAGATGTTTTTGCTATGTTACAAGCCAGCACCCAAGGAATGGACGTACATGATTACCTGAGCTCCTTGCACCCCTCATTTGTGTTTATGGAACTCTTTGTGAAGAGCCACAAGTGTGGGACCCATTGTTCACTGCAACATTTAAGCACCTTACCCCCTGCCATGGACTCTAATGGATGTGAGCCATAGACCCAAGAATCTCTATTACCCCAATGTGGATTCCCAACAGCTGGAGAATTATGTTTTATGCATTTGTCTAGGATAGCTAGAACCCCTTCTTGGCACTATCATGGACTGCTCCTTGGGACTCTAGCCTTTTATGTACCTCTGGTAGCTAAAACTGTTAGCCTAGGTAATGTATTTATGTATAAGCACTTATGTCCTTAACCTGGTCTCTTCACAGCAATGGAAGGGAGGGGGTCAACGAGAACTGAGGCCTTGGATACCTGATGCAGGACTACCAGGAGGAGACCACAAGCACAACAGGAGGATGGCCTGCCTTTCACCATGGGGGGGGGGGGCAGGGGCGGACTGACCGGTCGGGCACTTCGGACATGGTCCGAGGGCCCGGCCGGGATGGGGGCCCGCCGCAGAAGGAGCCCAAAATGGTCGCCAATGCGACTTAGAATTTACAAATGGCAACAAGACTTTTTAGTCTTGTCGCCATTTGCGACTAGAGCCGCGCCGCAGCTCTGAATACAGCGGCGGGCACCGGAGCTGAACTATGGTGTTCACTTCTTATCAGCAGCGCAGTGGAAGAGTCTCTCCCTCCCCCCTGTGCTGCTGCCGCGGCCAATAAGAAGAGGGACAGGGGGAGGGGCTGTGGCCACTGCGCCACCAATGAAGATAACTGAGCTGTTAATACAAATACAGGAGGCGGGTGCCGGAATCAAATAGCGGCACCCGACCTCTATGACAGGGAGCGGCACCTGAGGGGTTAACTGCCGCTGATCGCAGCTCCCTGTCATAGAGGTCAGGTGCCGGCTATTTGATTCCGGCACCCGCCTCCTGTATTTGTATTAACAGTTCAGTTATCTTCATTGGTGGCGCAGTGTGCCCCCCCCAACACCCCAGTATAATAAACATTGAGTGCGCCCCCCCCCCCAGTATAATAAACATTGAGTGCGGCGCCCCCCCCCCCAGTATAATAAACATTGAGTGCGGCGCCCCCCCCCCCAAGTATAATAAACATTGGTGGCGCAGTGGGCAATGCCAATGAGGGTTAAAATAAATAAATAAAAATTAACTCACCTCCTCCAATTGATCACGTAGCTTCCGGTCTCCTGTTCTTTCTTCAGGACCTGTGGTGACGTTACTGAGCTCCATCACATGGTCCATTACCATGGTGATGGATCATGTGATGTATCATGTGATCAGCTCAGTGATGTCACCACAGGTCCTTTGACAGGTCCTGAAGAAAGAACAGGAGACCGGCTGCTACGCGATCAATTGGAGGAGGTGAGTTAATTTTATTTCTTTTTTTAACCCTCATTGGCACTGCCCACCAATGTTTATATATTTATTATACTAGGGAGGGGGGCGCACTGCGCCACCAATGTTTATTATACTGGGGTGTTGGGGGGGGCGCACTGCGCCACCAATGTTTATATGTTTATTATACTAGGGAGGGGGGGCGCACTGCGCCACCAATGTTTATTATGTTGGGGGGGGCGCACTGCGCCACCAATGTTTATTATACTGGGGTGTTGGGGGGGGCGCACTGCGCCACCAATGTTTATATGTTTATTATACTAGGGAGGGGGGCGTACTGCGCCACCAATGTTTATTATACTGGGATGTTGGGGGGGGGCGCACTGCGCCACCAATGTTTATATGTTTATTATACTAGGGAGGGGGGGCGCACTGCGCCACCAATGTTTATTATGTTGGGGGGGACGCACTGCGCCACCAATGTTTATTATACTGGGGTGTTGGGGGGGGCACTGCGCCACCAATGTTTATATGTTTATTATACTAGGGAGGGGGGGCGCACTGCGCCACCAATGTTTATTATGATGGGGGGGGACGCACTGCGCCACCAATGTTTATTATATTGACCTTCTACTACGCATTCTGCATTAAAGAATGCTATTATTTCCCCTTATAACCATGTTGTTATAAGGGAAAGTAATACAGTGAATAGACTTTCATCCTAGCAACCATGCGTGAAAATCGCACGGTTCAACCGGAAGGATGGATCCGGCATTCCGGTATTTTGAATGCCGGATACGGCACTAATACATTCCTAGGGGGAAAAATGCTGAATCCGGCATTCAGGCAAATCTTCAGTTTTTTTCGCCAGAGATAAAACCGTAGAATGCTACTTATGAATTAAGTAGGAGGAGCAGGCGCGTGACGTCAGTGAGTTGCGCTGCCGCCCGGCCTGCCTGCTACTGAGTTTGTGAGTACAGAGAGGGAGAGGATCGCAGAGGATTTCAAGTTGTTCACATATGAATATTAGTATTACAGTGAGCGGGGCCCGGTGTAATAGAATACAGTGACTGCCCCGGGCCCCGCTGCCATTACAACACCAGATGCCGGCCCCCAGACCCTGTATTGGGGATTATTCACTCACAGGGACACTGTTATGGGGGGGGGGATCTGTGGATGACACATATATAGCATAAGGTGCTATATATGTGTCACCCACAGATCCCCCCCCCCCACAACAGTGCCATCCACAGAGCCCCCACAACAGTGCCATCCACAGAGCCCCATAACAGTGCCATCCACAGAGCCCCCATAACAGTGCCATCCACAGAGCCCCCATAACAGTGCCCTCCACAGAGCCACCATAACAGTGCCATCCACAGAGCCCCCATAACAGTGCGCCATCCACAGAGTCCCCATAACACCTTTTGGTTCAAAATATTTTTTAATTTTGCTATTCCCCACCCTTCTTGTAATTGTTTCGCTACTTGTGGGCTGCGCGGGAATGAGTTGTCACTTCGGTGCGCAATCCCGTCCTGCAGCGCGTGATCCCGCAAGAACCGCCGCTGTAGGTCACGGATCACGCGCCGCAGGATGGGATTGCATACCGAAGTGACTGAACTCATGCCCATGTAGCCCGCAAGTAGCGGATCAGTGGAACAAGTACAAGGTGGGTGGGGGGATGATCTGTGGGGTTGCCCAGGCGGCTAGGCCCTTCACAGTAGTTATTAACCCCTTTCAGCAGTCCCCCATTCACTGAAGGGGGACTGCTGAAAGGGATTAATAACTACTGTGAAGGGCCTCCACCCCTTTCACAGTAGTTATGCCCAGATATGTGCCCCCTTCACAGTAGTTATGCCCACACTGCTTCTAACAGAGGCTCACTAATGGACGCTGAGATTAGATCACCCCATATGAAAGCATTGAATCAATGCTTTCCTATGGGAAAAAATCTGACCCTGGAGGTCATCATGCAGAGTGTGAGGACGTCCAGCGTCAGATACCAGACCAAAGGTCTGTTTTACTCCAGGAAGCCCTCAGGTGGCTGCCAGCGACTAGAGGCCGACTTATTGCTGGAACGTAAACAATGCAGTTTCTCTAGAACATTGCAGCTCGATTTGCAAAAGGGACACTGTACCCAGACCACATCAATGAGCTGAAGTGGTCTGGGTGCCTTTTGTGTCACTTTAACTTTGAAATCTTATTAAAGATTGTGTAGGGTGTGGCTGGAGGCGGGGCATGGAGGCGGGACAAGGGTGGGGCTTGCAGCAGAACATGGGTGGGGCCTGTAAGGGGGCCCTTGATTTATTTTGCCCGGGGGCCCTGAGGGGCATTTGTATTTACCTCCCATATTTTTCAAGTTAGCTTGCACCTTCTGCCATACCGATGAAAGAGATGACGAAAACCGTTCCTCTTCGGGAACCCCAGAAGACCCCCCCTCTTTGAAAGTACAGAATTGGGGATGAAAACCATATGCACCAAGAAATGGTGACTTGCCAGTGGATTCCTGACGACGATTATTTATGGCAAACTCAGCTAACGGTAAATATGATGACCACAACTCTTGGTTTTCAGACACAAAACATCTTAGATATGTCTCAAGGTTTTGGTTGGTACGCTCAGTCTGTCCATTCGACTGAGGATGGAAAGCAGAGGAAAAGGACAAGTGTACCCCCAAACAAGAACAAAAAGCTTTCCAAAATTTAGAAATAAACTGGGTACCCCGATCCGAAACAACATCGGAGGGGACCCCGTGAAGCTTCACGATTTCACTGACGAATACCTGAGCAAGAGTCTTAGCATTAGGTAGTGCGGGTAACGCAATGAAGTGTACCATTTTGCTAAACCTGTCCACTACTACCAAAATAACTGTTTTACCCGCAGACAAAGGTGATTCAGTGATAAAATCCATTGACAGATGTGTCCACGGTCTATTGGTGAATGACGAGTGGTAATAGAGACCCTGCAGGACGTGTATGTGAAACTTTTGCGCGCGCACAGGTAGAACAAGAAGACACAAAATCCAATACATCCTGACGCAACCTTGGCCACCAAAAACGACGAGACAATAGTTCCAAGGTTGCTTTACTACCCGGGTGCCCAGCAAGTGCCGAATTATGATGTTCCTTTAATAATTCGAAACGTAAGTTCAACGGTACAAACAATTTCTCTGAGGGGCAAGAGACCGGGGCGTCCCCCTGGGCCTCTAACACCTTCCCCTCCAAAACAGAGTGTACCGCAGAAACAACCACTCCTCTTTGAAGAATGGGTACCGGATCACTCACATTACCCCCTCCAGGGAAACAACGAGATAGTGCATCAGCCTTGGTGTTCTTTGCCCCAGGACGATAGGTAATCACAAAGTTAAACCTGGTAAAAAATAGCGACCACCTAGCCTGTCTAGGGGTGAGACGCTTAGCTGATTCGAGGTACAGAAGGTTTTTGTGGTCCGTAATTACAGTGACGGGGTGGATTGCCCCCTCTAAGAAATGACGCCACTCCTCAAACGCAAGTTTAATAGCTAATAGTTCCCTATTGCCAATATCGTAGTTCTTTTCTGCTGCAGATAGTTTTTTAGAAAAGAAAGCACAAGGACGCCATTTGCCAGGAGACGGACCCTGAGACAGCACCGCCCCCACTCCCACCTCTGACGCATCGACTTCAACAATAAAAGGCTGAGAGACATCAGGTTGGACCAGTACAGGTGCTGAGGTAAACCTCTCTTTTAGAGAGGAAAAAGCAACTTTAGCGGCGTCAGACCATTTAGAAAAATCAGTCCCCTTCCTAGTCATGTCAGTAAGCGGTTTTACAATAAGTGAATAATTTTTTATGAATTTCCTATAGAAATTCGCGAAGCCCAAGAACCGTTGTAGTGCTTTGAGGTTCTCAGGAAGATCCCAATCTAAAATTGCCTGGACCTTCCTAGGATCCATACGGAAACCTGACGCAGATAAAAAATAACCCAGGAATTGTATCTCCTGAACGGCGAAGACACATTTTTCAATTTTAGCATATAATTCATTCGTCCGTAGGACCTGCAGTACTTGTCTGACATGCACCTCATGTGTTTTCAGATCGGACAAATAAATTAAAATATCATCTAGGTATATTACCACAAACCTGCCGATTAGATGACTAAAAATGTCATTAACGAAATGTTGAAAGACGGCAGGAGCATTGGTCAGACCGAAAGGCATAACTAGATTTTCATAATGCCCCTCAGGGGTGTTAAACGCTGTCTTCCACTCATCCCCCTCCTTAATACGAATCAGATTGTAGGCACCCCTAAGATCAAGTTTGGAGAACCACCTAGCACCCGCAATCTGATTAAACAGGTCAGGAATGAGAGGAAGAGGGTATGGGTCTCGGATGGTTATCTGATTTAATTCGCGAAAATCTAAGCAAGGACGCAGGCCCCCATCTTTCTTTTTAACGAAGAAAAACCCTGCAGCCACGGGTGAAGAAGAGGGTCTGATGTGTCCCTTAGCCAAGCTCTCGGAGATATAATCTTTCATGGCTTGTCTCTCTGGACCCGAAAGATTATATAACCTGGTCTTGGGTAATTTTGCGCCGGGAATAAGGTTAACCGGGCAATCATAAGGACGATGAGGTGGTAACTTCTGACAACCCTTTTCAGAAAAAACATCCTCAAAGTCCGAAATAAATGTAGGTAGGGTAGTTATGGAGGCGACTAAGCAATTGCTATTTAAGCAATTTTCTCTGCACTGCTCACTCCACTCCAATATCTCCCTGGCCTGCCAATCCACCACTGGATTGTGCGCTACCAACCAGGGAAAACCCAGCACTACCGGAGTGGGAAGCCCCTCCAGAACGTAACCTGAAAGCATCTCGTTATGGTGGTCCCCTACCCGAAGGTGTAAATTATGAACCATGTGCGTGAGGTTTCTCTGAGACAGGGGAGCAGAATCAATAGCGAATATGGGAATGGGTCTCATATAATGCAAGCGCATCCTTAACCCTTTCGGATAACCCAGAGCAGAACTGACTCCTGAGAGCCGGGTCGTTCCATTGGGTATCCGTAGCCCACCTACGGAAGTCAGAGCAATACTCCTCTACCGGCCGCTCTCCTTGTAAGAGTCTCCGTAATCTTGATTCAGCCAGGGCGACTCGGTCAGGGTCATCATATATTAGACCCAAGACCCCAAAAAACTCATCCACTGACCGAAGAGCCTGGGAATCAGTAGGTAAAGAGAACGCCCAGGACTGCGGATCCCCCTGCAGCAGGGAAATAACAACCCCCACCCGCTGATCTTCATTACCAGAGGAGTAAGGGCGCAGTTTAAAATATAACTTACAGGCCTCACAGAATGTCAAAAACTTGTCCCTTCCCCCAGAAAATCTGTCAGGGAGAGGGACCTTGGGTTCCGCAACAACCTGGTTACCAGTAGCAACCGCTGGGCTTGCAGTCAGTTGTAATTGCTGCTGTTGCTGGAGGACCGACGCCTTCAATCCTACCACCTCCAAAGACAGGCCATGAAATTGTTTGGACAGAGCAGCAATTTGATCCATACTGGATTCTAAGTAGGTAAAAAAAAAAATATTATTTTTTTACCTACACAAAATAATGGCCAGAGATAATGTAATGACCGACGACACGCACAGGGAGGAAAACAGGGAAAGCCCTGCCCAAGGGAGAGGGAAAGGTGGTGACCCCTAACTCACCTTGCGGCTGGCACCTGACTGCCCTGACGTCCCTAGACGGGTTCCTCACCCGTGCGGCGATCGCGTGCCTAAACCCTGGCTTTCCCTAATATGAGCCCTGGATAGTGAACAGGCCGGTGGGATCGCTAGTCCACACCACTATCACTAAGAGGGAAACACCAGGGAGAGGACAGACAAAACATACAAACACATACACCCAGGTGGGCGACCACAATAAACCAAAAAGGTCCAACAGGGATCTGGAGGGTAGCGTACTGGACCAACTACCAGCGAACGCAGCAACACAGCTCCAGAAGGTCAGAATAGATGTCCAGGCAGGAAGCTCTATCTCTGGCAACCAGAGAAGTGTGAGAGAGAAATATAAGGAGGTCTGGGAGTGCTGGACAAGGAACAGCTGAGGAGAAGGAGCTACGGATCCCTGAGTGAGCCAAAAGGGTTTGCTAAGCAAACCCAGAAAGCTACCATAAGGAAAACAGCCCTATCTTAAATAGAGCGTGCAGCCAACCGCTGCGACTTCCTGACCCCGGGTATAACGGAGTCAGGCGTGGTCCTCGACACCCTCGTGACATTTTTATCGCGAATATAGGTACTTCGAACGCAAATTTTCGTAATGCGAATTTTCGTAATGCGATTTTTCAATTGCCGAATAAAAACATGATTCCTCCCTGCTTCTTGCATGTGGGCCAATGACTCATTGGCCCACAAGCAAGAAGCAGGGAGGAATCATGACTTTAAATGGGATAAATGATGAATAGTCTAAAAAACTAATATATAGCACTATATCGAATATATTTGTTTTTTTGAATATTCGTAATATTCTAAAACAAGAATATATAGCAATATAGCGAATATTCGAAAAAAACGAATATAGAGCAAAATAGTTAATATAGTGTTATAATCTTCTTTGTCTAATAGTTGTAATTTTTTTTTCATCTGAAGTTCAGATTGGAAAAAAATTTCAACTATTAAAAAAAAAGCTTATAGCACTATATTAGCTAAATTGTTCTATATTCATGTTTTTTTCGAATATTCGTAATATTCTAAAACAAGAATATATAGCAATACAGCGAATTTTCGAAAAAAAACGAATGTAGAGCAATTTAGCTAATATAGTGCTATAATCTTTTTTTTTCAATAGTTGAATTTTTTTTCCAATCTGTACTTCAGATAAGAAAAAAATTACTATTAGACAAACAAGATTATAGCACTATGTTAGCTAAATTGCTCTACATTAGTTTTTTTCGAATATTCGCTGTATTGCTATATATTCTTGTTTTAGAATATTACGAATATTTGAAAAAAATAATATATTCGATATAGTGCTATGACTCATTGGCCAACATTTTTCACATTCCGAAAATTTGCATATTACGTGATTATTACCTTGTCGATTTTTCGAGTAAAAAAAAATCGTAGAATATACCGAATATTCGAATTTGCGAATATTCTACTAAATATTCGTGAAATATCGCGAATTCGAATATGACCCCTGCCGCTCATCACTAGTAGCGAATGGATTTTCCTTGAATGGCGGTAAAAAATTACTAATTGGAACCCTTGGAACAAATCCAATGAACACACAAACAGACAGAATGACATGTTATACCTAGTTGGTGTGGGGTACACGTTCTCAGGGGAAATACAAACAGATACAATTATGGAGGACATGTAGGAACCCATTGGTATCTTACTCTGGACAGTACTCTATGAGATGCTGCAATGTAGGGAGATCTCCTTTGGCCGCTGCATAGTGTACAGGGAGTGCTCCAGTATCTGTTGCTACCATTGCGTCATTCGTCCCAAATCGTAACAACCATCCAATTATTTCTTGGTGGCCAAACCTGGCGGCTAAGTGCAGAATAGTGGCACCAGAATTGTCCCTGTCCTGGAACACAGAAAAAAAAAGTATTATTGAATGCATTCTTACTGCAATTTACATTAATAGGATCAAAACGCATGTAGTTAGACTCAAAGGGAATCTGTCAGCTCCGAAACACCCCCCAAACTAGAGTGAGCGGAGTATAGTGTGAGGCAGAGACTGTTTATGTAATTTTTATCTTCATACTCACTTGAATTCCGATACGGTGTTCCAACTAACCAGCAGTAAGATGCACCGAGAGGACTCCTGAGCTTAGCATATAATGGAGAGGACTCAAAGAGGAGTCCTCTTAATGCATTTTACTGCTGGTTTGTCAGAGCACAGTGTCAGAATGCATGTGATTATGAAGATAACAATTTCACAATCGTACTCAGCACCACTTACACTATACACTGCTTACTCTAGTTTGGGGGGTGTTTTGTAGCTGACAGATTCCCTTTAAAATGTCCCTATCTCTACAGAAGCTTTCCAAAGAAACCTGCAGTTTAACTTATTTGAAACATTATACTAATATACCATAGAGATACAAAGTGTTATTCCTGTAGTACTGATAAATGTTCCTCTGTACCTTCTGCATATACATTTCAGTTATGTCTTACTACCACTATGGAGCAAAATGTATGTATCTTATATTTAGGTTGATATTAGCCCCCCTAGTGAAAGCATCATATACTCAAGATCTGTACAGTATGGGAGTTGAAGAAACAAAACTGTATACAGCGAAATCTGCTTAGTGCAGTTTTATACTGTGGATTAACTATTAATGGTTGTTAGATATTCGTGTCTTGTGGATTTGGTAGCTCAGCATTAGAACTCAAGCCACTCATCCTCCCCTCCTCCCTAGGTTTTTCGCCTGGCTGTTAAATCACCAGCCTAGCCAGTATTACCAGCAGGAGGCTGGCGTGAGTATTTCATTTTTACCAGTTACATTATTTGCAGGCAATTTTCAGTATCCAAGGAGGTCTGCAGGTATTAAGCTTAAAAAAAAAAACAGCTCATATCTCTAGCTGCTATACAGTCTGAGATATTCCAGACAGAAGTTGCCCCTCCCTGAACCAGTCAGTGTGGAGGAGGAGAGGGAGAACCAGTAGGGGAAATGCTGACAGGCTGCAGAGAGAGGAGGAGAGGCACAGATCGTCTTTTCCTTGTGCAACTATTGTCACGGAACCATGAACCAGACGTACAACAAGGGATAAGTGAAAATAAGAAGGCTTTATTGAAAATAAAGCTGTAAAGCAAAAGTCCAAACGGATGGCGAAACCGAAGCAGAGTCTTTGCGAAGCCAGAGGTCAGGAACCAGAAGGGTAGTCAGACGAAGCCAGGATCAGGAACCAGCAGGGTAGTCAGACGAAGCCAGGATCAGGAACCAGCAGGGTAGTCGGACGAAACCAGGAACAGGAACCAGCAGGGTAGTCGGACGAAACCAGGATCAGGAACCAGAAGCAGCAGCAGTCTAGAAGCATGTGAACACAGGAGGACCAAGCAAGGAACTGAAGCCACAGACCTCCTATATATATGAGCTGGGCATCCAGCTCCTCCCAGTGGGAAGGAGGAGCCGCAGGGTGGGAGGCTACAAGAAACCCAGAAACCAAGATGGCCGCCAGCACATGTCAAACGAAGGAGAACAGCAAGAAGGTAAGACCATGACAGTACCTCCCCCTCAAGGGCCCCTCCTCCGCGGAGTAAAGAACGGTTTCTGAGGGAAGCGTGCGTGGAAGGCTCGGAGCAAGGCAGGAGCATGGACATCTGCGGAGGGAACCCAGGAACGCTCCTCTGGACCATAACCACGCCAATGGACCAAAAACTGCACCCGACCGCGGACCAGGCGTGAGTCCAGGATATTGCTCACCTCATACTCCTCACGATTACCCACTTGGACCGGACGAGGCCGAGGAACCGAGGAAGTGAAACGATTACACACCAGTGGCTTCAACAGGGAGACATGAAACACGTTGGAGATCCGCATGCCAGGAGGAAGCGCAAGGGCATAGGCTACCGGGTTTACCCTGCGAAGCACTCGGAAGGGACCAACAAAGCGAGGCGCCAGCTTGGGAGTGGGCACTCGAAGGTTGAGGTTGCGGGTGGACAACCATACACGGTCTCCGACCTGGTAGGAAGGAGCAGGCGCTCGTCTGCGATCAGCCTGGAGTCTCTGGCGCTGCGCAGAGACCTCAAGGGACTTCTGGATCAGTACCCAAGAAGCACGTAGGACGGAAAGGTGATCCTCCACAGCCGGAATATCCTGGGGAGAGAATACCTCCGGTAACACGGCAGGTTGGAACCCATAATTGGCCATGAAGGGAGACGTCCCAGAGGAAGAGTTCACCGCCGTGTTCCTGGCAAACTCAGCCCAAGGCAGGAGGTCAACCCAATTGTCTTGGTGATCGGAGACATAGCAACGAAGGAATTGCTCCAAGGCCTGATTGGATCGTTCTGCGGCCCCATTGGACTGAGGGTGGTAGGCCGAGGAGAAGGAGAGATGAATCCCCAACTGGGAGCAAAAGGCGCGCCAGAAGCTGGACACAAACTGACTCCCCCGATCCGACACAATCTCCTTGGGCAAACCGTGCAACCGGAAGACCTCCCTGGCAAAAATCGTGGCCAACTCTTGTGCAGAGGGTAACTTCTTGAGAGGAACACAGTGGCACATTTTGGAAAACCGATCCACAATCATGAGAATGACCGTATGGCCTCGGGATGCAGGGAGGTCCACAATGAAATCCATCCCCAGGTGTGACCATGGGCGCTCCCCGGTGGCTATGGGTTGCAGAAGGCCCAACGGAAGGTGCCGAAGGGACTTACTCTGGGCACAAACGGAGCATGCCGCTACATATGCGGCGATGTCGGAACGTAGGGAAGGCCACCAGAACAGACGTGAAACAGCCCAGGACAGCTGATTCTTTCCAGGATGCCCCGCGGTCTTGGAGTTATGGTAGGTTCGCAACAACCGAGTGCGCAACTCCTCAGGCACAAAACATCTGCCGTTGGGTCTCCCAGAGGGAGCACCAGATTGAGCCGCCAAAATCTGCTCACCCAGGGGAGAGGTCAGGCTGGTGCGAATGGCGGCCAAGATCTGATTCGGAGGTATGACCGAAGTCGGAATCGACTCCTCCCTGGACAGCTCGGAGTACTGCCGTGATAAGGCATCCGCCCTGATGTTCTTGGAACCGGGTAGGTAGGAGACCACGTAATTAAAACGTGACAAGAACAGAGCCCATCTGGCCTGACGTGGTGTCAATCTCTTGGCCTCAGAAAGGTAGGTCAGATTCTTGTGGTCCGTCAGGATGAGGACCGGAACCACCGAACCCTCGAGCAAGTGCCTCCATTCTTTAAGGGCCTGCACGATGGCCAATAACTCCCTGTCACCAATCTGATAGTTGCACTCCGCGGAAGACAGTTTCCGGGAGTAAAACCCACAAGGAAGCAGAGGACCCTCTGGTGTTCTACGCTGAGACAGAAGGGCGCCTACTCCCGTCTCAGACGCGTCCACCTCGAGGACAAAGGGCAACCCAGGGTTGGGATGCGACAGAATCGGAGCCGACACAAAGGCGGACTTTAGAGCCTCAAAAGCTCGGATGGCCTCGAGCGGCCAGACCTGGGAATTACTGCCCTTCCTGGTCAGATCCGTGAGAGGCTTGGCTAGCATGGAAAAGTCCCTGATGAACTTCCGATAATAATTGGCGAAGCCCAAAAAGCGCTGCAGGGAACGAAGACCACTGGGCTGGGGCCACTGTAAGACAGCCAAAACCTTCTCAGGATCCATGGAGAACCCCTCAGCGGAAATGATGTAACCTAAGAAGGTTACCTGGGATCGGTGAAATTCGCATTTCTCAAGCTTACCGAACAGCTTGTTCTCTCGTAACCGTTGCAACACTCGTCTGACATCCAGAATGTGGGCCTCCATGGATTCAGAATATACCAAGATGTCATCCAAATAGACCACCACACACTGCTGCAACAGGTCACGGAAAACATCGTTGATGAATTCCTGAAAGACTGCGGGCGCATTGCACAACCCAAAGGGCATAACCAAGGATTCATAATGACCGGTCCTGGTGTTAAACGCGGTCTTCCACTCATCGCCCGCCTTGATCCTTACCAGGTTATATGCCGCCCTCAGGTCGAGTTTGGTAAAGACCGTGGCCCCTTTAAGGCGATCGAACAGCTCGGAAATCAAGGGTATCGGGTAAGCGTTCTTGATCGTGATGCGATTGAGACCCCTGTAATCGATGCAAGGCCTCAACTCACCGCCCTTCTTTTTCACAAAGAAAAATCCAGCCCCTGCCGGGGACGAGGATTTGCGAATGTGTCCGCGTGAAAGCGCCTCCCTCACGTACTCCTCCATGGCCTCATTCTCCGCTACCGACAGTGGATAGACTTTGCCACGAGGAGGAACGGCACCAGATTGTAACTCTATGGCACAATCGTATGGGCGGTGCGGAGGTAGGGCAACCGCGCGCACCTTATCGAATACATCCCGGTACTCCTCGTATTCAGGAGGCAACAGAGAGTCCGAGGAAGTACACAGCAACTTGACAGACCCATGGATGCAACTAGCCCCACACTGCGGTGACCACGAGAGGATCTCGGCCGATCTCCAATCGAAAGTCGGATTATGCTTCCGGAGCCAGGGGTACCCCAAGACCACCGAGTAGTGTGGAGACGAAATAACCTGGAGGCAGACCGACTCTCTGTGAACGGCACCAATGGCTACCCCACTGGAAGGGTCTCATGAGTCACGTGTGGCGGCAGAAGGGGTCTGCCGTCTATCGCCTCAAGAGCCAGTGGGGAACCTCGAGCCTGCAGAGGAATGGAATTGGCGGCAGCGAACACATTATCAATGAACAAACCACCAGCACCAGAGTCCACCAACGCCTGGGTTGTCACCGAGCCCCCGACCCAGGAGAGGACAACAGTGATCAGTGGTTTGTCAACACGGGAAACCGGGGGACGAGGAGACTCCACCCAAGATCTGCCCCCGACAGGATCTCAGGTGCGAGCGTTTCCCGGACGGTTCGGACATGCCAACCGAAAATGCCCACCGAGACCACAGTACATGCATCGGCCCTCGCATCTCCGGAGTACCCTCTCCCCCTCGGACAGGCGAGCAAACCCCAGCTGCATGGGTTCACCCCCAGACAAGTCATCCCCAGGAGGCATGGGAGGAGAGGGAGGCACGGGTGGGACAGCAAACGTAGGCGCCAATCTGTTAGAAAACCTCCGCAGGCTCTCCTTAAAGGAAGGTCTCTCCCTGAGTCTGGTGTCAATCAAAATCAGGAAAGAAATAAGAGACTCGAGCTCCACTGGTAGGTCCTTAGCTGCAACCTCATCCTTCAAGGCATCCGAGAGACCATGAGAGAAAGCAGCGACCAGAGCCTCATTATTCCAGCCCACCTCTGCTGCCAGGGTACGAAACTCAATGGCGTATTCAGCTACGGATCGTGAACCCTGTCTGATGGACATAAGGAGCTTCGCAGCAGAGGCAGCACGAGCCGGCACATCGAATACCTTCCGAAGAGAAGCAACAAAACCGGAAAACTCGGCAACCACCGGATTGTTGTTCTCCCATAAAGGGCTGGCCCAGGCCAAGGCCTTGTCCGAGAGCAGCGAGATCAAGAAGCCCACCTTTGATCTCTCAGTGGGAAAGGCATGTGGCAGCAACTCGAAATAAATGCCCACCTGGTTAAGGAAACCTCGGCACTGAGTTGGCTCTCCCCCAAAGCGCTGTGGAAGAGGGACAGAACCGGTCATACCCCGAAACACCGCAGGTGCAACAACAGGTGTCGGGGTAGACTCTGGCGCAACAATCGGAGCGGCAGTAGGAGCGGGCCCAGGAGCGACAACCGACCCATCGGCAACGGGAGCGAAATGAGCCGTGCGTTCAAGCAGGGTTTGCAACGCCACAGCGAACCGACCCAACAGGTGATCCTGCTGATCAAGTCTGGCAACCAGCGTGGGTAGCGAGGATGGCCCTGTACCGTCAGAATTCATGGCTTGGTCCTAATGTCACGGAACCATGAACCAGACGTACAACAAGGGATAAGTGAAAATAAGAAGGCTTTATTGAAAATAAAGCTGTAAAGCAAAAGTCCAAACGGATGGCGAAACCGAAGCAGAGTCTTTGCGAAGCCAGAGGTCAGGAACCAGAAGGGTAGTCAGACGAAGCCAGGATCAGGAACCAGCAGGGTAGTCAGACGAAGCCAGGATCAGGAACCAGCAGGGTAGTCGGACGAAACCAGGAACAGGAACCAGCAGGGTAGTCGGACGAAACCAGGATCAGGAACCAGAAGCAGCAGCAGTCTAGAAGCATGTAAACACAGGAGGACCAAGCAAGGAACTGAAGCCACAGACCTCCTATATATATGAGCTGGGCATCCAGCTCCTCCCAGTGGGAAGGAGGAGCCGCAGGGTGGGAGGCTACAAGAAACCCAGAAACCAAGATGGCCGCCAGCACATGTCAAACGAAGGAGAACAGCAAGAAGGTAAGACCATGACAACTATACATGACCACATGGGAAGAGTAAGGCTTGGTTCACATTGGGGTTTTATTTCAGTTGTTTTACTCCATAATAGGAGTCAAGCAATGAGTGGCCTGACAAACCCCATTGATTATAATGGGATTTGGTTTCCATTAGAAAACATGCCACTTACTGAACAAAAAAGTGCATCATGTTGCACTATTTTGTCCCATACTAGTGACGGACCGAGTTCTGGCCCATCTAATCACTCCTCTGTACCTAATTAGGCTTGATGCCAAGACCCAGATGTTTTCCAGTATCCGATGCACACAGTCAGATTATTTGCACCAAGCAAGTATAAAGTAATAGTACATACATCAGTAAAGTTTACATTTCACACTGTCCTTATCCTGTTCATGTCCTTATCTTGTTCATACCCGATCTTTAGTGCAAAACATGCAGACAGCTTCTGTAGTTATACAAGTTAATGTTACATTAGAAAACCTATCACTTGCATAGGCAAAAAGTGCATTATCTTGCACTATTTTGTTCCATATTAATGACGGAGCCTCTGATCCTGATGTGAATGAAGCCTAACATGGACTTCTGTGCATGTTATCAATCCACCATCAATGATAGAGCATACTTTTTTTTCCAGAAAATGAATGAAAAGATGAGTGCTTGGCCATCTAATCACTCCTTTGTGCCTAATTAGGTTGCTTTATTGATGCCAAGATGTTTTCTAGAGTCCGGTACAGTCAAATTATTTGTACCAAACACATACATTCATCAGTAAAGTTTGCATTTCACACTGTATCCTGTTCATATACAATCTTTATCATAAAACATGTGCACTGCTTTTCTAGTGATACCAGTTAGGCTAGTTTTACACTAGCGACAGCCTTCTCCTAGTCAATGGGGCCGGAGCGGACCTCCGGCGGCACGCGTGCACTAGCGGCAGCACAGATCTGGCAGGCTGTTCACCCGCCGGAACAGCCTGCCGGAGAAGGCTGCCGCTAGTGTGAAAGCAGCCTTACACATTACAGTGATAAGGACTATCACTAGAGAGGAATACTGTATCTAATAGATTTCTGCCAGATGGAGAAGCTTTCAGTCAGTTAGAAAAGACATTGGGGTCATAATATAAGCGCATCCTCCAGTGTCACAGGCGATATCAAAGACTGGCGTAAAACACTGTTCTTTGATAAATGATCCACATACAGAGTACTTTGCAACAATATTATCAAATATCACATGCTGTTTTTTTTAAAAGTGATGCATCTTTAAACCTAACAGTTATGTCTAGAGATGCTATTCCAGTTTACTTATACAATCCCCATAATTCAGTGTTTTTTGCAACTTTTTAAAAAGTCTCTGTTGATAAACCTGGAGTAAAACTCATTGACATAGCTATAAGAATTGAAGAAAAAAGGAAAGCAAAATGCCGGCGCAATCACCAGAAGACTTGTAGACAGCAGCAGTAGCTGCAGTCGTCAACACATTTCAAGGACAGATCCTGTGAATGTGCCTGCCGGAGGATGTGCCTAATTTATGACGAAGAGCACACCTCATCATAAATGAAGAGCATCCTTCTACAGCCGTGCACCTAGATTGAAATCTACTCCAGTTTGTATCTGAAGTAAACTGACATAAATGATGCAAAGGGTTCAGGGCCAATGGCCCTTGTCCATACTATGCACCTGCAGACTCCTTTTTTAGAAAGTCGTGAAGCTGGTGTAGAAACGCAACTTGTGCCTAAATTTAGGTGCAATGGCGTTTAAAAAGCCACAAATTTGCTGTTTGCAAATTTTTAACACCAGTTTTTTACCCATGTAAACGTGGACAGGTATCCTTTGGATAGGTCATTAGTATCTGATTGGTGGGGTCCGAAACTTGGAGAGCTGTTTGAAAAGGCACCGGCACTAGCAGTCGCAACGTAGCCTTCTCACAGCTGTTCCTAGGCCAATGACAACAGGTTCATCGGTCACATGGCGTAGGTTTAGCTCACTCACCCAGAAGTGTGGTGCTGTGCTGGGTAAGCTGTGAGAAGGCCGTGGCGCTCACAGGAGCGCTGCTGCCTTCTGCAGCTGATCAGCGGGGATCCCGGGTGTCGGACCCCCACAGATCAGATACTGATTACCTATCAAGAGGATAGGTCATCAGAATTAAAGTCTTGGAAAACCCTTTTAACCCTTGTCTCACAGTGAATCACATTACAGTATAGCTTTAACCCTTTTGACAGTGACCCAGTAACTTTTTGGTAGTGAACCACCGGGTCACTGCGCTCTTGCCCAAGCAATCAATCAGAATTCAGCTTTGAGTTTTTCAGCAGGTTGCTATGATAACACTTCCAAATTTTGGTTTCGTAAATTTTTGAATATGAGGCCCAATGAGTTGGTAATCAGCACATAACTTTTCATTCTATAAATATCTTCCGATACAGCCAAGAACTGTTTCATTTGCCATCTCATCCTATTGCACCGCACTGTCCTGCCTGTTTATCCCATCTCTCTCACACTCCATAGCTTTTTACACAAATTACCTGTAATGCTTTTAAGCTATAAGCACATCACATGCTTTCACCATCCATCCAACATTGTGAAAGCCGATTAACAGCTCATTTGCATTTATTGTCTTATGTCTCATGCTGTAAAACAGCCCTGACAACAAACAGGCCAGAAGGAGTATATTGTCTACTGCTGGCCCAACAGGGTTTTCATCAACATCCTATAAAATAATCATTTATGAACGAAGCTGTAATTTTTTAATTTATTTCTTTTACCTTTATTGCTCCTAACTTTCTGTTCTGGGCTGTGGTCACATGACCTTGTCCATGCAGCTCTTTCTCATTTCCTGTGATGTTATGTCCATGGGCAGGTCAGTGATAGGGAAGTGTCTATGTAACTAGCGGGGTGGGAGGAGCTATAAACTAGCTGGGTGTTAGGTGGAGTGTCTATGTAACTAGCTGGGTGGGAGGAGCTATAAACTAGCTGGGTGTTGTTAGGGGCAGTGATAGGGGAGTGTCTATGTAACTAGCTGGGTGGGAGGAGCTATAAACTAGCTGGGTGTTGTAAGGGTTAGTGCTGGTGCTGTGGCAAAGAAAGAAGTGCCTCATAGGATTGGTTGGATACAGAAACAGGAAGTGCTACATACAGGATGGAGACAAACCAGAGTGATTTGTGTACACGTTGAAAACGAGTCAGGAGAGTCCAAATTGAAAAAAAAAGCAGATGTCCATGAGGTAAGTAACTGCATGAGCATGGACAGGTCATCAGTATCTGATCGGTGGAGGTCCGACACCTAGGACCCTGCCAATCATCTGTTTGAGAAGGGACCAGTGCTCCTATGAGCGCCGCGGTCTTCTCGCAGCTCACCATCAGAGGGGCTGTGCTTGGTATCAAGCTCATTCCTATTCACTTCTATGAGGCTGAGCTGCGCCTAGGCCATGTGTGAGATGGGGAAACAGCAATCCTTGTCTGTTTTTGTAAATTAAATTAAAAGTTCTGGACTGACATTCTGCTGTTTGGCCACAAGATGCTGCTGTTTCCTAAACACAGCTACAGACTGCACATATGTCTCCATATTCATGAGAGGTAGAGTTACACACAGAGCCTGGAGAGGAAGAGAAAGACAGAGCAGCCATCTTAGAGGGAGGTGAAACTAAGGAACTGTGTGAGCAAATAATCTGACGACATCCAGGTGATACCAGAGATACCAGAGCTGCAGCTAAGTGAAGCTGATCGTGTCCAAGACCCTGATTCTGTCCAGAGGGAGGAAGATTGCATCCAGGAACGCTGATGAGAACAGAGGAACAAAGCAACATACACTGCGGTACCGCATGCTTGTTGGAGAGACGTTTGTTCTGTTCAGAGTCACCAGCGGATGCAAATCAGACCCGGGACGGTAAGATTGTGCACACACCTCATCACCGTGTTGGCGCCTAGAGACTGAGGCCAGGACTGTAGTTAGCTAGTTACGGTTTCTGTTTGTGTCAGGCCACAAGTGTTACTCTTGTTCATTTCAAGGACTTCATAAATTAAAGCGACATTTCACATTGGGGAGCTTATAAAATTCTCACAAAGTCAAGCCAGGCTGGCGTTTTCTTGCTCAGGAGGAATACTCAGGCACGTGCTACAGGACTATATGAGAGGGCGAATACTGTAGAACTTGTTAAGATTGTTAGCTGTTGTGCTGCACCGCAGGATAGTCCGTAACACACACCCATACAGTGGTTCTTGTTTTTAGGGTAAATGATTTCACTTTTCTCCTTCATCCATCGGAGGGCGCCTGTCACGGCTGAGGGTGGGGGAAACGCTCAGCCGTGCGATGTCAATAATAAAGGGTAGCTGCTGGGCCAGGACAGGAATCAGGGAGCAGGTCACCTCCTAACGCATCCCTAAATCTGACCCTGACTCCTAGCTGTATGAGCCAACCCTGATGGTAGGAGGGCTCATACTCCGTAACCTAGGGTCCCTACTAGCCCTCAGGATAGCCCTGGAACAAGGAGCAGGGTAAGACGACCTGTTCCTCCTAGGCACGGATGAACAGGAGTCTCACTGGCCAAGCTGCAAGGAATGGGGAACATATACAGCAGATGGCAATGGCAGGTAGTGAAACTAGTACAACACCTACCTGCCACAGACACACAGACCGGAACCCGTGCACAAGTGCTAATGGCCACACCAAACACAAAAGGACACAGCACACACACAAAGCACACAGGAACCCAGAAACCATAAGCTGCAACAAACAGAGACACCACTAGACATAGCATAACATAAGAAGATCAATGTCTAAACATTACTTATGACCACAAGGGTGGCCCTCACTGGACAGATTGTATATGAGACCAGGAGGATGACTCCAGCAAACACCATGGCTGGAGTACCCCTCTGCTACTGGCATCCAGCAGGAGCTAAATAGCCCAAGTAGCCACACCCACACACAGACACACCCAGTAGTCACTCACTATGAAGGGAATTAACCCTTCCAACACCAGGCAAGGGAAGAAAACCACTTAAAGGGGAAGTGTAAACACAAACATCACACTCCACCTGTTACCGCCGGCAACGGCATGCGAGGCAACCATGTCCTGAGAAACAGCCAGAAGGCCGAGACACTGCCACCACATGCACACAACACCACACATTGCCACAGGCAACCGCAAGTGAAGGAAAGTGTCACAAAACACACCTATAGGCCGTGACAGCGCTGTGCTGTGCAGCACAAGGGTCTCAGCCTTTGGGTTGGGTGTATGTAAATTGACTGTATATTCTCAGCATTTGGGGTTGTGTTTATTGCCACATTTAGGGAAAATTCTGTTTTGGCAAAGGCTGGTGGGGGTTGCTTTTCTCGTACGTGACTTCACTGTATCCTGAGGAGCCCACTCCGGTACACGGCTTACACATGTGACCGATGAATGTGTCATCACTGGCCTAAGCAAAGCTGGAAAAGGCTGTGGTGCTACTGCAAGCACCACTGCCTTCTCAAGCAGTTGATCAGTGGGGATCCTGGGTGTTGGACCCCCATCGATCAGATACTGAAGACCTATCCAGAGGATAGCAATCAAAACACGGCTAGCCTTTTTGGTAGCCGAAACGTTGCTGCTGTTGTGTACACATTCTTTTTAAGTACAAACAATAAAGATGGAACGGGAGATGCTGCCATGACCGTGTTTTGATTGCTGATCTGTGGACCGCTGAGGATCTGCGGTCATGGTTGGGCTGCTGCATTCTGGTGTGGTCGGCGAGGTCCGTGGGTGCTGCTCTTCAACTTTTATCTCATACTATCCAGAGGATAGGTTACCAGTTAAAAAGAAATCTCAGAAAACCCCTTTAACACACTTGGAGCTAAACGTTGTACTGGCAGCAGCTCCTGAGATGAGTTCAAAGAAAGGGAAATGGACTAGTCTAGTGAGAGCACACTAGCTGCCCCAATGATGGATAGTGATGGATCATGTGACGGACCATGAGATGAGCGTAGTGATGTCATCAAAGGTCCTATTCCTCACAGAACAAGACAGAAGAGATGCCGGCTGCGCGAACAAGTGGATTAAGGTGAGTTAAATTATTATTTTATTTTTTTTAACCCCTCCAGCCCTATTGTACTATGCTTTCTGTATTCAGAATGCTATTATTTTCCCTTATAACCATGTTTTAAGGGAAAATAATAATGATCGGGTCCCCATCCCGATCATCACCTAGCAACCGTGCGTGAAAATCGCACCGCATCCGCACTTGCTTGCGGATGCTTGCGATTTTCACGCAACCACATTCATTTCTATGGGGCCTGCATTACATGAAAAATGCACAAAGAGGAGCATGCTGCGATTTTCACGCAACGCACAAGTGATGCGTGAAAATCACCGCTCATGTGCACAGCCCCATAGAAATTAATGGGTCCGGATTCAATGCGGGTGCAATGCGTTCACCTCACGCATTGCACCCGTGCGGAAATCTCGCCCATGTGAAAGGGGCCTTACAGAGCTATCAAGCAGATGTTTATCCTGCAAGCTCCACATTTAAAGCAGAAGTACTCATTCCTGCCAATCATTGCCAAAACCTGCTGGGACCAAGAGACCAAAGCTGTGTACTGTTTGGATGCAAGTTATTTCAAGTAAAGCAACGTTTGAACTTCATCTAAAGATCTGGACATAATTTATTCTGCAAAGTTCCTCTATTACTCCTACTGTCACTACACTCAAATTTATTGCAAGTGAGCCAGGAGTCCGGCCGTACCCAGGTAGGAGACACTGTGACACAACTACCACAACACTACAGAGACATTATAGGCCATTACCCCACTCTGGCATTCCTAACCTGAGACGTGCGTTATAACACCTTGGAAGGGCCCTGGGATAGTACCCTGCGCACGCTGCAATTGGCGTCACGACAAATACAGAATATTATCCACCCGTACCTGGCCACTGCACATAAAGATCTGATGTTTTCAGCATTAATTATTTAGGAGCATCAGGTACTTATTCACCTGTGTTATTTGGTTCTGCTGGGGCAGTATTTTGTGCTGCACTACGGTCTTGCTGACCCTGTCTACTTCTGTTGTCCCTACCTACTTGTGTTGCACTTTGGGCTGTGATGGAGGGCATATTGGTTACATACAATACTGCAATTTAACATATATAGCATAAGGACAATGAATTCAGCTTTTGGTCAGGAATGCAGCTCCTAAGTATTGTCACCCACGTTTCCCAGCACCTCAAAGATCGTTTTTTGTTTTTTTTATAGTGGTTTTATCACTAAATAATTAGGCAGATTTGAAATTGAACAGTCTGGGAAAGCTGGGTAACAACTTTTAAGAGGTCCCACTTGATATATATGTAGCGACCAGGCCTCAGGGGCATGCGTGATTGTGGATGTCTGGATGGGTGCAGTAGTCATACTCACGGTTTCCTGAGCGTGCAATGATGGAAAGGGCGCACCACACTCTGGATCTGGGGTTCTCCTGCCTGATGGCGGTTGAAGTTCTCCTTGATGTTGCTGTTTTACGGTGCGAGGCAGTGTACTGGTTGTCCTGATGCCAGAACCTTGCGGTGCAAATGTAGTGTGGTATAATGATAAGACCGGTGTTGATATAATAAATCCACAGCACTTTACTGAAGCCGGTAAGCAAGTGATCCACACAAGCACTATTCACATGAAATGCAGCCTTTACAGTCAATTCAAGTAGTTTGCAAAGGTTGTATATGGGGGCTAGCTTCTCTCTCTCAATCAGACTGGTCAATCTCTACTTTTCCCAGCCTAAAGGGATGCACTTTCTCTGCCATCAGATGTATATAATAATTCAGAGATAGAAAAAATATAAGTGAAATCTAGTATATTTTTTCCATACTTTTTCTATAGAGGGTGTCTGCAGTGACTTCTGACATCTGTGCAATACCTTCTGTGTGTCAGGGCCAGAGATAGAATAAGATATAAGTAAAATCTAGTATATTTTTTCCATACTTTTCCATACTTTTTCTATAGAGGGTGTCTGCAGTGACTTGTGACATCTGTGCAATACCTTCTGTGTGTCAGGGCCAGAGATAGAAAAATATTAGTAAAATCTAGTTTTTTTTTTCCATACTTTTTCTATAGAGGGTGTCTGCAGTGACTTGTGACATCTGTGGTCAGAGTGAGAAAGTGGAAGAGGAGGTGGTGGACGATGAAGTCACTGACCTAACCTGGGAAGGTGGAAAGCCGAGCGAGGACAGCAGTACAGAAGGGGAGGGATCTGCAGCACCGCAACAGGCTGGAAGAAGAAGTGGGGTGACAAAAGAGAGAAGGTGGGCCACATCACACAGGCCCGCAACTGTTCCACGGAACACCCCCTTGCGGAAATCTCCTTTGCCAAGGGGTAGGTGTTCCGCAGTATGGCGCTTTTTGAGGAAAGTGCGGACGATAAAAGTAAACGTCACACGTGCCCTGACCAACGCAGTTACTGGGAAGTTACTGGGAAGGTCCACTTAACCACGGATACATGGACAAGTGCATTTGGCCAGGGATGCTACATTTCCTTGACGGCACACTGGGTGAACGTTGTTGAGGCCGGGAGCGAGTCATACCCTGGGATGGAACAGGTGCTACCGACACCGAGTATTGCGGGCCCTACTTCCATCAGGGTTTCCGCCAGCACCTACGTTAGTGGCTGCAACCCCCACGTCTCCTCCTCTGCATCCTCCACTTCCACCTCCTAATTATCCGCGTGCAGCACCATTCAGCCATCAGCCGGTAGCTGGAAGCAGTGTAGCACTGCAGTGGGGAAGCGTCAACAGGCCGTGTTGAAGCTGATATGCTTAGGGGACAAACAGCACAACGCTGCAGAGCTGTTGCAGGGGATAAGAGACCAGACTGAGCTGTGGCTCTTGCCACTCAACCTACAACCAGGCATGGTTGTGTGTGATAATGGCCATAACTTGGTGGCGGCTTTGGAGTTTGGCAAGCTCACAAACATCCCATGCCTAGCCCACGTCTTAAACTTAGTGGTTCAGCAGTTTCTCAAAACCTACCCCAATTTGCCTGAGCTACTGGTGAAGGTGCGCCGCGTGTGCGCACATTTCCGCAAGTCATCGACAGCTTCAGCCGGTCTGTCAATGCTGCAGCAGCGCTTAAAATTGCTAGCTCACTGGCTGTTGTGCGATGTGAGCACGCGCTGGAACTCCACGTTCCACATGTTGGCTAGGCTTTGTGAGCAGCAGAGGGCAGTAGTGGAATACCAGCTGCTACATGGTCGTTACATTTCCAGTCAGCTTCCGCTAATCAGAAGCGAGGAGTGGGCATGTATGTCTGACCTCTGTGAGATTTTAAGAAACTTTGAGGAATCAACACAGATGGTGAGTGGCGATAACGCTATTATCAGCATAACCATCCCACTTCTGTGTCTACTCAAACGCTCGCTGCTTACAATTAAGGATGATGTTTTGCATGTGGAAGAGGTGGAAATGGGGGAAGAAGACATTACACAGGGTGATAGCCAGACCACCCTCTGTCCGTCTTCTCAGCACGAATTGGACGATGAAGAGGAGGAGGAGCAGGAGACAGTTGCCTCTGCTACAGAGGGTAGTACCCATGGAAGTTTAATTCCATCTATTCAGCGTGGGTGGGCAGAAGAGGAGAAAGAGATGAACAGTCATCCTCCTGATGACGACAGTGAAGTCTTGCATGTTGGTACTCTGGCACACATGACTGACTTCATGTTAGGCTGCCTTTCCCCCGACCCGTGCGTTATACGCATTTTAGACAACACGGATTACTGGTTGTTCACCCTTCTGGACCCCTGCTACAAAGATAACTTCTCATCTCTCATTCCTCAGATGGAGAGGATGAGCAAAACAGTGCATTACCCGAATCCTTGTTGAAAAATTGCTCCAAAGTTGATAGGTCAGACATCCAAATGGATCGTCGCCATCATGGGGACGTGTGATTGCCTAGAATTTATCTAGAGTCAACAAAGCGGCAGTAGGCTCTCACCTACAAGTCTAGTCTCAGTAGCCAAGAGTCTGGTCAACACAATCCTCCCCATGACAGCGCACTGGGTGAACGTTGTGGAGGCCAGGAGCAAGTCAGCTGCTGGCACCAGACTTGCCCTCCAATAGATCCTCGTTAACAGAAAGTGTACTCATTCCAATAACAGGGCCTCTTGTTATTTATAGTCACTACCTCCCTGAGTCGGCAGTGGGTAATTGCTGTGCGCCTGCTGCCTTCCTTGGACGCTTGTGCTTTAATAATTTGACCCACCCTCTCTGGGTGATTCACAATTAGGAGAAAAAAGGGGGAAGGCAACAACAGCCAATCAGATTTCAGCCATTGACCTCCCTTGGATGTGGTAGACGTTGCCGTTTCTCAGGCTCCCTTTCTTGAATCGAATCCTGATTCCCCGTTACCTGTGATCACCATGGTAGGTGCAGAAAAGAACATCGAAAATTGATAGGGCAGACATCCGAATAGATCGTCGCCGTCACGGGGACGTGCAATCGCCCAGAGGTTATCTAGAGTCACCAATGCGGCAGCAGGCCCTCGCCTCTAATGTTTTAGATGGTCAGATTAGCAGGCCCTTGCTCCAAATGTTTTTGAGGGTCACCAGCAGGCCATCAATCATCATTTTTCATGGGTGTGTATGATGCCCTCCTTTATGTGTAGCAAAGGGTGTTTTGGAGTGCCGATTCCTTGTAATTTTTGGCAGCCCTTTCACTTAGTGCATAGGCTTTTATGAGTGTAGGAGTCCCACTACCTGAACAATTGTACCACAATGTGAATGAGGCTCTCCATTATGTGATATACAGGTTGTATCGGAGTACCTCTTCCTTGTAATTTTTGGCAGCACTTGCACTTTATATACAAGTAAATATATACAGGAAAGAATATTTCTTACCAATTTAAAAATTTTAAATTTTTCGGTTTTGTGTGTATTATTGTCAGTCTGTAAAAGTGGCGTACTACTCGGACAACATGGTTCCCAGCAGCGACTTAGGAGTCCAAGATGCATTGAGACATCCTCCCCATGCTGTTCCCGAACAATTTCGGTGGTGTTTCAATTTCTGACCTTTTCCTATGAACCAGGTACCCTCCCCTCTATAGAGCAGGGGGTGCCTGGTTTAATGCTCGGGTTCTCCCATTGAGCACCCGAGCATCACGATGTGTTCGGCCAGAGCACCCGAGCACTTTGGTGCTCGATCAACACTAATAAGTATATGATATCCACAGTATCCTCGGAGCAATACAGCCTATGAACAGGGGGCCCTCCTGTCCTTTGGTTATGGTGGACAGCTTGTAGCTTACAGTGTTCCCACCACATGCAGAGGAGGCTGTAGCCAGATAAGCGGTGACTACCTTCTTTACCAAAGCCCGCAATCCCTTTCTGTCAGCTAAACCTTCTATAGAACTTTTCCCTTCTGAGGGCTGGCACATAAATTGTATTGTATAACCATGTTATAAGGGAAAATAATAATGATCGGGTCTCCATCCCGATCGTCTCCTAGCAACCGTGCGTGAAAATCGCACCGCATCCGCACTTGCTTGCGGATGCTTGCGATTTTCACGCAACCCCATTCACTTCTATGGGGCCTGCTTTGCGTGAAAAACGCACAAAGAGGAGCATGCTGCGATTTTCACGCAACGCACAAGTGATGCGTGAAAATCAACGCTCATGTGAACAGCCCCATAGAAATGAATGGGTCAGGATTCCATGCGGGTGCAATGTGTTCAACTCACGCATCGCATCCGCGCGGAATACTCGCTCGTGTGAAAGGGGCCTTACGCAGCTTTACAAATATCCTGAAAGGCAAAAGTGGCTTATTACACAGCAATATAGAAAGCAGTAATTATAATGGAATAATGAGGCAGATTTGCCTTTCAGGAGCTCTCGAAACCTGTAGAACAGTAATGGAGGCTGTGTAAACACTGCTGTCCTGAAGCTATATGTGTGTACAATGATATACATTACATATACTGCTTCTGTCCTTGTACAAGCAATTAACAAGATTGCTTCTGACACAAAAACGCCTTGTACTGTGACCACTGTGAGTCAGTGAGGTACAGCTGACTGGTGTTACTGTGTGTACTGGTACTATTGGTACTACACTGTATTTATTTCATACTACTGGTAGCTAAGAGATTTCTTTCAACAAAATGGCCCCACTCACTGTGTAGACAAAGTATGAAGCTAACCCCCTCTCCTAGCATAAGAGGGGGGAGAAGACTTGGATGCAGCCTGAGAGAAGAAAACACTGATATTCTATTATACTTTTTATGGTCTCCAATTGTGATATAGGACAGGAAAGGAGAAAGAAAAATAAGGAGATTATAGTGAATCTGGAAAGTCTTCAGATCCTTTCACTTTTTTCACATTTTATTATGTGGCCACTGAGGATGTATTCAAGTGGCCACTGAGAAGATCAACTATATGCTATTAATTGGGATTTGTGATTTTTTTTTTTAATTTATTTTTACAAGATATATCTGATTACTAGAGAGCCTGTAATTTGCCAATTATTTATTCAAATTCTATAATACTCTATATATAGAGCACTACCCCTCCCAATATGACTGACCACTGGAGATGACATAATACAATCCTATTGTACTGTATACATAGAGCACTACACCTCCCAACATGACCGACCACTTTTGGGTAGTGCACCTCTTAGTGAGGCTACTTTTGGGTAGTGCACCTCTTAGTGAAGGATCATTGACTGCTAGATATCCCTCTACAACACATAAAGACTTTTTGTCCAGTTCACAGACTTTGAGAGGGGGCACATCATTGGAATGAGAGAAGCAGGATGGTTTTGACGAACTGCCCGCCTTCTAGATCACCAGCAGAGAGGATTATTTGATCTGCAAGAGCATCTCCCACAGTTTTGTTGTGCACCATCAAGATACAGGTGGTCCCTCCATTACACACCCCTGTCTCTGCCCAGACCATTTCCAGACACACAGCAGAAGGAAATTGTCACGGTGGGGAGTGGGGGAAACTCCCTACTGTACAATAAGGTGGGTATACAAGAATACAACTAGGCCTGGGGCCGGCATGAGGGAGCAGGTCACCTCATATTGCATCCCTAATCCTCGCCCTAACTCCTAACTGTATGAGCAGACCTGGATGGTAGGACGGCTCATACCCAAGAAAACCTAGAATCCTGAGTCGCCTTGATAATCCGTCAAAATAGGGAAAGGGCTGAGACGACCTGTTCATCCCAGACACGGATTAACAGGAGTCTCACCCAGCCTAGATGCAGGGAAAGGAAGGCAGTGCACAGCTACTGCATCGGCAGGTAACAGCCCTGAAACAACTCACACTTACCTGCCGCGGCAACAACGAAGAAGGGACCCCCATATGGACAGGATGCATGGCGGCCCCAGCAGAGCTGCACGCTGACTTGTGATTCCCCGGGAAGACTTGTGATTCCGGGGAATCCTAAAACCTCCTTCTGGAGGTGCAACAGACAGAGGAAATGTCTAGCAACCATGCTAGATAACAACACCAAACTAGACATTACAACACACCCAAAACATAAACCCACACCAAACATGTAAGGAAGAGTACAGAACAGAGGGAAGACATCATGGTAACATCAATGTACAACTAGGTGGCCCTCAAACTGGACCAATGACATATCCAGGAGAGGAGAAACTCCAGCACACACCAAAGCTGGAGGACCACAGACTCCAGCCTGGAAGTCACAGGCAATATGAACCCAATGGCCACACCAAGCCAGATAGTTAACCCCAAAGACACCAAACAGGGGAGGAACCAGGAGAAGGGAAGCAAAGCACATACATGCTGCGACAACAACGCATTGCCCCTGGCAACCAGCATGCACAGCTAAAGTGTCACGGCGCATAAACACCGAGGCCATGGCAGAAATTTGTTGTCACTGGACCCATTAATTATCCTGCCTTTGACAGCAAGCCACCATCGCCTTTGTTTGCAGTGGTGTTGTGAAGGAGAAACCTGGGCTGCTATGGACTGGAACCATATTGTCTTTAACCATGAATTCAGGTTCTTTTTGGGATCCCATGATGGTTCGATTCAGGGCCGGCCTTTGGAGTGTGCGGGCTGTGCGGCCGCACAGGGCGCCATAGCAACAGGGGCGCCGGGCGGCCGACAGCCCGCCGTGACGCGAATCTTTATTCTGCAGGGCCGAAGGGGGCGGGCGGCGCCGGGCGGCGGACTTAACACAGTCACAAACAATGACACTCACAGTGTGACACTGCGCTCCGGTCCGGACTGAAGGAGTGAGGAGGGGGCGGGGCTCGCGGCCGCTCTGCGCTCCGCTCTGCTGCCTGGCTCACTGGCTGGCCTGCCTATCTCTTTAAGAGAGCAGACCAGTGGCTGCTGGAGCGTAACCACTGAGCTCCGCCCCCAGAGAGAAGACAGAGCGCGCCCAAACAGCAGACATAGCAAGGCCCACGCGGCAGCCGGCAGCACTACAGCTAGAGATTAGAACAAGTAGGTATTTTTTATTTGGAGAAATGATTATGATTTATCATTTTGTGAATGTGCCAACAGTGCCATGGGGGATGGGGGGACGGCACAGAGATGTGCTGATGCTGCCCAAGTGGAGGGGACAGGGAGAAGTGTGCCAATGCCATGGTGACTGGGGGGGGGACAGAGTCTCTGTTGCCCCCCCCCCCCCGTCACCATGGCATTGGCACATTTCTCCTCCAGATGGGCAGCATCAGCACATCTCTGTCCCCCCCCCCCACCCCCGCCCCCCAGTCACCATGGCATTGGCACATTTCTCCCTGTCCCCTCCAGATGGGCAGCATCAGCACATCTCTGTCCCACCCCCGCCTCCGCGTCACCATGGCATTGGCACATTTCTCCCTGTCCCCTCCAGATGGGCAGCATCAGCACATCTCTGTCCCACCCCCGCGTCACCATGGCATTGGCACATTTCTCCCTGTCCCCTCCAGATGGGCAGCATCAGCACATCTCTGTCCCACCCCCGCGTCACCATGGCATTGGCACATTTCTCCCTGTCCCCTCCAGATGGGCAGCATCAGCACATCTCTGTCACAGAGATGTGCTGATGCTGCCGCCCCCAGAGAGAAGACGCGGCGGTGACGCGGCAGTGGTGACGCGGCGGCGGGGGTGGAGAGAGATGTGCTGATGCTGCCCATCTGGAGGGGACAGGGAGAAATGTGCCAATGCCATGGTGACGCGGGGGTGGGGGGGGGACAGAGATGTGCTGATGCTGCCCATCTGGAGGGGACAGGGAGAAATGTGCCAATGCCATGGTGACTGGACGGGGGGATGTGCTGCTGCCAGCCCACTGGCCCATCTGGAGTGGGAAAAGTGTGCAATGGGTGAGGGGGGAGGCTCAGAGAGGACTCAGGGGGGGCTCATAGAGGACTCAGGGGGGGCTCATAGAGGACAGGGGGACAGTGTGCTTTCCTGCTACTACATCAACCCCCCCCCCCAGGGATTTTGGGGGCCATTAAGGGTTGGACTTTAACTCCTTGCTGCTGATGTTGAGTGTGCACATAGCCACCAATCATATTCCTCTCCCCCAGCACATCAGTTACCTTTAGGAGGGGGAGGGGGGATATGATTGGTGGCTATGTGCACAATCCGCATCATCCAACCACTAATGCCCCCCAAAATGCCCGGTGTGGGGGGGGGGGGTATGACAGGCAGGAGGAGTAATGTGTATGCGGGCCCTTGCCCTGCACTCGCTCAGATGTGCTTGCATACATATCGTGCCCTGTGTCCACTGTCCTGTGACCACTCTGCTAAAGCCTGGCATAGCCCAGCTTTACCAAAGCAGACAGGCATGAACTGTGATGTGATCATATTTATCATATGTATGTGTGTGTGTGTGTGTCCGTCCCTGTGTGTGTGTGTGTGTGTGTGTGTGTGTGTGTGTCTGTCCCTGTGTGTCACCATCACCATGCCCACTGTTTCCTATGTCTTGACGCAGCTGCATCAGGACGTTCAGTGCGGAGGAAGAAGGAAGAGGAGGCAGCGCCGCCAGCATGGAGTCCGTGCGATAGACACAGGAAGGCACACTAAGGACTAAGGTAACACTACAACATGATCTACACTAGTGTTATCTGTGGTTTTACATAGGACTGCAGGTAACACTACCACATTATCAGCACTAGTGTTATCTGTGGTTTTACATAGGACTGCAGGTAACACTACCACATGATCTACACTAGTGTTATCTGTGGTTTTACATAGGACTGCAGGTAACACTACCACATTATCAGCACTAGTGTTATCTGTGGTTTTACATAGGACTGCAGGTAACACTACCACATGATCTACACTAGTGTTATCTGTGGTTTTACATAGGACTGCAGGTAACACTACCACATTATCAGCACTAGTGTTATCTGTGGTTTTACATAGGACTGCAGGTAACACTACCACATGATCTACACTAGTGTTATCTGTGGTTTTACATAGGACTGCAGGTAACACTACCACATTATCAGCACTAGTGTTATCTGTGGTTTTACATAGGACTGCAGGTAACACTACCACATTATTTTGGAATTTGGCCCTGTGCAGGTAACAAATATGGAGTTTAAAAAAGATGTTCATAATCGCCACTTCTCTGCTACATTCTATAAGCGAAAGTTAGAAAGTGGAGAAGAGCAGACAAGGCGATGGCTGGTGTACTCTCCATTTGCAGATAAAGCTTTTTGTTTTTCTTGCAAGTTATTTGACTGGAATGCAAAATGTTCTTTGGCTTCAGGAGGGTCAGAAGACTGGAGACATATGGCAAATATTCTCAAATCTCATGAAACCTCCAGCAGTCACTTTTTAGCTCAACAGATGTGGATGGAAACACAACTCAGATTGAAGTCCAAAAGTGCAATTGATCACAATTTACAATCTCTTATGAGCCAAGAAAGAAAACATTGGAGATCAGTAATGGAGAGGCTACTAAACATTGTTCACTTTTTAACTGAGCGTAACTTGGCATTTAGAGGATCTTCAGATCGTTTGTTTACACCCAATAATGGCAATTTTCTTGGGCTTGTGGAATTACTGGGAAAATATGACAATGTGATGGCAGAGCACTTACGCCGTGTGGCCTCAAAGGAGACAGCAGACCACTACTGTGGAAAAACAATTCAAAATGAATTAATAAACCTAATGGCAAAACGGGTACTTGAGGACATTTTGGAACGTTGTAGAAAAGCAAAATACTACTCAATAATCCTGGATTGCACCCCAGATATTAGCCACAAGGAACAGATGTCATTTACAGTTAGATTTTTGGATAACAGCACTGGGGATTTGAAAGTTAAAGAACATTTTATTGGGTTTCAAACAGTAGATGACACAACTGGAAAGGGACTGGCTGACTTCCTCCTTCAATTTCTATCTGAAAAAAAACTGGATATTGATAATTGCTGTGGACAAGGGTACGATAATGGGGCAAATATGGCAGGAAAAAACAGTGGTGTCCAGTCAAGAGTTTTAAGTATTAACCCAAGAGCCATATTTGTACCATGTGGATGTCATTGCCTTAATCTCGTCATTGGTGATGCAGCACGGTCAGGCAAGGAATCACTAGAGCTGTTTGGAGTAATTCAACGCATTTATGTTTTATTCTCTGCATCTGTAAAGAGGTGGAAGATTTTGACAGACCATGTATCTGGCCTCACGTTAAAGCCTCTATGCACTACACGGTGGGAATGTCGGATCAACTGCCTTAAACCTTTCAGGCATAATCTTGTTGAGATACAGGATGCATTGATTGCATTGTCAGAGGAAGAACACGCAGAACCAAGTGTCTGTCACGAAGCTCTGACATTGTCTCAGCAGGTTGGCAATTTCAAATGTATTATGGCATTATGTGTTTGGTATGAGATATTGTACCAAGTCAATATTGTCAGTAAGGCAATGCAGCGCGAAACAGCGGACTTGATTTTGGTTACAGAGTTAATAGAGAAATGTAAACACTTTGTGCAAATCTTCAGAGACACTGGATTTGAAAGTGCATTCCTTATTGCAAAGGAAATAGCGGAAAAGCTTGAAGTTGAGCCTGTTTTTTTATCATCTGCTCGCATTAGAAGGAAAAAGGCTTTATTCAATTATGAGGGGAAAGATGAACCTTTAACTAATCCAAAGGAGAGATTTAAAATTGAATTCTTCTATGCTTTAGTGGATACAACAATTAGGTCATTGGATGAGCGTTTTGACCAGTTGAAAAATCATACCAAGGTTTGGGGATTCCTGTATGCCATAAAGTGTCTCCCAGCAAGGGAAAATTTGAAGGAATGCTGCTTGATGTTACAGAAGGCTTTAGAGAAAGACAGCCAATCTCTTATCAGTGGAATCGACTTAGCAGAGGAGCTTTGGCACATTCAAGGCCTTATTCCCCAAGAATCAACAAGGCCACTGAATGTACTTAACTTCATTGTTAAGAATAGACTCACTGACACATTCCCAAACATCTGGATTGCACTACGCATACTACTGACAATCCCTGTTTCTGTGGCATCGGGAGAACGCAGCTTTTCTAAATTAAAGCTGATTAAAACTTACCTCAGATCCTCTATGAGTGATGAACGACTAACATCGTTATCAGTGCTGTCCATTGAAAATGACGTTTTCAAAACATTGGATCTTAACAGCACCATTGATGAATTTGCAAAGGCAAAAGCACGTAAAGTTGTGTTTTGAGCTTGTGCATGTGTAATCACTTGCATACACAGTTAAATTGTACCAATTATTTGGGCACTTTTACATTTAAAGCTTTATTTGAAAAGCTGGCACTTTTGTAGGTTTTATACTCTGGATTATTGCACTTTCAGACTCCTCTTTAAAAGTATTAGTGCAGGAAATAAATAAATACCAAGTGATGAGGATCTGCAAGGGGTGTCTTAGTACTCATTTTGAGTTTGTGGAGTTCTAGTTTACATTTTACTTTGTTACACGTGGTGCACTTTGTTATAGTAACAATCTAGTCTAGGTTTTGTGTTCTGTTTTTTGTTTTTACTTTTCTAGATGCACTTGAAAAAAAGGGTCTGCGGGGCAACCTGACACGTTCTTTTATAGACTCTATTTTAGTTTGACATTTATTGTTTACCACTTGATTGTCTACTGTTGTTTTATTTAATATGAATGATTATATTGTGCTTACAAGTTTAATACCTTTTTGAATAAAAGTTGTATTTTTATCATAGCTTGTAATCTGTTTTTTGGGGACTTAACAGAATGGAAGGTTTTAAATTGAGCAGATATTGGAGAAATGGGTGTGACCACTGAAAGGGTGTGGTTACTGAGGGGCGTGGTTACTGAGGGGCGTGGTCACTATGGGGCGCTGTAAAGCTTTCTCGCACAGGGCGCCTAAAGGCCTAAGGCCGGCCCTGGTTCGATTCAAGTATGGAGGCCTTGTGGTGAGCACTTCAATCCCGCCTTTGCTGTGGAGCAACACACTGCCCCAACTGCTGTGTGATGATCTGGGGAGCCACAGTCGGTCACCCTTAGTAGGACCGAGGGATCGAGGGACACTAACAGCTCAGTGATATGTGGGGCCACATGTGTTCCTCTCATGGCAGGGCTTCCAGGTGGCATTTTTCAGCAGGATAATGCTCGTCCACATACAGCAAGGGTTTCCCAGGAATGTCTCCACCAGATTACAGCATTTCCTTGTCTTGCCCAGTTGTCAGACCTGCAACATCTGTGGGCAAATGTGCGCAGGATACCATACAAACCTGTATGCCTCCATGGCCAACCGTATATCATCTTGTATCCAACAAGGTCCTTTCGCTTACATTTATGATCTTTACATTCACACATAGAAACTTTAATTCCTTTCCCACAACTCCTTCTTGGTGTGCTAGGTGTACAATGAGTCTCTATATGCTACACCTGCCAACATGACCCAACCACTGCAGTATTTTGGGCAGATTAGAAGCACACGGGTGCAGGTTCATCATACCCATGACTGTGGCTAACAATAAATGGTCACACAGAATGTGTTCACCATTTTGGGCAGTGTCAGCGTCTTTAACCTATAGTAACTTTCATCACATTCTCTGCTCGAATTACAGCAGCCTCTGACCAGGAGCGGTAACATGAAGCCGACAGCTCTGTGGTACTATCACTACTATCAACTCGGTTACTATAACAAGAAGGGGCCATGGACAGAAGTAATCCCATCCATCTCTTCTAGGCCCTTTTGCATCTAACCTTTAGGAACCTAATACATTCCCTTTAAATCAGGGCCACAGACCTTATTTAAAGGCTGCCTGTAAGAATTCCTTCACAGGCAAGAATAAAAGAGAACCCAAAAAGTCAGGTACAAGAACTTTTGTAGCACTCTGACGACATACCACGTGCTAAGTGAAATCAAAGATACCACTGTTCAGACTGGCCTAACAGGTGTGCCAATATTTTTGGAAGCCAGAAGCGCCATTTTTTCAAATCATGCACAACCTCTTTAAATACATCATGACCAACATTACAGCAAAATTTCAAAATATGTATGAACAAATATTTTTGGATACAATAGTGGCTGTCTAAAATGGTAGCTTGGCCCGGTGTCAGGATGTCCTAATGTAATGACCCAGCGTTCCATTCAGGGCTGTGGAGTTGGTAGATAAATGGTCCGACTCCGACTCCTCAGTTTTTGGTACTTCCGACTCCGACTCCTCTGTATTTAATATGCGAATGTATTTTATAAATTCCTTGAAGGAAAGAAAGCCAACATACATGTCATTACCACAGAATTACTGGCTAGGAAGCTGCTGCCTTCTCCTTTGTGTGCTGATCTTCTGCTGAAGAAGGGGCAGTGGGAGGATCCAGGAAGGGGCATTTATTGTAAAACATGATTTCCCTAGTAGAATCCCATAGTCATGTTTAAAGTTTAAGCTAACAATCTGAGTTTACAAGTTTTTATAGCTTTAGCTGAATGACAGCAGTTTTTCAAATGGTTTACAGCTTCAGTCTTAAACTATTGACTATCCATTCCCTTCACTTATACAAGTGTCTCTAGTCCTGTAAAAAACATATTTACTTAATCAGTTATCAGTGAGAGGCTAGGTTAACCATGGACGCTGCGTTCCCTGTAACAGCGGAACACAACACTATGGAAAGTATAAGTATAGCCGCTCCTTAACTGTGCGTTGCGTGCCATATAGGGAAGCATATGAAAAGCATGCTTCTTCACGGTCACTTAACGTGTTCGTTTTGCGGTAACGTAACGCACTGCATGCATTGGCCTTTATTCTTACAGTAGAGAAGTACCGTATTTTTCACAAAAGTGGGAGAAAAATAGCAGAGCGTCTTATGGGGGGCGAATGCTGCGACCGTCCGGTGAATAGGCTGAGAGGGAGGAGGGGCTGGGGGCCGGCATCTGTTTATGTAATGGCAGCGGGGCCCGGTGCAGTCACTGTATTCTACTACACCGGGCCCCGCTCACTGTAGTATACGGTAATCATATCTAACTTGTGGGTATTGTTAAAGTATTCCAATCATCCTAAATCTAGCGCTGTACTACTTACTACTAACTTCTTGGCAGTCAGGAGGCCGGGTGGGCGCTCGTAGCGTAGCTTACTACGTCACGCGCCTGCTCCGCCCACTTTATGAATGAAGCAGGCACCGGGCCCCGCTGCCATTACAGAAACAGATGCCGGCCCCCATTCACTACACAGGGACACTGTTATGGGGTGGATCTGTGGATGACACATAAGATAAGATGCTATATATGTGTCATCCACAGATGCCCCCACAATGATCCCCCATAACAGTGCCATCCACAGATCCCCCATAATAGTGTCATCCACAGACCACCATTAGTTCAAAACCCACCAAAAACACACCTTTTGGTTAAAACATTATTTTTTTCTTATTTTCCTCCTCAAAAACCTAGGTGCGTCTTATAAGGCGAAAAATACGGTCATTAATTATAACTTTTTGTGAATTGGGACATTTAAACTTGCTTTTTTTTTGTTCCAATTTAAATCTAGTAGGAATCGGAGTCTGAGTCGGTTCATTTTTTGCAGACTCCGACTCCAGGTACCCAAAATTGCCTCCGACTCCTCGACTCCGACTCCACAGCCCTGGTTCCATTACCACTTCTTTTGACACCTTGCTACCATCTCCAATGTGCTAATATATAACATCTAATGTATTTTATGTCATCACCTGATAATGTGCATATTTATTCCTGAAACTGTTATGTTCAAGTGTGATAACCTGGTCTACCAGCAGATGGCGGCAACATTGGCAGTATTAGTTTCCCTTAAGAGGAACCTTCTGCTTCCTTCCAGCCCTCTGTAGCTAGAGAGAGGAGTTTTAGTTAGTAGCAGTGCAGCCTTTCCCTCCTTGGGGACAGGTCGTGTCTAGTCTACCCTCCTTAGGGAGAGGTTGTGTTCTGGCTAGAAGAGCACTGCCTGCTGATGACCAAGATATTGTTTGGAAGCTGTTTGGATTACCAATTTATGCCAAGTAAAAGCAACTGTTCAATGTTACTACAAAGTCTAGACTCCATTTATTCTACTCATCCACCATCCCCTTTTGCATATCACGTCTGAGATCCATGGATATCCAGGTAGGAACACCGTGACACGTGTACATAACATCTACAGAGACTGTAGGCCACCATGCACCACTCTGGCAATCCTACCCCTGGGTACCAACATTACCATCTACAAAGGGAGCCTTGAGCTTCCGCTGCTTAACTGCAGCTGGAGTCACGTTTAGTTGCTCTATAAGAGGGACATATTTAATAGAAACCTCCTAAGGGGCAAGGAATACCCTAGACGTCGGGCCTAATTTGCGCTGCAAATCAAGTGGCGTCACGAATAAAACACTTTCCCTTAACCTCTTAAGGACACAGGGCGTACAGGTACGCCCTGATGTCCAAGTCCTTAAGGACACAGGGCGTACAGGTACGCCCTGTGTATTTCCGATCACCGCTTCGTGGCGGGCGGCGTTCGGAACGGAGTGCCTGCTGAGATAATTTAGCAGGCACTCTGTGACCCCCCCGTATCGGCGATCGCAGCAAACCGCAGGTCAATTCAGACCTGCGGTTTGCTGCGTTTCCGGGTCATTCAGGGGTGACCCGATAACCCGGAATAGGATGGTGATCGGTGGTGTGATAATACACCACCAATCACCATCCTTAGATCATAAGAGGTGGTGGTGACATCACCTCTCAGGATCACATCCTATTGGCTGGACGGGCGGGCGGGGGTTAACTTCCCCCAGCTCTGCTCTCCTCCTCCACACTACTTCTGTGGAGAGAGGAGCGTCCACCTCTGAGCCCAGCACCCCCATGTAAGCCACCATAGTGCCATCTGGCACTCAAAAGTTCGCAGGGACAGGTTTAGGGAAAGGTTAGATTAGACAGGGAGACTAAGGTATAGTTTTAGGGGGGAAAAAAAGGTTTATTTTTGGGCTTCACCCTCATCGGGTGTCTGGGGTCCACAGCACACTCAGCTGTGCGACCCTCGACCCCCCAGGGGTGCTGCAGCTTGCCCCCCTGCCACACAAACACACAATTTTTTTGGGGGCACAAGCGCTTTTTTAAAATTTTTGGGTGCGTGCGCTGACCGTGGCCGGCACTCTTAGCATCCGGCCACTGTTAGCGCATCACCCACCCCACGGCTGATCAGCTTCGGACCGTTGATTGGCGAGTTTGAATGTTTTTTTTTTTGGGGGGGGGCTTTCATTTTTTTTATTTCGTTTTATTTATTTTTTTCTGTTAGGTTTTGGGTGGGTTAGGGTAGTGAATGTGAACACCCGTCCCCCCACACACACGCACACTAAATAAAGTTTTACACACACGAACACACACACTCCCCTATGGCCCGCCAGACATTCTCGGCCGAGGAGGCATAAGCCCTGCTTGTCTCCGACTCCGAGAGCCCCAGTGAGGACGAGGATGACCCCACTTTCCTCTTGTCATCCGCGTCCTCCTCATCATCAGGCCGAGCCAGGGGACCACCATGCCAGGGACCCTGTGGCCCACACTAGTATGAGCCGCCCTGGGGCTCGTACTAGTTTTCCAGCCCACCAGATAAGTCCACCTGAGCCCCCTACCGGTGAACTTGTCTGGTGTACCCCAGAGGATTTTGAGCCCGTGATTTCTGACTTTGTTGGCCAACCAGGAATCCAGATTCCCACAGTGGGCTTCACTGAATATGACTTTTTTTTTTTTTTTTTCAGTGACCACTTGTGAATCTGATAGTTCGCCCAACAGTTCATTGCTCAACACCCGGGCTCCTTTTTGTCTAGGTCCGGTGGCTGGACTCCGGTCAGTGCAGCCGAGATGAGGACGTTTTGGGTCCTCGTGCTGCACATGGGCCTAGTTAAAAAACCCAGTATCAGGCAGTGCTGGAGTGGGGACGTCCTCTACCAGACCCCACTCTACTGTATGGCCATGACACGTTCCCGTTTTGAGGCCATTCGGACATGCCTGCATTATGCAGATAATGCAGCATGTCCCCCCGAGGTGATCCTGCCTATGACCGCCTGTATAAAATCAGGCCAGTCATCGATCACTTCAGGGCCACATTTTTGGAGGCCTATGTACCTGGAAGGGAGGTCGCTGTTGATGAGTCTCTCATTGCTTTCAAGGGGAGACTCATTTTCCGCCAGTATGTTCCCTCTAAGAAGGCGAGGTATGGCATGAAGCTGTACAAACTTTGTGAGAGTACCTCAGGGCACACTTACAAGTTTCGTGTGTACGAGGGGCGAGATTCCCGTATTGAACCCCCAGAATGTCCCCCCACTGTGGGTGTTAGCGGGAAACTTGCGTGGGACCTTATGCACCCACTGCTAGATAAGGGTTACCACCTGTACGTGGATAACTTTTATACTAGTATCCCCTTGTTTCAGTCCCTCGCCGCCAGATCCACGTCCGCTTGTGGGACCGTGCGGAAAAATCAACGCTGCCTCCCTACCCACCTCCTCAGGTACCTATTCCCAGGGGTGAGACCCGTGCCCTTACCAGTGGAAACCTGTTGCTGGTCAGATATAAGGACAAGAGGGATGTCCTTGTACTGTCCACGATTGACAGTAACGGCATCACCCCTGTCCCTGTGGGAGGTACTGCAGCAAACGGTCCTCAAGCCTGATTGTATCGTGGACTACAATCGGTATATGGGAGGAGTTGATCTCTCTGATCAAGTCCTCAAGCCATATAACAAGCATGGTACAAAAAATTTGCAGTCTATTTGGTACAGGTTGCCTTGTACAACTCTTTTGTGCTGTCCCGAAGCGCTGGCAACACAGTTCTATGAGGCAGTCCTCAAGTCCCTGATCTTTTCTGACCGGGAAAGAGCAGGCCGGAGTGTGACACAGGAGGGGGATACGGAAGGACACCACCACTCAGTGTGACACGTGCCCTGATCATCCGGGCCTCTGCATTGACGGTTGCTTCAGGAAGAACCACACTTCCATGGAGTACTACATTTCTAATCCACTTCCCCAATTTTAATTCTATTTGGCCACAGAAAATCGCCCAGAAAAAAAATAAAAACTATGGCTCTCAGACTTTGGAGACACTAAAAAAATTATATTATTTTGAAAAACTAAAATAAATAAATAAATAAGTATTCATATTAGGTATAGCTGCGTCCGTAAGAACCTGAACTAAAAAAAAAATACCACATGACCTAAACCCTCAGATGAACACAGTCAAAAAAATAAAATAAAAACGGTGTCAACTTACATCACAAAAAGTGTAATAGCAAGTGATCAAAAAAAAGTCATATGCACCCCAAAATAGTGCCAATAAAACCGTCCTCTCATCCCGCAAAAAATTAGCCCCTACCTAAGACAATCAGCTAAAAACAAAAAAATAACTGACTCTCAGACTATGGAGATACTAAAATGTTTTTTTTTTGTTTAAAAAAGGATATTATAGTGTAAAACCTAAATAAATTTTAGGTATTAGGTTAGGTATTGCCGCGTCAGTAAGAATCTGCTCTATAAAAATAACACATGACCTAACCCCTAAAATGAACTCAGTCAAAAAAAAAAACAAAAAAAAAAACGGTGTCAAAACAGCTATTTTTTGCCAAATTTTCAATATTAATCAATTTTCTCCGTTAACAAAGCAAGGGTTAACAGTCAAACAAAACTCTATATTTATTGCCCTGATTATGTAGTTTACAGAAACACCCTATATGTGGTCGTAAAATGCTGTATGGCCAAACGGCAGGGCGCACAAGGAAAGGAGCGCCATATGGTTTTTGGAAGGCAGATTTTGCTGCCTTCCAAAAACCGTATGGAGCTCCTTTCCTTCTGCGCCCTGCTGTATGGCCATACAGCATTTTACGATCACATATGGGGTGTTTCTATAAACTGCAGAATCAGGGCAATAAATATTGAGTTTTGTTTGGCTGTTAACCCTTGCTTTGTTACTGGAAAAAATTGAATAAAATGGAAAATTTGCCAAAAAATTTAAATTCTGAAATTTCATCTCCATGGGTTAACAAAGTTTGTAAAATTAGTTTTGAATACCTTGAGGGGTGTAGTTTCTAAAATGGGGTCATTTTTGGGTGGTTTCTATTATGTAAGCCTCACAAAGTAACTTCAGACCTGAACTGGTCCTTAAAAAGTGGGTTTTGGAAAATTTCTGAAAAATTTCAATATTTGCTTCTAAACTTCTAAGCCTTGTAACGTCCCCAAAAAAATTAATTGGCATTCCCAAAATGATCCAAACATGAAGTAGACATATGGGAATGTAAATTAATAACTATTTTTGGAGGTATTACTATGTATTATAGAAGAAGAGAAATTGAAACTTGGAAATATGCAAATTTTTCGACATTTTTGGTAATTTTTTATTTTTTTTTATAAATAAAAATGAATTTTTTTTACTCCATTTTACCAGTGTCATGAAGTACTATAAGTGACGAAAAAACATTCTCAGAATGGCCTCGATAAGTAAAAGCATTTTAAAGTTATTCACACATAAAGTGACACTGGTCAGATTTGCAAAACATGGCCTGGTCCTTAACCCCTTAAGGACTCGGCCCTATTTCACCTTACGGACTTGGCCATTTTTTGCAAACCTGACCAGTGTCCCTTTAAGTGCTGATAACTTTAAAACGCTTTGACTTATCCAGGCCATTCTGAGATTGTTTTTTTTCGTCACATATTGTACTTCATGACACTGGTAAAATTAAATTTAAAAAAATCATTTTTATTTATAAAAAAATACCAAATTTACCAAAAAAAAATAAAAAAATTGCAAATTTCCAAGTTTCAATTTCTCTACTTCTATAATACATAGTAATACCTGCAAAAATAGTTATTACTTTACATTCCCCATATGTCTACTTCATGTTTGGATCATTTTGGGAATGATATTTTATTTTTTGGGGATGTTACAAGGCTTAGAAGATTAGAATCTTGAAATTTTCAAAAACCCAATTTTTAGGGACCAGTTTAGGTCTGAAGTCACTTTGCGAGGCTTACATAATAGAAACCACCCAAAAATGACCCCATCTAAGAAACTACACCCCTCAAGGTATTCAAAACTGATTTTACAAACTTTGTTAACCCTTTAGGTGTTCCACAAGAATTAATGGAATATAGAGATACAATTTCAAAATGTAACTTTTTTGGCAGATTTTCCATTTTAATAATTTTTTTCCAGTTACAAAGAAAGGGTTAACAGCCAAACCAAACTCCATATTTATGGCCCTGATTCTGTAGTTTACAGAAACACCCCATATGTGGTCGTAAACTACTGTACGGGCACACGGCAGGGCGCAGAAGGAAAGGCATGCCATACGGTTTTTGGAAGGCAGAATTTGCTAGACTGTTTTGTCCCATTTGAAGCCCCCCTGATGCAACCCTAGAGTAGAAACTCCATAAAAGTGACCCCATATAAGAAACTACAACCCTCAAGGTATTCAAAACTGATTTTACAAACGTCGTTAACCCTTTAGGTGTTCCACAAGAATTAATGGAAAATAGAGATACAATTTCAAAATGTAACTTTTTGGGCAGATTTTCCATTTTAATAATTTTTTTCCAGTTACAAAGCAAGGGTTAACAGCCAAACAAAACTCAATATTTATGGCCCTGATTCTGTAGTTTACAGAAACACCCCATATGTGGTCGTAAACAGCTGTACCGGCACACGGCAGGGCGCAGAAGGAAAGGAATGCCATACAGTTTTTGGAAGGCAGATTTTGCTGGACTGGTTTTTTTGACACCATGTCCCATTTGAAGCCACCGATGCACCCCTAGAGTAGAAACTCCAAAAAATGGCCCCATTTTAGAAACTATGGGATAGGTTGGCAGTATTGTTGGTACTAGTTTAGGGTACATATGATTTTTGGTTGCTCTATATTACACTTTTTGTGAGGCAAGATAACAAGAAATAGCTGTTTTGGCACCGTTTTTATTTTTTGTTATTTACAACATTCATCTGACAGGTTAGATCATGTGATGTTTTTATAGACCAGGTTGTCACGGATGTGGCGATACCTAATATGTATTCTTTTTTTTTATTTATGTAAGTTTTACATAATGATTTCTTTTTTGAAGCAAAAAAAATCATGTTTTAGTGTTTCCATAGTCTGAGAGCCATAGTTTTTTTCAGTCTTTGGGCGATTACCTTGGGTAGGGTATGATTTTTTCGGGATGAGATGACGGTTTTATTGGCACTATTTTGGGGTGCGTGTGACCTTTTGATCGCTTGCTATTACACTTTTTGTGATGTAAGGTGACAAAAAATGGTTTATTTAGCACAGTTTTTATTTAAAAATTTTTACGGTGTTCATCTGAGGGGTTAGGTCATGTGATATGTTTATAGAGCCGGTCGATACGGACGCGACGATGCCTAATATGTATACTTTTTTTCCCCCCTATTTTTTATTAATTGTTTTCAACTTTATTTGGGGAAAATTACGTTTTTGTTTATTTTTACTTGAAACTTTTAATGCTTTTTGGGCGGAAAACTTTATTTTTAAAACTTTTTTTTTCACTTTATTTTTTGTCTCACTTTCGGACTTGAACTTTTGGGGGTCTAATCCTTTACAATGCATTCCAATACTTCTGTATTGGAATGCATTGGCTGTATGAGTAATACTGTCTGAATTGACCTGCGGTTTGCGGTGCCGATACGGGGGGGTCACGGGACCCCCCGGCGCATTTAGCCGTGGTGCCTGCTCAATAATTTGAGCAGGCACCGTGTTCCGATCACCGCCCGCCGGTGATCGGAACTATTGATGACGTACCGGTACGTCATGGGTCCTTAAGGACTCGGGATCCATGCCGTACCGGTACATCATGGGTCCCTAAAGGGTTAAAGGGTTTCTACCATCAGAAATACTGTTATGTAGCTGACTGACATTAGCGATGCGCTAATGTCAGCACTACATAACAGTATGTTTTTAACATTTATCCCTGCAGCCGTTCTGATAAAATAAGCACTTTTATAGGTGCTATGTGGGCGTAGAATCAGCACCTAGAGGCTCGGTCTACCAGTGGCGGATCCAGGGGGGGGCAACGGGGCAATTTCCCCCCCCCCCAAGCTGGCGGCGGCGGGGCACAGGGAGATGAGCGCTTCCCTTGTGGAAGCGCTCATCTCCAGTCATCTGTATCGCCGTCCTCAGGACAGCGATACAGATGCCTGTGCTGCGGCAGGGGAGGGAGAGGCGTGTCCCTTTCCCTTCCTCTGATAGGCTGCAGGAACTAGGCCGGCAGCCTATCAGAGGCCGGCGCAGGCGGCGCGATGATGTCATCGCGCCGCCTGAGCCATACAGCGCGGGACACAGGCCGGAAGAGGCCTGCATCGCATCGCTGACATGGAGGTAAGTATAAGTGTTTTTTTTTTTTTAATATATATACAATGCTGTTATTACTGGCACAGAGGGGCTGTTATTACTGGCGGGGGGGCTGTTATTACTGGCAGGGGGGCTGTTATTACTGGCACAGGGGGGGGCTGTTATCACTGGCACAGGGGGGGGCTGTTATTACTGGCACGGGGGGGCTATTACTGGCACAGGGGGGGCTGTTATTACTGGCACAGGGGGGCTGTTATTACTGGCATGGGGGGGCTGTTATTACTGGCACAGGGGAGGGCTGTTATTACTGGCACAGGGGGGCTGTTATTACTGGCACAGGGGGGCTGTTATTACTGGCACAGGGGGGCGCTGTTATTACTGGCACAGGGGGGCTGTTATTGCTGGCACAGGGGGGCTGTTATTACTGGCACAGGGGGGCTGTTATTACTGGCACAGGGGGGCTGTTATTACTGGCACAGGGGGGGGCTGTTATTACTGGCACAGGGGGGGCTGTTATTGCTGGCACAGGGGGGGGCTGTTATTACTGGCACGGGGGGGCTGTTATTACTGGCACAGGGGGGGCTGTTATTACTCGCACAGGGGGGGGCTGTTATTACTGGTACGGGGTGGCTGTTATTACTGGCACGGGGGGCTGTTATTAATGCTGGCAAATGGGGGGCTGTTATTAATACTGGCACATGGGGGGCTGTTATTAATACTAGCACATGGGGGGCTGTTATTAATACTGGCACATAGGGGCTGTTATTAATACTGGCACATGGGGGGCTGTTATTAATACTGGCACATGGGGGCTGTTATTAATACTGGCACATGATTGGGGGCTGTTATTAATACTGGCACATGGGGGGCTGTTATTAATACTGGCACATGGGGGGCTGTTATTAATACTGGCACATGGGGGGCTGTTATTAATACTGGCACATAGGGGGCTGTTATTAATACTGGCACATGGGGGGCTGTTATTAATACTGGCACATCGGGGGCTGTTATTAATACTGGCACATGATTGGGGGCACTATAGGGGCATCTGCTGAGGCCACAAAGAAGGGGTATTTTATATGGGGCGCTCTGTACAGTACAATTTTATACTGGGACACATTATGGTGGGTACTATGGGGAAGGGGGGAGAGGAGTACTATGGGATCATCTACGGGGGGCACTAAGAAGGGGTATTTTATACTTGCAAATTATGGGGGACACTGAGGGCATCTACTGGAGCATTTTATACTGGTACATTATGGGGGACACTAGGAGGAAGGAGTGTGTGGAGCACTATGGGGGCATTTACTAGGGGCACTATATAGGGGTATTTTATACTGGGACATTATGGGGGCACTATGGGGACATTAGATCAACTGGGGGCATTACAAGGGGGTATTTTTTGCACTGTCACATTATAAGGAGAATTATTTCTACTGGGGGGGGGGCTTTATTACTCCCCCATGGTATGACCCCCTAGTAGCAGCACCAGCCTCTCCCTGCTCTGCTATCTCTCTGTCCTTTCTCCAAATCTTTATTATGAAATCGTTCTCATTAGGATAAAACACAACATCAGCTCCGCCGAGCCCCCGGCCAAAGTGCTGAAGTGGTGTCCGAGATCCCCAAGGGCCAAGTCAAGTAATTGTAAGTTTTCATGTGAAATATGTTTCTTATACACATATAGCATACACTGTGCCACACAATATACAGTATACCTCTACACTGTGTAGTCTGTTCTATAAGCACCATTGTTTTGTGGCGGCGGACAGAAAAAAATCTGAAAGTGCCCCTCCCGAGACCAGGCTCTGGGTCTACTCACCCTTTATCCCGCCCAGGTCCCCTGTTCTGTCCGCCCCGCTCCTCTTGATTGATGTCACGGTTCGCAGCATCGCTGCTGAAATCCCGCGCCTGCGCCGTTCACTTCTGTATTTGGCGCAGGCGCAGTGAGTGAATGAAGCGCTCCTGGTGCCGGATTCCTCACTGCAGCTGCTCCGACTACGTCACAGTGAGGAAGCCGACATCAGGAGAGCGGCCTTCACTCACTGCGCCTGCGCCGAATACAGAAGTGAACGGCTGGTTACTGAATTGCTGTTCTCATTCATCTGAATACTCAATTTTCCTTTGCTGAAATCCAAGGAGGATATAGAAAGCAACAAATGCTCTCACTTGGCAGTTTCTATAATTTCTATGAATTTCAATGGTTATAACCACATAATCCAGAAGATGACCACGATAGTTTGATCACACTTTCTTCAACAGCTGTTGGGCGAACAATCATTTGGGTGACAGCTATCTCTCCCCACTCCCCCATACACATACTAGTTTGGCTCAACTGAACGTGTATGTGTATTCAACGGGGAGAGGGGAGAAAGCTGCTGCCAGATACTTCTGGTGGCAGCTTATTTCCCAGGAGAAAATATTCATTCCATCCAATCCTTCTCTCCCCGACATCGCCTGTCGGGAGAGAGTCGGAAAGTCCCCACATTCAACTGTCGGTCGACAATACCCTCATGCATGTGGGGGCCTTAAGGAGGTGTTTATTAAAAGAATAGCTGACCAAAAACCTTTCTGTATTTTGGTAATGTTTTACTCATCGGAGATCTTTATCTGCAGAGATAGTCCGGGTTCTCCTATCTTTTGGACCGGAAACACACGATAACCATACATAGATGGTTGTGTTAATGGGGCCTAAAGAAGTTTTTTCAGACTGGCAAAAGGTTTCAATGGGGCCAGATGTAACATCTCAGAGTGGTGTTACCACTTCTGCACCTTACTACTATCTTTTATGGTCTAACCTGTATGTCACCTATATCTTTATATCCAGGTCCCTCAACACTGTGCATTTATAACAATGTTATGTAACTGTTCATGTAATGTACCTGGTTCACCAACAGGTGGCGGCAAACACGGCAGCGCTATAGTTAGATATAATGGAACTCACCATTCCACTCTCCCCCCCTTTGGTCAGAAGTGGACTAGTGCTACCAGAAGGAGATGGGGCAGTTCTGGTTTGTTCTGGTTGAGACTCCATGTTGGAGCTGCCAGGATTCTAACCTACTTTTTGGCTGAACATAAGTCCAACTACAAGAGTGAAGTGCAGCATAAAGAGAAAAGACACCAAGTGAGCTTGTCAGTACAGAAGAGTGAGAGAAGGATAGAGCAGAGTTGAGTTTGCCTGCCAGTTTAATGCTAAAGCCTGCTGGAACCAAGACAAAACCTGAAACTTTTTGGAGAAACGTTTATTCAAGTAAAGCTGCTATTAAACTTCATCTCAAGGTCTGGACTCAAGTTATTTCTTCAAATCCCTCAATTATTCCCCCTATTTATTGCTTCGGAGCCAAAGCCTGGGGTCCAGCCATATCCAGGTAGGAGCACCGTGACACACATAAAGAGTCATTTAGGCCGCAACATACCACTCAGCATTCCTACTACACCTGGGACAACATAAAGGGCCCTGGGGCGCGGCCGCCCGTTGCACAGACATTACATAACACCTTGGCAGAGCAACCCAGTTCCAGCGTTGCAGTTCCTTTTACAGCAGCTTCAGGTCCTTGCCAAATTGGAAGTGTGACATGATGTCTACATGTAAGGCACCACTGCCAGCCAATCAATGGCCTCAGTGGTGATGTGTGCAATAAGGGTGCCTGACCCCCAGCAGAGTCAGGAAGTGCAGCCCTAGACCCGCAGCTCTCTGACAAGATGAGTGATTTATTTTTTTACAGCATGTCGGGCCCCCTGGCAATTCTTTTCCAGTCACTGACAACCGCTGAAATTTTTGTCCGGCCGCCTCTCTGCATATTTTCCGTGCTGCGGCCGGACCATTATAGTGAATGGGGCCGGAGCAGACTTCTGGCGGCACGGTGGGCTTGCATTAGCATGGATCCGGCAGGCTGTTTCCCCGCCACAAGTGTGAAAGTAGTCTTAGAAAGGTTTTGTCAAAAGTGTCAGAACAATATAAATATGATATTTTACCACTTACCACCCTGCACAATACTATTATGTTGCTTCGGGTACCTAGTTAATGCAAAATGGCTTAATAGAATGGCACTGTAATGGCACAGGCTCAGGAGCTGTAGCTATACCATGAGGTAGTATTTTACAGCTAGAATCCTGCAGTGATTGCCGAGATAACGCCGATCCCAGCATTTTAACCACTCGGATGACGCAGTCAATAGCAACCTCTGCATCTGAGCAGCAGGGTTGCCAACCGTCCAGAAATTTCTGGACAATTTGTAAAAATAGGTGACTTTTTCCTATGTCCATGAAAAAAAATAGATGTGTCTGTGATTTTTTTCGCAGGTAGTACTTGACTAGATTATTTTGGTGATATTTATGAGGTGTTATCAGTATATTGAGCTATAGACATGGATTACTAATAGCTTTATCATTTATTATGGTATTTCAATTTGTCTATAAAAAATGTTGGCTGTCCGTGATTTTGGGATAAGTTGTCCAGAAAAAAACCCAATTCTGGTTGGCAACCCTGCTGTGCGGTTAGAGAGAGGGAGGGGGCTCGCTCTGTCCTCATTTGCCACCCCACAAATGCCAATTGTGGAGTGGCAAGCAGTTATGGCAGCTAGGGGCCTTCTGTCTCTGGCAGGATTTAACAGAATGCCTGTGAAAATCCCTATATACCGTAAGACCCCATGTACACGACCATATCCGTTTTGTGGTCCGCAAATCGCAGATTCGAGAAAACACAGAGGCAGTCTGTGTGCTTTCAGCATTTATATGGTAGTTCCACAAACTGATAAAATATGTTCTATACTTGTCTGCAGTTTTCAAACCAGCACCTGGATCTGAATACTTTTGTAATTGCATGTAATTAAAAATTTTGCATAGCCACTGAGTTATTCAATAAAATGTATCTGCATAGCGCCACCTGTTTGTTTATTTCTTTGACCTGGTTAATTTCTTTGACTTGCTCAATGAGAAGGCCGCACATGCTCAGTTCCATCCTTTAATTGTATCCTGAGCTGTGATAGTGAGAGCTGAGACACGCCCCCTTATCTGCAGCAGAAAAGACACTCCCTTGAGCTGTCAGCTTGACATACAGTACAGACCAAAAGTTTTGACACACCTTCTCATTCAAAGAGTTTTCTTTATTTTCATGACTATGAAAATTGTAGATTCACACTGAAGGCATCAAAACTATGAATTAACACATGTGGAATTATATACATAACAAACAAGTGTGAAACAACTGAAAATATGTCATATTCTAGGTTCTTCAAAGTAGCCACCTTTTGCTTTGATTATTGCTTTGCACACTCTTGGCATTCTCTTGATGAGCTTCAAGAGGTAGTCCCCTGAAATGGTTTTCACTTCACAGGTGTGCCCTGTCAGGTTTAATAAGTGGGATTTCTTGCCTTATAATTGGGGTTGGGACCATCAGTTGTGTTGAGGAGAAGTCAGGTGGATACACAGCTGATAGTCCTACTGAATAGACTGTTAGAATTTGTATTATGGCAAGAAAAAAGCAGCTAAGTAAGGAAAAACGAGTGGCCATCATTACTTTAAGAAATGAAGGTCAGTCAGTCAGCTGAAAAATTGGGAAAACTTTGAAAGTAAGGGCTATTTGACCATGAAGGAGAGTGATAGGGTGCTGCGCCAGATGACCTGGCCTCCACAGTCACCGGACCTGAACCCAATCGAGATGGTTTGGGGTGAGCTGGACCGCAGAGTGAAGGCAAAAGGGCCAACAAGTGCTAAGCATCTCTGGGAACTCCTTCAAGACAGTTGGAAGACTATTTCAGGTGACTACCTCTTGAAGCTCATCAAGAGAATGCCAAGAGTGTGCAAAGCAGTTATCAAAGCAAAAGGTGGCTACTTTGAAGAACCTAGAATATGACATATTTTCAGTTGTTTCACACTTGTTTGTTATGTATATAATTTCACATGTGTTAATTCATAGTTTTGATGCCTTCATAGTCATGAAAATAAAGAAAACTCTTTGAATGAGAAGGTGTGTCCAAACTTTTGGTCTGTACTGTAAATCTAGCAGAGCAATGAATGTGGAGATCTCTGGATCCATGTGAGGTACAGGGCTGGTTTTAACTTTGTTAGAAAGAGATTGTCATGTACTATATGATGTCTGATTATCATTGTATACATAAGTCATGGGATAAACCCTTTAAAGTGGTGTTCCCATCTTGGACATTGGGGGGATATTGCTAGGATATGTCCCCAGACTCCCCAATGTCTAAAAGTAGTGATGAGCGGCAGGGGCAATATTCGAATTTGCGATATTTCACAAATATTTCGTCGAATATTCGTCATATATTCGTGAATTTGAGAATTCACATTTTTCAAGCTGGTATAAATTTCCTGAGACTGGAGAAAATGGTTGACATGGCAGAACATTAGAATAGCTTTATATGAAGATAGAGTGCTCCAATATATTTGCGCTTGTGAATTTTCGGCAATTAATGATGCGCATATTTTTTTGCAATACGTGCAACTTGTATAGTAAGGGACAGGCAAATTTTCTATTGGTTGCTAGGGATGTTGCTAAGCTGTGACAAAGCCTTATCATTGGCCCACAAGCTAGAAGAAGGGAGGAATGATCACCTGATGTGTACTGTTAAAAAAAAAAAAGCACTATATTCTAAATATTTGCTAATTCTCGAAGTGCCGATATTCACAATAAAAATGTGCTTTTCGAATATTCGCGCTCAACACTATCTAATAGGTGCAAGGCCTGCACCTAGATTTAGAACGGAGCCTGCAAAGTTCTGGAGGGCTGGCGGCCGCCATCCAGTAATTTCTATGGGACTGATGAAAATTTGCGGAAGACCCACTTAAATGAACTTGAAGCGCACTGCGCAAGCACAGCCACAGCTCCATTTATTCTTTGGGGCTTACCGAAATAGCCGAACCAGCGCTCAGCTATTTTCAGCAGTCCCAAAGAAATAAATGGAAATCAGCCGCACTTTGCCGAGGTGGGACCTGCACCTATCAGACACTGGGGTCATATCCTAGCAATATACCCCAAATGTCAATGATGGGTATATTTAACACTTTAAGAAAAAATTAATCCCATTTCTCGTGTATAAAAAAAAAAAATACAAAAGCTAAACATAATTGGTATGGTTGAGTATGTAATTGCCCATCTAGTTTCTCAAAAAATTATAAATGAAAAATGTTCAAAAGGTCACGTGTCCTAATATGGTATCAATAAAATCTACCGCTCTCCCAGCAAAAATAAGTGCCCTCACACTGCTCTGTTGGTAGAAAAAAAGTTAAGGGTGTGAGAATATGACATCATAAAGCAGGGGCGGACTGGGAGCTTAAAGGGGTTGTCCGGGTTCAGAGCTGAACCCGGACATACCTCCATTTTCACCCAGGCAGCCCCCCTGACTTGATCATCGGAGCAGTTCATGCTCCGATGCTCTCTTTTGCCCTGCGCTAAATCGCGCAGGGCAAAAGCATTTTCCAGCGTTCCGGTGACGTACTGGGTTCTCCATGGGGCTGCCAGGAAGCCTGGTGACATCACAGGCACTGATGGGTGGGCTTTAGCGCTGCCCTAGCCAGTAAACCGGCTAGGGCAGCGAGTCACTGAACACACTGCCGGGCAGAAGCTTATGCCCGGCAGTGTGTTATTGCAAACAAAAGAGCCCTTGCCCATGAGATGCTCCGATGCTAACATCAGGGGGGCTGCCTGGGTGAAGTTATGGGTATGTCCGGGTTCAGCTCTGAACCCGGACAACCCCTTTAAAGTGGCCCTGGAAAAAATGCTAAAAGTGGCCCCGTTTTGTAGTCAGGTCCAAACTGATGGAAGGCAATGCCAGCAATACCATATTGTGGCACATTATGCCACCCCAACCGAGCTAAATACCACAGTCCATCACAAAATACATACCCAAAAACTTCCACTAGCCAGCTGTGAGGAGGACCCAGGCGGCCCCCGGGCATTGGCCCACCGGGAAATTTCCCTGTAAGGTCTATGTACGCCCCTGTCACAAAGCAATTTCAATAAAAAAAGAAAGGAAGGCTTTTTTTTTTTAAGCTAAAAGTGGTGGAATTGCTGCATTTTCCCACACTGTCACTTTTTACATTATACAAGACATTAGATGTACCTCAAAATTGTGTGACTTAAACATACTACTGGTACTGCAAAAAAGCATGGATATGTTGATTGAAAAATAAAAAAGTTATGGCTTTTGAAATTAGATCAAATGGAAAAAAAAAATTATCATGTCCTCAAGTGCCAAACTAGGCTGCGTCCTTAAGAGGTTAAACTGCTTTCGCACTACACAGAAGCCCGTCTACTAGGTAGGTGGGATCTTAGGGGCTGTGGAGGCCCGCCTGACTTGGAGCTAAATCCGCACAGAGGATAAAGTTGTCCCTTGCAGTCTATATATAGTTCTCCCTCTACCTATCCCAGGTGTGTCACACTCACCCTGCTGGCAGCCGATGAGAGAATCCAATGTATTATGGAGGAGATTAACCCTGAGCCTGCCAAGAGTTACTGTAACTATTGTCCACAGGGTAAACAGATCCAGAACAGGTAAACAGTGAGCATGGCCGGTGATATCAAAGGGTCACATGGATAGTTGGATGAATAGATAGATTTCTGGAGAAAACAGTTAACAATGACTACCAATATAGCCACCAGTAAGGCTTCTATGAGGTTACCCTATCTAGTATTAAAGCAATTTGCTCATCAGGCCCTAGGAAAGCTGAGTGATAACCTCTATAGGTGACATATTGGAGCTTATACAGTTACAAGAACAGTCTCACTGACATTTCATGATGCATTTTGGCCACTGCTGTATCTGTATCTTCACAACTCTGTTGATACCTGTGGCAGCCGAAATCTGCAGCCTGTGGTTAAATGCATGCTGATTTTTGTAGTTCCACCCCAGGTGGAGGCATAGGTTGTACAGCAGCTATGAAGTTTATATGTTTAAAGCAAAACATTAATGCAAAAGAATACATGTAAAAACAAGTACAATAAATCAATATTTCATGTAAGTGCCTGGTGTATGCAACATGACCTACCTCAAAGTCACATCCACCCTGGGTCAGCAACCACTGCAGGCAGGCCAGGTTGCCTGTAGCTGCTGCATCATGCGCAGGAGTAGCGCCATTCCTTGCTCTAGAGTTCCCCTCCAACTGCACCTCATCCACTAAATAGCGCAAACATCCGACTTTCCCTCCACGAGCCGCATGATGAACAATAGAAGCCTCCATTGGATCCTTCAGATCAGGCTGCAACTTGCCTTCTGCATGGAGAGTCCTCAAAGTCTCCAGATCCCCTTGCCTAGCAGCTTGCAGGATCCTCTCCAGAGTCATTGTGCTCTGCAGGTCACCAGCAGATCCCATGTGCCCGTTTGTAAATCACTTACCCATGGGCACCATCCAAGGGGAGAAGGAGCCACATTGAATGGTCTGCACCAAGCTGGGATGATCTAGAAGAAAAGACTACTTCCAGGAGGTCTTTATCTTGCAGAAACCCTAATTGTATCCTCAGAATCGACTGTCTGGGTCTTCCAAAAGCCAACAACCTGTAGGCTGCACATTTGCAGAAAGATATGGAAACTCACAGCCTGGAGAAGTATTTTCCAAGTTCTCATAGACATGGAGCAGAGGAGATCAGAGCTGGCTTCTCTGGAGGAAGTTGTTGGGTGGTAAATGTAGCTTTTGGCACATGGCCCTCAAGTGAACCTAAATAGGGTGGTATTGTAGTGTGACCTCTTCTTCTGCTGCTTGTGCTGGAAGGCTGGAGCTGGACATTCATCCCTCTGTGCCTCTCAGTTGCTTCTCCTGTGACAACTCCTCCTCCTTCCTTTCCCTGTCTACACAGCAGCAGACTGCCTAAATGAGTTTAGCCATTGTAATCCGTCCCTTCATCCTTCAGCATTCTTGATCCACCTGCTGTTCACTTACAGCTAAAAGGAAAGATAACATCAAGAATTTTAGATCTGTTCCTAGAGTTATAATAGGTCTACAAAACTAATAGTAACTTCATGGGGACATTGATATTAGCACAGCCTCAACATAAGGTGCTAATACTTGTCTACAGCACTACCCTCAAGTGTCACCTCTTATAGAAGAAGAGTCCCAAACCCTCTGTAGTCCTAAAATATCTACAATGATCAAGGCACTATGCTGGGACAACTCAAATTTTCGTCTCACAGACTTGGAGGTATACAATAGAATGAAATGAACCCTAGTGGCATGTATTTGATGCTAGAACAGGGTGGAGTGTGTTACAGCCCCAGCAATAAACCCAGGACCAGAATTGGTCATACTGTACATAAAAAAAATCACCCAAAAAAAGTAAACAAAATTGACAAAGTTTCTATAAAGTTAAAATATTTCATGACGGGGGTATTGGCTACCTGACGTCCGATCTAATACTCACCTGCCCCTGAAACAATCCCCCTTTCCACCAATCCATCCCCACCCAGTGCCTCATCCACCTTAACCTTAATAAAAACTCGGACACCAGGCTGGAATGAATCAGCGACAGCAGCCGTTTTAATTAACAAACAACATAAAAAAAAAATATATATATATATATATATATATATATATATATAAAGTCCGCAGCACTCCTTGAAGTAAAAAATGTGCAGTTTATTCACACATGTCAGAAAATTGACTTCAATGTCAATTTTCTGACATGTGTGAATAAACTGCACATTTTTTACTTCAAGGAGTGCTGCGGACTTTCTTTATTTGTTTATCCGTCCTGTATCGAGGGACCACCGCGGGCACCGTATAACTGTGAAAAAAGGAGTGCTGCCTGACCTTTTCTATGGATCTATATATATATATATATATATATATATATATATACAGTCAGGTCTATAAATATTGGGACGTTGACACAATTCTAAATTTTTTGGCTCTATACACTACCACAATGGATTTGAAATGAAACGAACAAGATGTGCTTTACCTGCAGACTGTCAGATTTAATTTGAGGGCATTTACATCCAAATCAGGTGAACGGTGTAGGAATTACAACAGTTTGCATATGTGCCTCCCACTTGTTAATGGACCAAAAGTAATGGGACAGAATAATAATCATAACTCAAACTTTCACTTTTTAATACATGGTTGCAGATCCTTTGCAGTCAATTACAGTCTGAAGTCTGGAACACATAGACATCACCAGACGCTGGGTTTCATCCCTGGTGTTGCTCTGCCAGGCCTCTACTGCAACTGTCTTCAGTTCCTGCTTGTTCTTGGGGCATTTTCCCCTTCAGTTTTGTATTCAGCAAATTAAATGCATGCTCAATCGGATTCAGGTCAGGTGATTGACTTGGCCATTGCATAACATTCCACTTCTTTCCCTTAAAAAACTCTTTGGTTGCTTTTGCAGTATGCTTTGGGTCATTGTCCATCTGCACTGTGAAGCGCCGTCCAATGAGTTCTGAAGCATTTGGCTGAATATGAGCAGATAATATTGCCCGAAACACTTCAGAATTCATCCTGCTGCTTTTGTCAGCAGTCACATCATCAATAAATATAAGAGAACCAGCTCCATTGGCAGCCATACATGCCCACGCCATGACACTACCACCACCATGCTTCACTGATGAGGTGGCATGCTTAGGATCATGAGCAGTTCCTTTCCTTCTCCATACTCTTCTCTTCCCATCACTCTGATACAAGTTGATATTGGGCTTATCTGTCCATAGGATGTTGTTCCAGAACTGTGAAGGCTTTTTTAGATGTTGTTTGGCAAACTGTAATCTGGCCTTCCTGTTTTTGAGGCTCACCAATGGTTTACATCTTGTGGTGAACCCTCTGTATTCACTCTGGTGAAGTCTTCTCTTGATTGTTGACTTCGACACACATACACCTACCTCCTGGAGAGTGTTCTTGATCTGGCCAACTGTTGTGAAGGGTGTTTTCTTCACCAGAGAAAGAATTCTTCGGTCATCCACCACAGTTGTTTTTCGTGGTCTTCCAGGTCATTTGGTGTTGCTGAGCTCACCGATGCGTTCTTTCTTTTTAAGAATGTTCCAAACAGTTGTTTTGACCACGCCTAATGTTTTTGCTATCTCTCTGATGGGTTTGTTTTGTTTTTTCAGCCTAATGATGGCTTGCTTTACTGATAGTGACAGTTCTTTGGATCTCATCTTGAGAGTTGACAGCAACAGATTCCAAATGCAAATAGCACACTTGAAATGAAATCTGGACCTTTTATCTGCTCATTGTAATTGGGATAATGAGGGAATAACACACACTTGGCCATGGAACAGCTGAGAAGCCAATTGTCCTATTACTTTTGGTTCCTTAACAAGTGGGAGGTACATATGCAAACTGTTGTAATTCCTACACCGTTCACCTGATTTGGATGTAAATACCCTCAAATTAAAGCTGACAATCTGCAGTTAAAGCACATCTTGTTTGTTTCATTTCAAATCTATTGTGGTGGTGTATAGAGTCAAAAATGTTACAATTGTGTTGATGTCACAATATTTATGGACCTGACTGTATACCATAAACTCTATAATTACTTCCTTACAAGGGAAGGTCCTTGAAGCCCCAAATAACTGACTTACCCCACCGGGGTGCCTTTTTGCCTCCAGTCGTTACCCACCAGCTCGGAAGCACCACTGAATGGCCCCCTCTTTAATTCCGCCACAACTGGGAGTCCAGCCCCAACTGCGGAGCCCTCCCATCATCCTCGCCAGTGAATAAAACCAACTTCAAGGACCTCCCCCCACCACAGCCGCCGTGACAAAAATCCTCCCCCTTATCTCCACACCTCACCATCCAACAATCCTACCCCTAACCAACTTCTACAATCTGCCACTAACCCCCCCCCCAATAAAAGGAAGGGGTGGGTGGGCAGGATTCCTTTCTGCTCTACCTAAAATGGCACCCTTCTTCTCCCTGTCTCAATCTTTTAATCCCTCGACCCCACCCCTAAACTCAAATTACCCAATCCCTATACCCCCATGATCCCCTTAAACCCGTCCCCTTGACCAACTATCCTATCCCTACCTCTGGCGTCTCCCTGAGCCAAACCCCTCATTATGCTGGCCTCCCCTAAAGCTCTGCTCCCAGTCCGGCCATAACTTGACGGGGGTATTGGCTACCCGATGTCCGACCCCATCTAATACTCACCTGCCCCTGAAACAATCCCCCTTTCCACCAATCCATCCCCACCCAGCGCCTCATCCCCCTTAACCTTAATAAAAACTCGGACACCAGGCTGGAATGAATCGGCCACAGCAGCTGTTTTTATTAACAAACAACATAAAAATATATTAATATATATATATAACCATAAACTCTATAATTAATTCCTTGCAAGGGTAGGTCCTTGAAGCCCCAAATAACTGAATTACCCCACTGGGGTGCCATCTTGCCTCCAGCCGTTGCCCGCCAGCTCGGAAGCACCACTGAATGGCCCCCTCTTTAATTCTGCCACAACTGGGAGTCCAGCCCCAACCGTGGAGCCATCCCATCATCCTCACCAGTGAATTAAACCAACTTCCAGGACCTCCTCCCGCCACCAACGCACAGACTTGAACCCTTAAGTCTGTGCAGCCCTCCATACTCCCAAAGCCATCTCAATACCTTCCGATAAAACCAAAATCCACATGTCTAACCCGACTGCATTTAAATGTACTCCATCCGACCTCCAAAAACCCCCAACTCCCTTCTTAAGCTCCGTATGCCTCACCGCCACCGCCCCATTCCTGGCCATAAAACGACCCATTGCCCAGTTCAACTTCACTCTCGCCCTATTCACCCCTTCCACCGATCTAGCCCCTCTCCATACCATCAGAAACAAAGCTCACAACCGTAACAAATCAAATTTCATGTCATGTAGTAGCTCCCGCAATGGCCGTACCGCCAAATGGTTGCCGCCAACATGCAGCACTAAAACATCAGGTGCCCTAATCCAGCCTCGCAAAATGATGCACTTCAGGCAGGACCCCACTCCAAACCATGCCCCTACGCCCCAACCACCTTACCACCATCTCGGACCGTGAAAATCCCAATTGTTGACCCGGCCGAACCGCCCCCCCAGACAGTCCCCCAAAAAACGTAAGAGTGTCCGAGGATCCACACCAGGGCTGGTACCGCACCTGAAACAAGAAAAACCAGAACACAGAACAATACAACCCCCATTAACAACCACCCCAATTGTAATACCCCTGCCCCACAAAAAATTAATTTAAACTACAGCCGATTCAATCGGATATAAGACCTGAACCGAACAGACTCCCAACGCCCAATCCGTTTAATAATCTCATCGTCCAAACCCCATCGAGCCACCTCCGTCACCGCTCCGACCCCGCCTGACCCAACCCTAACCGCTCCAAACATTTTGAAAAAACAGCCGTAAACGGAAAACGGGTCAAAATAGACCATTCAGAATGCACTAACAGTGGTCTAATCCCCATCCTCATATCTGCCCCGTAGTCACGCATACATTGCACCGGACACATTTCACAGCCTGGAATACCGAACAAAACCACCCTCCGCCCCCTTCCTTCCACATCCGTCTTTGACCGGCTGATAACAAATTCCACCCTATCGTGAAATAAATCTATATCATCCCTAAGCAACCCCCCACCCGACTAACCGTCGGACAAACCAGCTCCCCCAATCGCAACGCCCCAAAAAATGCAAAAGAAAATGCCAGTCTAAATAACCGCTCTTCCCAAGCCGAACTGCAAACCCTCCTTAGCTGTTCACCCAAAAGCAATTCAAAAGACACCGGCCTCCTGCTAACCACCCTTGCCCCTAACCGACGCCAACCTTTTAGGGCCCTTGTGACCAAAAAGGACTTAGTAAAGTCTGTCATCTTTCTCAACTTGAATCCAAAGGCCAACCCAGCTATGCAACTATTTATTTTTGCCACTGACCACCCTTCCTCCCTACAATGCCCTAGGAACAGCAACAGCGGAACTTCCAACTCCCCATTCCCAACAACCAGCCTACTACACCATTCCTCCCAGTACCCCAACGCCTTTAAATATGTCGCCCACGTACCGGGCGCCAATGATGCCTGAACGAGCCCTGCTATGGTCCGTCCAGAAGATCCCACAGACAGCTCGGGCACTACTCCCAAACTCTTCTGCCTTTGGGGCCAGTTGCCGGAATCGATCCCACTGTGAACGAGAGAGAGCGTCAGCAACACAGATGTCAACCCCCGGCACATGCACCGCCTCAACCCAAGCATTGATCGACAAACACTCCAAAACCAGCCGCTGTAGCAGCCGTACCATTAAAGGCGACGAGGCCGACAACCCATTTATCGCCTGAACCACTCCCAAGTTATCACAGTGGAAACAAACCTTTTTATCCTGAAAAAACTCCCCCCTAACAGAACTGCCACCACAATGGGAAAAAGATCCAATAACGCTAAATTTTTTTAACCAGCCATTCTCCGCCCAACTCTCCGGCCATTTGCCAGCACACCATTGTACCAGCTCCCCCATCCCCTCCCCCTGTAAACGCCAAAACCACAACCCCCCGCCGCCTCCGGAAATAACTCACAATCGAACGAGTTCACTACCTCACCCATGAATAGTGAGCGACCATTATAATTCTCCAAAAAGGAACTCCAAACTTGCAAGTCCGCTCTCAATTCTTTTCCCAAATGAATGTAGTGATGTGGTGAAACAACGCCCGCTGTCACCCCCGCTAACCTCCTACAGAAAAGCCTCCCCATGGGCATAATCCGGCATGCAAAATTAAGTTTCCACAGGAGTGACTGAAGCTCGTGCAATTTTAACTTTTTTAACCGAGCTGCCCTCGCAACCTTCCCTTTTAGGTTCTCCAACTTGTCCCTCGGCAATCTACACTCCATCTCAATAGTATCAATGACAATCCCCAGAAAACTCAATTCCGTGACCGGCCCTACCGTCTTCTCTGTTGCCAATGGGACCCCAAACGCCGCAAACAATGTATGCAGCAATAATGCACACACTTTCTAATCCGGAGGGCCGATACAAAGGAAATCGTCCAAGTAGTGAATGATAGATTCACAACCAGACGAATCCACCACCACCCATTCCAAAAATGAACTAAACGCTTCGAAGTATGCACATGACAAGGAACAGCCCATAGGCAAACACCTATCGACAAAAAATCCCCATCCCAAAAACACCCCAATAAATGCAAACAATCCGGATGCACTGGCAATAACCTAAAAGTCGCCTCAATGTCAGTCTTCGCTAGCAGAGCCCCCCTCCCAAACTTCTTAACTCACGCAACTGCCATGTCAAATGAGGTATAGACCACGGAACACAAGGCCGGATCAATACCGCCATTGACCGACGTTCCCTTTGGGAAAGACAGGTGGTGAATAAGCCGAAACCTATTCACTTCCTTCTGCGGAACCACACCCAGTGGAGACACTCGCAAATCCCCTCATATACCCAATATGCATCCCCGATTGCGTCCAAATAACAAAACAATGCCAAACAGCATTCCGGCGCCTTCTCCCCTATCACACTCGCTAATATCGCAAACACCTGCAACCAGTTCTGAAAGGTTTGCGGTATTAGTCAATATCTACGCTTCTCCTTCTCCTCTTTTTTGCCCTCTTTCTTCCGTAACCTATCCAGGTTAAACTTATCCAACGGGAGCAAAGAAGAAATCTCCACATATTCACCCTTCCAAATACACTCCCTTATCTCCTGCTTTAAATGAGCCCCCAACAGACCCTCAAAGCAGACATATACCTCCCCTCTAGCTTTGTCATCCAACCGCACCATTTCGTCGTCCTAAACCCCCCCCCCCCCCCGTCTGCGTTTGCACCGATGCTCCCTAACCCTAAACTACCTCCCCGCACCATATTCGACCCTCCAGGGCCCCCCGCCACCCCCCATGCTGGCAATGGGGATATCCCCTTCATACCCTAACCTGCTAATCCCCCCAACAGTTGCCCTAAGCCCCTACCCAAATCCACGAAATCCACAAAATCTCACCTGGCTGCCTGGGTGCTGTGATCCCATCAGCCGAAAATCCTGAGTCCAGGTGTCCAGTCCTCTGCGCTGATCCTCCAGCTTCAGACCCAAACGCTTTCACACGCTGTCCCCTAGCTGTGCTCCTGCCAGGGACGTTAGAGCTGCTATCCTCCATGGAAAGGTCAGAGGGGACAGAGCTTCTTCCCTGCCGCAGACTGGGTGATGGTGATGGGGGCCTGCTTCATGACACCACCGGACCCACAGCAGGCCTGTGCCTCCCGACATCTTGCTCCCGCTGGGGGGCACCTTCCTCCCCAGCACATGGGAAGGTGCCCGCCGTTCCTGGTCCCGCTCCCACACCGCATCCCGATGTAGAACGAGGTGACCGGACCTGGCCACCTCGTGGGCTCCGCCTGCATGTCGGATTCCTCCCACGCTGGGGAGGAAGCTTTCCCCGCTGTCCACCGGCGTGGAGGGTCCTCTGAAGGGCTCCAGGGGGGGGGGGTTAGGACTGTGTGCTGAAGCGCGTTGGTGGTCTGGTCAGCCGCGACCGGGTCGCTGAGGGCTGAGGCGGTACTGAAGCCTCAGCTGCCTTCCTTAAGAGAAGCTGCAGCTGGTTCTGAACCCAGCCGGATCCCCGAACCCCCGCAGCCTCCTGATGGTGTCCTCCACTGGCTCCATTCTGGTAAGTTTAGCTTGAACAGCATGGACTCCTTTACTCCTTTCTGCTCTACCTAAAATGGCACCCTTCTTCTCCCTGTCTCAATCTTTTAACCCCTCGACCCCCACCCCTAAACTCTAATTACCCAATCCCTATCCCCCCATGATCCCCTTAAACCCTCCCCCTTGACCAAATATCCTATCCCTACATCTGGGGTCTCCCTGAGCCAAACCCCCGTCATGCTAGCCTCCCCTAAAGCTTTGCCCCTAGTCTGGCCAAAACTTTATGTGAAAGTTGAATTACAGCCTGTTTATACTCCAGAGCTGCATGCACAATTCTGCAGCCTTCAGACATAAAATCTCCCAGTATTGGTTGTTGTTTTTCACTCTTTACACCAGGCACTGTACAGTAGTCTGATATCCTGACACTATTCTGATGCAGGAATTACAAATTATTCCCATGTATTATAGCAATTTGTCGGCTGTATCCAGTGACAGTACTGGCAGAATTGTGAATTCCGCTCCAGAGTATACCACAGTTGGAAATTCAGGATAATGACAAGATAATGTATGCACACAGTGACTGCACCAGCAGAATACTGAGTCCAGCTCTGGAGTATAATAGAGAATATGAATAAGGAAGTTTTCTCTGTGACCTGTACAGAGGTCACGATGGAGTAGATAAGCTGTGATATCTTCTATTGTGATTCCTGTGTATAGCTGATATCTGTCATTCTAATCTTTCCAGTAATGATAAGCAGATAACTGCAGTAAAGTGATCTGTACAGACCAAGAAGTGGTGCCTATTATAAGCCTTAGTGGCCAGAGCAAAACTGCAGGATTTTTTTTAAATCTAGATAGTGACATGGAAAATAACATTGTAATGGGCAGTGGTTGTGGGCCCGCTGTGCCAACTAACCAGTTTGACTTTGGGCTAAACCTCATGGTAGCCCCCAGTATTTACCCTGTAACCCCAAGTAACAAATCAGGTCGCTACCTCCTCGAGTAGTCTTAGTGTAGTTAGCAGGTGACCCACGGGGGTCAGGACACCGGTGCAAAGCACCAAGGGGTCAGGCAAAACTCAGGAAAGTAGCCCAGGTCAGGGCAAGCAGAGATTGTGCAAATCCATAAAACAGGTCCGATATCTGGGCAGACTGCAATGGGTCAGAATGGAGATCAAGCTGTGGTCAAGGCAGGCAGTGGAGAATCAGAATCGTCAGGCAGGCTAGGGGTTCAGTACACGCCGGTCAGAGTAACTAAACACAACACTTTCACTGGTAGAGTAGGAACTAGACACCCTCCCATTTGGCAGGCTGCTCTGTATACTCAGTGACATCCAGCCATTGAGCACATGCACGTACCCTAAAGAACAGGTCGGGGGGCTTAAGCAGACATACACAGCCTGCAGAACCAAGAAGGATGCTGGCAGCTGAGAGCGCCACTGGAAAAAAAAACTTTAAAAATATGTTTAACATAAAAACTTGAGTTACAGAACAAGTAACTTACTGATAGCACGTTCCCTTTAAATGGAGAGCGGAAGATACAAGTAGAGCTGCCTCTCCATCAGCCTCTGCCTGGACGTGAAGGCCACCAATTTACGTTTTTTTACTGGCCATTGTCTGGGCCACTTCAGACTCCATTCATGACACAGCCAAGTATCCACCAAATGACTTGGTTGCCATGATGTGAAACTAGGTTTATTCTAGAATGTTATTTGGATGATTATAATGATCCTTATGAGGAAAAGGTCAATTTAAAAGACACAATGAATTTACAGTAGTGAATTCAAACTAAAAACAATCTTTGATAGAATCATCGGTTTATTAACACAATGGAAGACATTCATGTGAAGATCCACTTTTCGGTTATTTTGGTGAAATCTAACATCTGGGTCTGTTTTGCGGTCTTCATATATACAGTATGTATTCACTCACTGCTGTTTGACACTGTGTAGAAATCTTTTCTGATCTGTTTCATCCTGGAAACTGTCATCAAGTAGATTGGTTGTTGATGGATCCTTTTTCAGGTTCATTTTTAGTCTAATTAAGAAATGTGTGAATTTCCAAGTCCTTTCTGATCATATAAAAGCTTGTTTTAACAATCCCCTAATATATCCTGTATTAGGGCGTATGAATATAATAGAGTGGGGTCTGCTGCTTGGGACCCCCCCCCCCCCCCCCCACTGCTAGCCTTGGTGGAGAGGTAGATCGCCCCCAAGCTCATCCTTGAATTACATGGCCTATTGGTTTCAACGGACCCCATGTAATACTTCATATAACTTTAGGGAAGACTTGCGGGACACTCTTCCTATCAGATTCACACATGATCATCTTTAGGGATCTATATGACGGGGGGGGGGGGGGTTGTTGATGGTTTCCACAAGATACTGCACAGTGGAAAAATGACATCATATGTTAACCTAAGATAGAGCTTTTTGATATCTTGAGTTGACAGTTTGTACAATTGCTCAGAGAACACTCCTTCAGATGCTAAAAGTATGGCATAATGACCATGAGAAAAGTAAATTGGACATTTTTTGGGGGGTGCTTATTCAGTTGTGATATTACACATAGGTCTTCAGTACATCTGGTCCTTCACACTCTTGGCTTTCAGCTTTTGCTTTTCCCATTGTTGATTTATTTTTCTGGAGACCCTGGTAGCAGGTTATTACAGCTGTGGTGATGGCCCCTAAATTGCCACCTACTGCCATCCAAAGAGAGTAGCCATATTCAAAACTAGGGAATCCTGGGATTTTCAGAGATACCTATGGAAACATAGACATCAGATCATGAATACAAAACACACAGGCTTCCTCTATAAATTGGGTGGAGTAATTGAAAAGGTGCATGGAAAATGTTACCCACTGAGCCATGCTCTATGCAAGGTGAATGGGAACCTGTCACTAACTTTATGCTGTCTCAGGGGCGGACTGACAACTCATGGGGCCCCCGGGCAATATGAGATTATGGGGCCCCTGTGTCCCCGCCCACCTTCAAGCCACACCCACACACAGCCCCACACACATCGCACCGCCCAGATCACCTACACTTGGTACAGAATTTCTCTTCACTATGTCACTATGTTCAAAATAAATGTTTACTAATTTTTTTTTTAAATCACGCCCTCCACCACAACACAAGCGTATCTCAGACTCAGTGTATCGCATAGCTCCACAGCAATACAACGCACAGTAAAGTACATCACAGATCACCTCAGCAAAGAAAAGTGCAGTGTGTGAGTATCGCAAGCTCTACAGCAATACAATGCACAGGAATGTGCGGTGTGTGAGTATATCATAGCCAACTATTGCGCATGCGTGGCTTCATAGAGATGCTTTGAATCAATGCATTTCTATGAGTGTTTAGCGTGAATGCCAGTGTTGCACAGTTGTGCAGCACTGGACTAGGAAGCACCTCTAGTGGCCGTCTGATGAGTGGCCGTCTGATGAGTGGCCGTCTGATGAGTGGCCACTACAGGTGTTCCTTGGCAGTAATGTAAATACTGCCTTTTTTCTGAAAAGGCAGTGTTTACATTAAAAAGCTTGCAGAGACATGTTATAGCCACCAGAACTACTACGTTTAGCTGTTGTGGTTCTGGTGACTATAGTGTTCCTTAATATAGAGGGGGGGGGGGGAAGAATCAGCACAAAAGTATCAAATAAAATGGCTGTATCATTATTCTAAAAATTAAAAAAGCACAACTCCTCAGATGAGAGACCCATGCCTCTCATCACCCACATATCAGCCCCCATGCCTCTCATTAGCCCCCATAATCAGCCCTTATGCCTCTCAGCCCCCATTATAATCCCTTATGCCTCTCATCAGCCCCCATTATGCCTTTCAGGCCCCCCATTATTCCTCAGACCTCATTATGCCTCTCAGCCAGCCCCTATTATGCCTCTCAGTCAGTCCCCATTATGCCTCTCAGCCAGCCCCCATTATACTTTATGCTGCCCTCAGTGATATCAGCATAATGTTGATGACAGGTTCCCTTTAATAGATTAGGGTACGACCATACGGCGCGGTCCTGAGCCATTCAGGGCACAGCCGGCTGCGGTCGAGAACTGTGTATACATATTTAACTAATGAAGACCGCACCGTATAGCCAGTTTTTAGTGTTCAGGTGCCGCATGGCCATTAACAATGCACACCAGCTATACAGTGCAGTCTCCACTAGTTAAATAAGAGGCAGCCTAATTGGTCGCGTGGTTCTCGAGCTCAGCTAGCCGCGCCTCGTATGGCTCATGACCAAGTTGTGTAGTCGTACCCTAAGGAGCGGCATCGTTTAGGAATCATAGGGTGTCAGATTTCAGGAAACGTCTAGCATTCAGCTTAATTGTTGGAGAGGGGTAAAAGGAAAGCAGATTTGCATAAAAATGGTTTTCTGAGATTCTGTTTTACCTAGTATCTGATCGGTGGTGGTTTGACACCCAGGACCCCTGCCAATCAGCTTTTTTGAATAGACACCAGTGCTCCTGTGAGTGCCGCGGGCTTCTTGCAGTTTACCAAGCACAGCACCGTACATTGTATAGCGGATTCGCTTGGCATCGCGGCTCAGCCCCATTCACTTCTATGGGGCTGAACTGCTGTTAGGCCATGTGAACTATGAATATGATGTCACTGGCCTAGGAAAAGCAGAAAGAAGGTTGCGGCGCTCACAGGAGCACAGTTGCTTTCTCAAACAGCTGATCAGTGGGTGTCGGACCCCCACCGATCAGATACTGATGTCCTATCCTGAGGAAATCCTGAAAAAACTCTTTTAAGTGTACTTTCACACTAGCGTTGTTTGAATCCGGTGGGCAATTCCATAGCCGGAACTGCCCGCCGGATACAGAAAAACGTGGGAAAACGGATTACATTTGAATCCTGATCAGGATTCTGATCACAATGAAAAAATGCATTGGAAAAAACTGATCCGCCATTTATGGACTTTAACTTTTTTTGCAAATTTTTAGGTTTTAACATGCAAAAGCCTGATCCGGTTTGACGGAACACACAAGCCTGATCAGTAAAAAAGACTGAACTGGATGCATCCTGAACGGATTGCTCTCCATTCAGAATGCATGGGGATAAAACTGATCAGTTCTTTTCCGGATTTGGGCCCCTAGGACGGAACTCAGCGCCGGAAAAGAAAAACGCTAGTGTGAAAGTCCCCTAATGCACTGTGGGCGAAAGGAAGCCAGCAGGACTACTCTCGCTCCTAGACCACTTTAGGTACAGCGCTCATGAAGAGCTCAGTCTAATCACAGAAACAAATGTGCAACTGTTAAATAACTGTATAATCTACACCAGTGTATTACTGTACATCGGCAGCAGGAAGCGCACGGCGTCATAGCAACCAATGATGCTATGACATGAGGCTTTACTGGGACTTTTCACTGCTTGAGAAAGTCCCAGTAAGAGGACTGAAACATTGCTGTTTGCCGATTTAAACACACTTTATTTAATTTACTCCTTGGAAGTGCCATGGAATTATTATTATTTTTTGTCTTTTTGGAAGTTGGATCGCTTCCACAGCTGCTGGCACCCTTCTACAAAGTTTTCTGCTGTGCTGCTCACAACCTTTGGACTTTATAGCTATCTATCTATCTATCTATCTATCTCTATTATCTATTTCTATCTATCTCATATCTATTTTTCTATCTATCTATAACGCCCCAGAGTGGCATTACCACTCTATGAGGAGGTAAGTTCTAGACTTGACAGCGGTGAATCAATGGATGTCGTATATCTGGACTTCTCCAAAGCATTTGACACTGTACCACATAAAAGGTTAGTATATAAATGAGAATGCTCGGACTGGGAGAAAACGTCTGTATGTGGGTAAGTAACTGGCTCAATGATAGAAAACAGAGGGTGGTTATTAATGGTACACACTCAGATTGGGTCACTGTCACTAGTGGAGTACCTCAGGGGTCAGTATTGGGCCCTATTCTCTTCAATAAATTTATTAATGATCTTGTAGAAGGCTTGCACAGTAAAATATCAATTTTCGCAGATGACACTAAACTGTGTAAAGTAATTAACACTGAAGAGGACAGTATACTGCTACAGAGGGATCTGGATAGATTGGAGGCTTAGGCAGATAAGTGGCAGATGAGGTTTAACACTGACAAATGTAAAGTTATGCACACAAAAAATTACTTAAATGGAAAATCTGCCCAAAAAGTGAAATTTTGAAATTGTATCTCTATTTTCCATTAATTCTTGTGGAACACCTAAAGGGTTAACGACGTTTGTAAAATCAGTTTTGAATACCTTGAGGGGTGTAGTTTCTTAGATGGGGTCAATTTTATGGAGTTTCTAGGGGTGCATCAGGGGGCTTCAAATGGGACATGGGTGTCAAAAAAAAAGTCCAGCAAAACCTGCCTTCCAAAAACCGTATGGCATTCCTTTCCTTCTGTGCCCCGCCGTGTGCCCGTACAGCGGTTTACGACCACATATGGGGTGTTTCTGTGAACTACAGAATCAGGGCCATAAATATTGAGTTTGGTTTGGCTGTTAACTCTTGCTTTGTAACTGGAAAAAAAAAATTAAAATGGAAAATCTGCCAAAAAAGTGAAATTTTGAAATTGTATCTCTATTTTCCATTAATTCTTGTGGAACACCTAAAGGGTTAACGACGTTTGTAAAATCAGTTTTGAATACCTCGAGGGGTGTAGTTTCTTAGATGGGGTCACTTTTATGGAGTTTCTACTCTAGGGGTGCATCAGGGGGCTTCAAATGGGACATGGGTGTAAAAAAAAACAGTCCAGCAAAACCTGCCTTCCAAAAACCGTATGACATTCCTTTCCTTCTACGCCCTGCCGTGTGCCCGTACAGCGGTTTACGACCACATATGGGGTGTTTCTGTAAACTACAGAATCAGGGCCATAAATATTGAGTTTGGTTTGGCTGTTAACCCTTGCTTTGTAACTGGAAAAAAATTATTAAAATGGAAAATCTGCCAAAAAAGTGAAATTTTGAAATTGTATCTCTATTTTCCATGAATTCTTGTGGAACACCTAAAGGGTTAACAAAGTTTGTAAAATCAGTTTTGAATACCTTGAGGGGTGTAGTTTATAGAATGGGGTCATTTTTGGGTGGTTTCTATGATCTAAGCCTCGCAAAGTGATTTCAGACCTGAACTGGTCCCTAAAAATTGGGTTTTTGAAAATTTCTGAAAATTTTCAAGATTTGCTTCTAAACTTCTAAGCCTTGTAACGTCCCCAAAAAATAAAATATCATTCCCAAAATGATCCAAACATGAAGTAGACATATGGGGAATGTAAAGTAATAATTATTTTTGGAGGTATTACTATGTATTATAGAAGTAGAGAAATTGAAACTTGGAAATTTGCAATTTTAATTTTTTTTTGGTAAATTTGGTATTTTATTATAAAAAAATGATTTTTTTTTTACTTCATTTTACCAGTGTCATGAAGTACAATATGTGACGAAAAAACAATCTCATAATGGCCTGGATAAGTCAAAGCGTTTTAAAGTTATCAGCACTTAAAGTGACACTGGTCAGATTTGCAAAAAATGGGCAAGTCCTTAAGGTCAAATAGGGCTGAGTCCTTAAGAGGTTAAGTTATTTAAGCACTTTATGATCTCTCTGAGAGGTATATCTGAGGTCTAATAGTTCACTTGCTGAATTTGGTCGCAATTTGCACATTGCAGTTAGTAGTAACTATTTGCGGATTAGTTGAGTATGATCGGGTATGGTTTTATGCAATTTGGATTGCAATATGGAATTTGAATTTGGATTGTGAACTTTGTAGTTTGCAATTGGTGGAACTGTAAGTAAACACATATAACTGGTTCAGTATACAGTTCTTATCACTATATTAACAGTAGGAACATTACAGGGTTTCTGTCATGGGAAAAATCGTTATGTAGCTGATTGACATTAGCGATGTGCTAATGTCAGCAGTACATAACAGTATGTTTGTTAACTCCCTGCCTGCTGCCGTTCTCTTAAAAAACAGACTTTTATAATATGCTAATGAAGCCTCTAGGTGCTATGAGGGCGTTGCTGCAGCACCTAGAGGCTCGGTCTACTCGCCTTTTGGCACGCTGACGTCCACTTGATTGACGTCCTTCTTCTCCGCATCGTCCTCATAATCCCGCGCCTGCACCATCCCGTTTAGTATTCTGTGCAGGCGCAGTGAGTGAAGATCGTTCGGCTGCTGCCAGCTTCCTCACTGCGCCTGCGCCAATTACGTCACAGGCCTGGCAGCAGCCGAGCATCCTTCACTCACTGCGCCAAATACTAAACAGGACGGCGCAGGCGCGGGATTATGAGGACAATGCGGAGAAGAAGGACGTCAATCAAGTGGACGTGTGCGTGCCAAAAGACGAGTAGACCGAGCCTCTAGGTGCTGCAGCAACGTTTTTTAAGAGAACGGCGGCAGGCTCGGAGTTAACAAACATACTGTTATGTACTGCTGACATTAGCACATCACTAATGTCAGTCAGCTACATAACGATTTTTCCCATGACAGAAACCCTTCAAATATCTATTTTGGCCTCTCCATAAAACTCAGCTCTTAGTGGAGTGAATGTCTGTTCAGGTTCTCTCCTCTGGTCTAATGATTCTAGCAGCTCCTGCTACTGGGATTTCCCACACAGGCTGTGTGTGAGGCTGGCTGTGATTGGTCATAACTCCTACTGTGTGTGAGGCTGGAGTTTGTTATAGTTTGTTGCAACCATGCAGTTAACATGTAAAGTGTCAAGTTAAAGTTCGTTGGATCTGTCCATCTCTACTGCTGAAGCAGTGGGCCTGTGATGAACATCTTGGACTGACAGTGAGTCCTCAAGTAAGCACACAAAGAAGAAAATATCTACGGCACGTCACTAACAGGTTTTTATTCTTTCATGCAAAGCATTTACATATTCAGGAAGATGGTAAGCAGTGCATGGCGAGGGCTGTTTCACATACTAGTACGGAACCGCCAAGTATGTGAAGCGGCCATCGCTGTAACCTGCTTACCATCTTCCCACATTAATGTGGATATTTTCTTCTTTGTATGGACTTCATCATGGATCTGGATTACCACTGACCAGTCCGTACAGGTTTATAGGCTCTACAGGTGAGTTGGAGACATGCCATTGGTCTAGACTCCTGCCTAGCAACAACAGTTTAACTATATGCTTTCTGTTGTTGCTGCTGTGTCATTGAGCTTACTTCACATTATATAATGAATCTTAAAGGCATATTATCTTTCCTGCTTCTGTGAACACAATATATAACAGTTATATGACATCCAAACATGAAGTCACTGTAAATAACTCTGCTTTTGTCTTTAACACACAAACATAGGAACTGTATAAAGGTTATTGGCAGGTCTAGCTGTATAAACATATAAGCTATATTAGCAACCTAGGACAAGTCTTAGCTGGCCAGCTACAGGTGCACGGTTCTGTTGGACGGGCCTTGCCCAGGCCAGCTGGAGCACCTTCAGCTCAGCTGGATGTGGAGGCAGAAGCTTGGAGGCTCTAAAGCCAGGAGTATAGATCCCTGGACTAATTTAGAGTGAGACTACAAAAAAGAGAAGTTGTAGCATACAGCTAAAGCCTGTCAGCACAGCAGAGTCATAGAGCAACAGATGTAGCAGAGAGGAGTTTGCCTGCCACAGTTAATGCTAATGCCGGCTGGAACCAAGACAAAGTTCGTAAATCATTTGGAGAAACGTTTATTGAAAGTAAATCTGTTTTTGAACTTCATCACAAGGTCTGGACTCAATTTATTCTTTATCCCACAATTCAACCACCCCCTTTGTCTGCGGACAACAGCGCCTACGTTCCAGCGTATCCAGGTAGGAGCACCGTGACACGTTCACAAGACATTAAGGGACATTATAGGCCACCCTACACCACTCTGGCATTCCTACACCTGGGTACCATCCATAATATCACTAAAGGGGCAGTGTGCTTCACTGCAACTGGCATCACGAAAACACATAGTCGCATATTATCTATCTGTCTATTACATATTTATCTATCTATTATCTATCTATCTATCTATGAAGACAAAGCTGAGTGACAGCCAATATAGCTGAATGTTACTATTCAGGAAAAGCTGAGTATAGTGTCAGTTGTAGGTTGCCTCCCAGCTTTTCCTGAAACAGATACAACTAAGAAACTACTAAATTAACTTTTTGACAAACTTGACAAAAAAACAAGGATTCATTTTTATTGGTGATTTTTATGTTTTTTTTTTTAGAGATGACAATGTCTATAAAACACTGTGGAATATGTTGGTACTATATAAATAAGATTTTTTTTTTTTGCCATCAGGTATACAAAACCTGATGACATACCTCATATTGGTGAACGTGATACACATAGATGCAGTATCTTATGATGGCAGCCGAGGAGGACATTCCTGAAAGAGAAAGGAGACATTAGACTCGTATATCCTGGTTTGGCAGCTTCAGTGCTTCTTCTATGGGTGACAGACACCCGGACAGATAAGATGACTGGTTTATTATGACAGCTGACAGCCTGGTAGAAGAATGGTGGATATGACCTTATCTTTCATGGGCAGGCACCATCGTGTCATGTCTCTGCCATGAGAAAGGCTCTGAAAGCATGCCATTTACATTACAATGGTGTCCAATAGGCTTCCTATACTGAGAATTTATACCTTCAGCAGCCATATGGTGTGCAGATTACTCCACGGCTGATTGTCTCCTCTGGATGATGGGTGTTCTCAGTTACCATTTAGGGTTTAATCATATTGCGTTTGCAGCGTACAACGTGGGTAAATGTTGGGAGCATATGTCCAACAGATGATTCTGATGTATGACACTCTTTAGGCATGTACACTGCGTGCAGAATTATTAGGCAAATGAGTATTTTGACCACATCATTCTCTTTATGCATGTTGTCTTACTCCAAGCTGTATAGGCTCGAAAGCCTACTACCAATTAAGCATATTAGGTGATGTGCATCTCTGTAATGAGAAGGGGTGTGGTCTAATGACATCAACACCCTATATTAGGTGTACATAATTATTAGGCAACTTCCTTTCCTTTGGCAAAATGGGTCAAAAGAAGGACTTGACAGGCTCAGAAAAGTCAAAAATAGTGAGATATCTTGCCGAGGGATGCAGCACTCTTAAAATTGCAAAGCTTCTGAAGCGTGATCATCGAACAATCAAGCGTTTCATTCAAAATAGTCAACAGGGTCGCAAGAAGCGTGTGGAAAAACTAAGGCGCAAAATAACTGCCCATGAACTGAGAAAAGTCAAGCGTGCAGCTGCCAAGATGCCACTTGCCACCAGTTTGGCCATATTTCAGAGCTGCAACATCACTGGAGTGCCCAAAAGCACAAGGTGTGCAATACTCAGAGACATGGCCAAGGTAAGAAAGTCTGAAAGACGACCACCACTGAACAAGACACACAAGCTGAAACGTCAAGACTGGGCCAAGAAATATCTCAAGACTGATTTTTCTAAGGTTTTATGGACTGATGAAATGAGAGTGAGTCTTGATGGGCCAGATGGATGGGCCCGTGGCTGGATTGGTAAAGGGCAGAGAGCTCCAGTCCGACTCAGACGCCAGCAAGGTGGAGGTGGAGTACTGGTTTGGGCTGGTATCATCAAAGATGAGCTTGTGGGGCCTTTTCGGGTTGAGGATGGAGTCAAGCTCAACTCCCAGTCCTACTGCCAGTTTCTGGAAGACACCTTCAAGCAGTGGTACAGGAAGAAGTCTGCATCCTTCAAGAAAAACATGATTTTCATGCAGGACAATGCTCCATCACACGCGTCCAAGTACTCAACAGCGTGGCTGGCAAGAAAGGGTATAAAAGAAGAAAATCTAATGACATGGCCTCCTTGTTCACCTGATCTGAACCCCATTGAGAACCTGTGGTCCATCATCAAATGTGAGATTTACAAGGAGGGAAAACAGTACACCTCTCTGAACAGTGTCTGGGAGGCTGTGGTTGCTGCTGCACGCAATGTTGATGGTGAACAGATCAAAACACTGACAGAATCCATGGATGGCAGGCTTTTGAGTGTCCTTGCAAAGAAAGGTGGCTATATTGGTCACTGATTTGTTTTTGTTTTGTTTTTGAATGTCAGAAATGTATATTTGTGAATGTTGAGATGTTATATTGGTTTCACTGGTAAAAATAAATAATTGAAATGGGTATATATTTGTTTTTTGTTAAGTTGCCTAATAATTATGCACAGTAATAGTCACCTGCACACACAGATATGCCCCTAAAATAGCTAAAACTAAAAACAAACTAAAAACTACTTCCAAAAATATTCAGCTTTGATATTAATGAGTTTTTTGGGTTCATTGAGAACATGGTTGTTGTTCAATAATAAAATTAATCCTCAAAAATACAACTTGCCTAATAATTCTGCACTCCCTGTAGTAGAATATGTCACCCATAAGCTCTCAAGTAAAAAAAAAAAAAATACATACAGATGTAGCAAAGGTGAACTTGCCACTTAATGGACAAAATACACAGTTGTACAAACTTTAAATTGACGCTTAAAGGGATTCTGTCATCAGAATTTAGGCCTATAACCTAAACATATGGCGAGGTCCCTACTAATACACTGAATCCTAAAGTGACCTTATCAAATGCGCCTGTGGCTCTATAATCATATAAAACAGGTTTATATCACCTGTCACTCACGTCACAAATGTGTCCAAGGGGACGTCTTATGATGCAGGGTGCCGGGCTGCAGCCATCTCGTTTTGGTGCCCAGCGCCGCCTTCTGAATTGAAATCGCCGCCCTCCCTTTCATTAGAGCCGCCTACCTCAGTTCATCGCCGCCTCTCTAACGTCCACTCTCCTCAGCCAGATTCCGCGCGTGCGCACTAGGTATAACCTGATGCGCCCGTTCGGACTCCTGGCAGCGGCCTCGTTAAGCGAAGTGCGCATGCGCCGGCCGGCGCACTTCGCTCGAACCTGCCTTGACGCATGCGCACTTCGCTTAACGAGGCCGCTGCCAGGAGTCCGCACGGGTGCATCAGGTTATACCTAGTCCGCACGCGCGGGATCTGGCTGAGGAGAGCGGACGTTAGAGAGGCGGCGATGAACTGAGGTAGGCGGCTCTAATGAAAGGGAGGGCGGCGATTTCAATTCAGAAGGCGGCGCTGGGCACCAAAACGAGATGGCTGCAGAATGCTATTATAACCATGTTATAAGGGAAAATAATACAATCTACACAACACCTAACCCAAACCCGAACTTCTGTGTTCGGGTACCGAACATGCCGATTTTTCTCACGCGCGTGCAAAACGCATTACAATGTTTCGCACTCGTGCGGAAAAATCGTGCATGTTCCCGCAACGAACCCGCATCTTTTCCCGCAACGCATGTGTGAAACCAGCCTAACAGGTTTTTATTCTTCCATGCAAAGCATTTACATATTCAGGAAGATGGTAAGCAGTGCATGGCGAGGGCTGTTTCACATACTAGTACGGAACCGTCAAGTATGTGAAGCGGCCATCGCTGTAACCTGCTTACCATCTTCCCACATTGATGTGGATATTTTCTTCTTTGTATGGACTTCATCATGGATCTGAATTACCACTGAGCGGTCTGTTCAGGTTTATAGGCTTTACAGGTGAGTTGGAGACGTGCCACCCAACTTTTTGGATGGTCAAAGAGGGTCCATTAGCTGCATTTCAAGATATTATCAGGAATTGAGGGGCAGAGGGGACCTGTCGCCATCAGAACCGCAGTAGCTGGGGATCCGTAACATGAGTAGAAGTTCTTTCATTTTTTTACAGCATGTGTAGCCCATGGAACAGTTTTTTTTATTTCACTTTAATATTCGTTTAAATAGTAGCACACAAATAATCTGATTATAGATATTTTAAGGCAGGAGGGTAGCTAAAGGCTCATGGGCCCTGGTGCAAGAGTTCAGCTTGGGTCCACTGTCCCTCAGTAGTTGTGGCCAGGGGCAGGGAAGCACATAGCTTTCTATTATACCAGTGTCTTCTTATGTAGCTCAAGGGTCTTTGGGACCCCTCAGGCTCCTGTGCCCGATAGCCACTGCTACCTCTGCACCCCTTATAGCTACTCCCCTGTCTAAATTGCACCAAATAATGAAGTTGACGCCTAAGGCCTCTTGCACACGACCGTATGTATTTTGCGGTCCGCAAAAACCGGATCCGCAAAAAATATGGATGACATCTGTGTGCATTCCTTTTTTTGCGGAACGGAACAGCCGGCCCCTAATAAAGCAGTCCTATCTTGTCGGTAATGCAAAATTAGGACATGTTCTACAGTCAGGTCCATAAATATTGGGACATCAACACAATTCTAACATTTTTGGCTATATACACCATCACAATGGATTTGAAATGAAACGAACAAGATGTGCTTTACCTGCAGACTGTCAGCTTTAATTTGAGTGTATTTACATCCAAATCAGGTGAACGGTGTAGGAATTACAACAGTTTGCATATGTGCCTCCCACTTAGTAATGGGACATAATAATAATCATAAATCGGTCAGGTGATTGACTTGGCCATTGCATAACATTCCACTTCTTTCCCTTAAAAAACTCTTTGGTTGCTTTTGCAGCATGCTTTGGGTCATTGTCCATCTGTACTGTGAAGCACCGTCCAATAAAAAAATTTGTGGAACGGAAATACGGACATACCGAAACTGAATGCACACACACTACCTTCCATTTTTGTTGCAGACCCATTGAAATGAATGGCTCCGTATACGGTCCGCAAAAAACAAAAACGGAACGGACACGGAATGAAAATACGTTTGTGTGCATGAGGTCTAATATAAAGGTAGAAACCATACAGATAGATTTTAAGGAGCAAGTTAGTAATTTATTAATGCACATTCCCAGGCCAAGAAGAGGGACATTTAAAGGCTATGTACACCTTTGGGTACATTTTCTTTCATTATTGCATTGTACTCTTTTTGAGCTAAAAATACGTTTTTTTAATAGTTTTTTTTTAAAATATGGCATAGTTTTTTTCTGTACATAGCTGAAATGCTTTAGTAGTACCCGTCAGACCAGGAGCAGATGGGCTCCTCATCTCTGCTCTCTGACATTGTAAACACTCATTATAGCTTAGTTCTTATCTTACTGATAAGAATGTGGCTTAAATAAGTGATTATGACCTCTCAGTAGTTTAGAAGTTTATTTGCGGTCCGCAAAAAACAGGTCCACAAAAAATGCGGATGACGTCCGTGTGCATTCTGTATTTTGCAGAATGGAACAGCTGGCCCTTAATAGAATAGTACTATCCTAGTCCGTAATGCGGACAATAATAGGACATGTTCTATTTTTTTGCAGAAAGGAAATTCGGACATACAGAAACAGAATGCACACGGAGTAACTTCCATTTTTTGAAATTAATGGTTCCGTATATGGTCCGCAAAACGGAATGGACACGGAAAGAAAATACGTTTGTGTGCATGAGGCCTTAGGGAGGCGTGCAAATTGCATTTTAGGCTACGTCCACACTCATCTGAGGATGAGATTCAGAGAATTGGTGTGGTTATTTGGTTGCTTAAGGGGGACGCTCAGTCATGGGCTTTTTCTCTGCCGACCGGATCGCAGTCTCTCCGGTCGGTGGATGAATTTTTCAGAGCTCTGGGTCTCATCTGTGATGAACTGGATCGGACCTCCCTGGCCAGGACCAAGCTACATGGCCTTCGTCAGGGAGAGTGTTCTCCTGAGATCTATTGTGTGGAACGATCCGGCTCTCTGTAGTCAGTTTTGTCAGGGATTATCAGAGAGGCTGAAGGACGTTTTGGCCTTTCATGAGAATCCTGAGTCTCTGGAAGCCGCTATGTCTCTTGCCGTACGCATTGATAGACGCCTGAGAGAGAGATCAAGGGTTCTCCACTCTTAGGACGTACTATCACATAACGTATCGTCTTCCTCTGACACTTTGGGTGAAGATACTCCTGGGTTTATGTCTGGGGATGAACCTATGCAGTTAGGGGGAGCTACTCCCGGATCCACTTTTAAGCATTCTGGTCGTAAGAAGGGAGTGTGTTTTTTCTGCGGACAGAAAGGATAATTTATCGATGTATGTCCATGCATTCAGCCTAAAAAAAAATTAAAAAGGGGACGTTTAATTCCCATTTGACTTTTGGAGGGATGGGAGGGGAGTCAGAAAATGTGCATTTGTCTTTGCCTGGTAGTACCCGATTTCTTCTGACTTCTGAGGAGGCGCTAGAGTCCAAGACTGTGGGCATTGAGGTGTTTATCGACAGTGAGGCAGGGGTGAACCTGACTGATGCTCAGTTTGTCCGTATGCACGGGTTGTCACTGAGTGCTTTAGAGAAAAACTTTTTCATTTTTGCTATTGATTCTGCAGCTGTAACTCAGAAGTGTTTATCTCAGATGGTGCATGACATCCGATTAAGAGTGGGTGACTTTCATTAGGAATTAATCTCGTGTTTTGCATTGACAATTGTCTGAATACATATTTTTCTGCTTTAACCACTAAAACATTACCCTCTTTTATATCTGATTTTGACTATGTATTTTCTGAAAGTGGATGCCAGGATTTATCTCTGCATTAGGAATATGATTGTCCTATCAACCTTATTCCCGGAGCTAAGTTGCAGAAATCTAGGTTGTATGACCTTTCTGGACCTGAAAGAACGACCATAAGAGAGTATATTGCCGAAGGTTTGGCTAAAGGACACACAAGACCTTCCAAATCTCCAGTGGCAGCAGGGTTTTTCTTTGTTAAAAAAAGGATGGAACTCCTAGGCCATGTCTGGATTTCCGTGAGCTTAATCGGATTACTGTACGTGATCCTTACCCCCTTCCTTTGATTCCTGATTTGTTTAACCAGATTGTTGATGCCAAGGTGTTCTCCAAGTTGGACTTAAGGGGGCATATACAGGGAGTGCAGAATTATTAGGCAAGTTGTATTTTTGAGGATTAATTTTATTATTGAACAACAACCATGTTCTCAATGAACCCAAAAAACTCATTAATATCAAAGCTGAATATTTTTGGAAGTAGTTTTTAGTTTGTTTTTAGTTTTAGCTATTTTAGGGGGATATCTGTGTGTGCAGGTGACTATAACTGTGCATAATTATTAGGCAACTTAACAAAAAACAAATATATACCCATTTCAATTATTTATTTTTACCAGTGAAACCAATATAACATCTCAACATTCACAAATATACATTTCTGACATTCAAAAACAAAACAAAAACAAATCAGTGACCAATATAGCCACCTTTCTTTGCAAGGACACTCAAAAGCCTGCCATCCATGGATTCTGTCAGTGTTTTGATCTGTTCACCATCAACATTGCGTGCAGCAGCAACCACAGCCTCCCAGACACTGTTCAGAGAGGTGTACTGTTTTCCCTCCTTGTAAATCTCACATTTGATGATGGACCACAGGTTCTCAATGGGGTTCAGATCAGGTGAACAAGGAGGCCATGTCATTAGATTTTCTTCTTTTATACCCTTTCTTGCCAGCCACGCTGTTGAGTACTTGGACGCGTGTGATGGAGCATTGTCCTGCATGAAAATCATGTTTTTCTTGAAGGATGCAGACTTCTTCCTGTACCACTGCTTGAAGAAGGTGTCTTCCAGAAACTGGCAGTAGGACTGGGAGTTGAGCTTGACTCCATCCTCAACCCGAAAAGGCCCCACAAGCTCATCTTTGATGATACCAGCCCAAACCAGTACTCCACCTCCACCTTGCTGGCGTCTGAGTCGGACTGGAGCTCTCTGCCCTTTACCAATCCAGCCACGGGCCCATCAAGACTCACTCTCATTTCATCAGTCCATAAAACCTTAGAAAAATCAGTCTTGAGATATTTCTTGGCCCAGTCTTGACGTTTCAGCTTGTGTGTCTTGTTCAGTGGTGGTCGTCTTTCAGCCTTTCTTACCTTGGCCATGTCTCTGAGTATTGCACACCTTGTGCTTTTGGGCACTCCAGTGATGTTGCAGCTCTGAAATATGGCCAAACTGGTGGCAAGTGGCATCTTGGCAGCTGCACGCTTGACTTTTCTCAGTTCATGGGCAGTTATTTTGCGCCTTGGTTTTTCCACACGCTTCTTGCGACCCTGTTGACTATTTTGAATGAAACGCTTGATTGTTCGATGATCACGCTTCAGAAGCTTTGCAATTTTAAGAGTGCTGCATCCCTCTGCAAGATATCTCACTATTTTTGACTTTTCTGAGCCTGTCAAGTCCTTCTTTTGACCCATTTTGCCAAAGGAAAGGAAGTTGCCTAATAATTATGCACACCTAATATAGGGTGTTGATGTCATTAGACCACACCCCTTCTCATTACAGAGATGCACATCACCTAATATGCTTAATTGGTAGTAGGCTTTCAAGCCTATACAGCTTGGAGTAAGACAACATGCATAAAGAGGATGATGTGGTCAAAATACTCATTTGCCTAATAATTCTGCACGCAGTGTAATCTGGTCAGGATCAAGGAAGGGGATGAATGGAAGACAGCTTTTAATACCCCAGAGGGTCACTTTGAGAACCTGGTCATGGCTTTTGGGTTGACCAATGCTCCTGCAGTTTTCCAGCATTTTGTGAATGACATTTTTCATCACCTGCTGGGGAGGTTTGTTATCATGTATTTGGATGACATACTAATTTATTCTCCAGACGTGAAGACTCATCAGGATCATGTTAGACAGGTGTTACAGATCCTAAGAGATAATAAATTGTACTCAAAATTAAAGAAGTGTGTTTTTGCTGTACAAGAGGTGCAATTCTTGGGCTACCTGCTGTCATCTTCAGGTTTTCAAATAGATCCAGAGAAAGTCTGTGCTGTATTGGACTGGGATCGACCCAAAAATCTGAAGGCATTTGTGGTTTCTGGGGTTCACCATTACCGAAATTTATTCAGAACTATTCGGCAGTGGTGAAACCTTTAACTGACATGACTAAGAAAGGGACGGATGTCTCAGTGTGGTCTGGTTCTGCGTTGCTAGCCATTTCTGTGGTTAAGGAGTGCTTTTCTTCTGCCCCTATATTGGTGCAGCCGGATGTATCACCACCTTGCATTGTGGAAGTTGACGCGTCCGAGGTGGGGGTAGGAGCAGTTTTTTCGCAGGGCCCGTCACCTGGTAAATGGCGCCCATGTGCCAAATTACGATGTGGGTAGCAGAGAGTTGCTGGCCATTAAGTTGGCTTTTGAGGAGTGGCGCCATTGATTGGAAGGGACGATTCATCCGAAAGGAAACAGGCCAGATGGTTTTGTTTTTCACCAGATTCAAGTTCATTGTCACTTATCGTCCTGGGGTTATGAACTTCAAGGCAGATGACTTTGAAAATCTGAGTCTAATACTGTCGGAAGGGGTGGTGATATCCTGACCTAGAGGTGAAGGTGTTAGAGGCTCAGGGAGACGCACCGGAGTCTTGCCCTTCTGGGAAATTGTTCCATCAGAATTACGTCATAAGGTGTTTGAGGAATATCACTGTACGGTTCTTACGGGACACCTGGGAGAAGATCCACTGCCGACCTCTAGTAGATTCTGGTGGCCGGGGTTGCGTAAGTGTGTTGAGGACTATGTGTTGGCCTGTAGTATCTGTGCACGCACTAAGGTGACACATACTCGACCTTCTGGATCTCTACTTCCGTTACCCATTCCGTCCAGACCATGGACTCACTTATCTATGGATTTTATTACTGATCTGCCTAATTTGTCTGGAAAGAGAGTTATTCTGGTGGTAGTTGATCGTTTTAGTAAAATGGTGCATTTATAGCATTGCCTGGCCTACCTAATGCTAAAACACTTGTGAAACATTATGGCATTCCCTCTGATGTGGTCTCGGATCGTGGGACTCAGTTTGTGTCCAGATTTTGGAAGGTGTTCTGCACTCGGCTGGGGGTACAACTGTCTTTTTCTTCTGCTTTTCATCCTCAGACAAATGGACAGACGGAGCGCACTAATCAGAGTCTGGAGACTTACTTAAGATGTTTTGTCTCGGAGAACCATGACACAGGTATTGGCTATCGCTTTCGCTTCCCAGACCACACCCCATCCCCACCATATCCCAAAATAATGACACTAACACCAGGTTGGATTGAATCGGCCACAGCAGCCGTTTTATTATTACATATTTAAATTTCCCAATAAACAACTGTACAACCAAACCATATGCAACGGCATATGACACCACACCCCTAACATATGTATAACATATATTAACGACAAGGGAGGTCCTTGAAGCCCCAACTGTTTTGTTAAACCCTCTTCCGCGGAGTACTCCATCTTGCCCCCAGCCAATAAGCGCCAGATCAGAGGCACCACTGATGGATCTAGAAACCTGCCCCGAAAATACAACAATGGGAGTCCAGCACTAACCATGGAGCCCTCCCATCCTCCAGAACCTGTTATTCCACCAACTCCGAGGACCTCCCACCGCCTCGACTGTCGTGACAAGGGCTTCACCTATCCGCAAACTGTAACCTAAAAAACTAAAACAACCTGGCCGCACACCATAACGGAATTGCAACAAAATAAAGGGGAGGGCTGGTGGTAGCTGCCTGCTCTTCATTGTGCCCCTTGTATGTCACTTTCTCTTCTAAAATGGCCTCTTCTTCATCCACTGCCCTCCTATTTAAAACTTCCTTTTCTCTGCCCCTACCTTTAAACCCACCAATCCCCCCTTGACCTGTCTAGCCGACGTCCCCTCGCCTCATGCTGGCCTCCCCCCAGGATGCGCCCTCTAGTCCAGCCACACTTGACTTAGGTATTGGCTATCGCGCTTGCTTCCCAGACCACACCCCATCCCCACCATATCCCAAAATAACAACACAAACACCAGGTTGGATTGAATCGGCCACAGCAGCCGTTTTATTATTACATATTTAAATTTCCCAATAAACAACTGTACAACCAAACCATATGCAACGGCATATGACACCACACCCCCTCAACATATGTATATGTCCGCGGGGTACTCCATCTTGTCCCAGCTGATGATAGCCAGCTCGGAGGCACCACTGATGGACCTAAAAAACTGCCCCAAAAATACAACCATGGGAGTCCAGGCCCAACCATGGAGCCCTCCCATCCTCCACAACCTGTTATTCCACCAACTTGGAGGACCTCCCACCGCCAAGAAAGCCCTTACGCCTGTGCGTCTCTCCAAACTCCCAAAGCAGTTTAATTTCCCCCTGCAGGCCGAGGCACCAGAGATCGATTCCAATCGCATTGAGATGCACCCCATCACTACGCCAAAAAAAAACTGAACCTTGTTCCAAATCTGCGTGTCTCACTGCAACAGCACCATTTCGTGACATAAACCTTCCCACCACCCGATTCACCTTTATCCGAACTTTCTTCAAATGGTCTGCTGACCGTGCCTCCCGCCACACATGCCTGTAGACCACATCGGACCAAATGGTTACTACGCCAGAGAATAATGCCCAGATCTGCTACAAATCAAAAATTTTTTTATCCCTATCTAACTTGCGAAATGGTTGTGCCCCCAAATCATTTACACTTACATGCAAAACCAACACTTCAGGGGGTCTATCAAAACGCACAAACCTATGTATCGCTGGTAAAACGCTACTCCACACTATACCTCTCTTTCCTAGCCAACGGATCACTGCCACGTCCCTTGAAAAACATAGCTATCGCCTGTCCTGCCTCACCGCCGCTCGCAATGCACCCCAAAAAACGAATGAATGGCCCATTATCCAGACTAAAGCCGGCCGCAAATCTGCAAAGAAAAAGAAAAGAAAAAACAGGGCACCCCCCATTAGCCTAATGTAAAAACATAATTGCCCTTTAAAGTCAACCAAAACACAACATAACCTCCTACCCCTTAAAGGCGAGCCGGGGCGTACATAAGACCGAAAACTGAGGGATTCCCACCGACAGATCTGCTTATCAACCTCATCCCCTGCCCCGCGCCTTGCGGCCTCAGTGGCCGCCCCTATGCGGAAGGAACGACCCGTATAACGTGCCCCATGCAAACCCAGACGAGCCAAACATAGATGGAAAACCACAAGAAACTGGAAACAGGACAGGAGAGAGCCGTCATCATGAATCAAAAGAGGAGCAAACCTCCCCTTCCTAACTGAGCAGTAATCCTCCAAACATTGCACTGGGCACATTGCGCATCCTCGAACCGCATAAAGAACCACTCTATAACCCCTCCCACTCACGTCTATCTTAGCCCATCTAATTCTAAACTCTACCCTATCGGGATAGAGGTCGACATCCTCCTGCAATAAACCCCCCGCTCTCCAAACACTAAGACTAATTCCCCTAAACGCAAGGCCCCAAAGAAGGCCAACGAAAAAGCCAGCTTAAACAAAGAACCTTCAAACGCAGACAGGCACACAGACTCCACCTGCCTGCCTAAATCCAACAGCATGGCGAAAGATACCGGTCACCTCTCATCCTCAGCTCCCCTTTGGCATCTCCAACCCTTCAAATCTTGACCCACTAAAAAACATTTAGTAACGTCAGGTAGACCACGTAAGCGAAACCCAAAAGCTAACCCTGCTACCACTGTGTTCAATTTTGCTACCGACCAGCCCTCCTCCTTACAATGCCCGAGAAAAAGCAGCATAGGGGCCTCCAAATCACCTCCCATGCCGTCGACATCCACCCCTATCGAGCTACACCAATTCTTCCAACCAATCCAAGCACTAGCATATGCGTCCCACGTTTTTGGGGCCAACGATGACCGAATCAGCCCTGCTAGTGTTCCTCCAGCTGATCCCACAGAAAAGTTGGACAGGCCATGGGGACCTCCTCCCAGCAGCCCAAATCGCTCCCACTGGAAATGAGAAAGCGCGTCAGCGATACTGGAACATGAACTGCTACCACCCACGCATTCAGCGCCAAACACTTTAGGACCAAACATTGTAATAACCGCACAACTTGTGCCGACGATGCCGACAATAAATTGATCGCCTGAACCACTCCCAGATTACCGCAGTGGAAGCGTACTTTACGGTTATGAAACCTCTCCCCCGACAGAAAAACTGACACCAGGATTGGAAAAAGCTCGAGCAAAGCTAGATTGCGTATCCAACCCAGTGAAAACCATCCCTCCCGCCATCTCTCTTCGCACCACTGCACCCCACAATAGACCCCAAACCCCAACCCACCTGCCGCATCCGAGAATAGTTCAAAATCGAAACAATTCACTGCCTCGCTCAAAAATAGCGGCCGCCCATCGAAGGATGCCAAAAATGAACCCCAAACTCTCAAGTGACCACGCAATTTCTTTCCCAACCGAATATAGTGATGAGGCGCCGACACCTTTGCATTGCCATCGACAAACGCCATGAAAAACCCTGCCCATTGGCATTATCCGACAAGCAAAGTTTAGTTTACCCAAAAGCAACTGCAAGCGTAATTATATCTTGTTCCAATGTTGCGCCCGCTGCACCGTATTTTTTAAATCCTCCAGTTTGTCTGATGGCAACCAACATTCCATCCTTTCGGTATCAATAATGATACTCAGAAAGCATAGCTCAGTCGCTGGGCCCACCGTTTTCTCTGGTGCCAATGGGACTCCAAAACCCGCAAACAATGTTTTCAGCGTATGTAACAATAAAGAGCAAACCGTCGAGTCTGGCGGACCTACAATGTATGCAAAGAAAGTCATCCAAGTAATGGATGATAGAGGTCCATCCGGCCACGTCTGCCACTGCCCATTCCAAAAAGTAACTAAAAGATTCAAAATACGCACAGGACAGCGAGCACCTCATAGAGAGACATCGATCCACGAAAAAATTCCCCTCCCAAAAACAGCCCAACAAATATAAACTGTCAGGGTGTACTGGCAGTAACCGAAAAGCTGCTTCGATATCTGTTTTCGCTAACAAAATTTCTTAACCCACCCGACTGCCGCGTCAAATGACGTATACACCACCAAACACAGTTCGGGATCTATCTGTGGCAGGCGCAGCACTATGAAGTGCCTTTTGCGCTGTGGCATTAGAAGAATTCTGATATCTCTGACTTTTTAGTCTAACAGACTGTCTATCACTCTGTAATTCCTCTAGTGCCGTTCTATGGAAACAGTAGGTTTAAAGAGCCCACCAAATGCTTGAAATAACTTCTTTATTAACTTCAACTTTTCTTCATATATAACACTGTCACCTCCGCAGCAGATAGTCCATGTACATAACACATGTTGAAAAGATATCACAAAATGGCGGTATGCATAAGATGGTGGTTCAACTGTTCAATCTTGTCATTCAACATAAAATGGTGTATATACTGTATTTCTATCTTAAGTATCTGTACTCTCACTTTAAGTTATTTAAGCACTTTATGATCTCTCTGAGAGGTATATATGAGGTCTAACTAATAGTTATACTTGCTGAATTTGGTCGCAATTTGCAGTATGTAGTTAGCAGTAACTATTTGCAGATTGGTTGAGTATGATCTAGAATGGTTGTATGCAATTTGGATTGCAATATGGAATTTGAATTGTGAACTTTGTAGTTTGCAATTGGTGGAACTGTAAGTAAACACACATATAACTGGTTCAATATACAGTTCTAATCACTATATTAACAGTAGGAACATTATATAACTGTTTTAAATAAAACAGTTATACATTTTGGCCTCTCTGCTTCCATAAAACTCAGCTCTTAGTGGAGTGAATGTCTGTTCAGCTTCTCTCCTCTGGTGTAATGATTCTAGCAGCTCCTGCTAGGGGGATTTCCCACACAGACTGTTGGAGTCCCGCCGTGCACGTGGATTCCTGCCACAGCGGGACGGACGAGCAAGAGGCTGCCACTTTGACGGCCGGTGTGGAGGGTCCCTGGAGGGGCTCCTGACCCGGTGCCGGACTCTGGGGACCAGCTCTGGACTGAGGCACACCGGCGGCCATTCGTGCTGTTGTCGGCGCGTCTCATGCTGCAAGGACCTGTCCCCTAACTCCTCCGCACTGAGCAGGCCCTGGAGCTATGCCTGCAGCCACTCTGGACCCTGCACCTCCACCTTCGCCGCAGCTGCCTAAATAACCCCTCCATTTCAGCCATTTAAGGTAAGCTGAGCTGCCTGCTCTTCACTGTGCCCCTTGTCTGTTACTTTTTCTTCTAAAATGGACGCTTCTTCATCCCCTGCCCTCCTATTTAAAACCTCCCTTTCTGCCCTCCTATTTAAAACCTCCCTTTCTCCTCCCCTACCTTTAAACCCACCAATCCCCCCTTGACCTGTCTCACCGACGCCTCCCCTCATCATGATGGCCCCCCCAGGCTGCGCCCTCTAGTCCGGCCACTCTGGAGGAATGGTCCTCGTTTTTGTCTTTGGCGGAGTCCACTGGTAAGTCGCCGTTTTTTTGGGGCATATGGGTTTCACCCGCAATTTGGCACATTCTCTGGTTCGGATACTTCCGGTATCCCTGAGGAGGAACGTTTTTCGTCATCATTGTCTTCTATATACCGGAAAATTCTAAATAACTTGATGAATATACAAGTATAAACGTGTGGCTGACAGGAAACGTATGAATGGTCCGGACCTAAGTGTGGGTGATTTTGGGTGATTTTGTGTGGCTGTCCACAAGAAATATTAAGTTGAAGGTTCCTTCTTGGAAGTTGAGTCCAAGGTTTATTGGTCCATATAAGATCACTGCCTTTATTAATCCTGTAGCTTTTCGTCTTGAACTTCCTCAGGCTCTGAAGATTCATAATGTGTTTCACAAATCTTTGTTGAAGAGATATGCCTTTGGAGTCGTCCCCCTTGCCATCTGCTCCTGTCATGGTGGACGGCAGTTTGGAATTCCAGATCGCCAAGATTATTGACTCTCGAGTTCTCCGTAGATCTCTTCACTATCTTGTTCACTGGAAGGGTTATGGACCAGAGGAGAGGATGTGGGCACCGGCATCTGACATGAATGCCAGTCATTTGGTGAAAGCCTTTCATAGGTCTCATCCGGATAAGGTTGGTCCTGGGTGCCCGGAGGTCACCCGTAGAAGGGGGGGTACAGTCATGGACGTTCCCATGATAGGTGGCAGGAGATCTGTGAGACTGGCAGCACGTGGTTTGATCTGACATGTTTTCCTTTTGGATCAAATTACATCTGTGTTGTTTCTGGTGCTTGCCACACCTTCTATCCCCAGGTGTTGCTATTGTGGTAATTTAACCTTCTCTATTTATTGTTGTTTTTCCCACTATGCTATGCGGTTTATAGCTTCTGCTGGACTTGTGGTTAGCTTGTGTTTGGTTCTCGGCTATGTTCCTGGTGCTACCAAAGCTTCTTTGAAGATAAGTGTTTCCGTTCCATTTTTTATTTTGTTTTGATATATGTGTGTGTTGCCTTTCCCTGTTGTTTGTCATTATGCCTGAGGGAGACTCCTGTTCGTCCTTCCCTTTGGAGGAATAGGTAGACTCAGTCCTGACATTATATTATTCAAAAAGGCAATCCTAAAACATAACATTTATTGGTAATGCAAATAAAATAAGTTGTGTCCACAGATAAAGTGCAAAACAAGATCAACAATTGGGATCAAGGGTGTGTAAACCCCCAATTATACAACAATTAGTATCCCAAAAGGAAAAAATAAATAAAGTGCACGGCGGCACTGATAACCAGCACGTCCTACCAGTACCAAGGGACGGTCAGCAAATCTGTGTCCGATTACTTTAGCAGTATCATACCCATCTGAAGGTGATGTCCAATCAGCAGGGAGATGGCAGTGAAAATACGCTACGTAGGGTCCCTATTGATGCCCTGTGGCTAGCTAACCGCTTCACCCTGATACTCGGAGATATGTAGCAGCCTGACCACAGGGCACTCGTCCTGATAAGGGCGACCCTGTCCGGAACCTGTCCCTCAGCAATAAAGTTCTGTATGTCCCTATATACAAAAAACACTCAGTCCTGACATTAGTTCCAGAGTCCTATACGGTGAGATAGGATTCTAGGTATCTAGTGTATGAACTTGCCTACCTTTGGGGCCTGTTCATACTGGTAGTCTGTCAGGACTGGAGTTAGTGTTTTCTCTAGCAGGTGTCCATCTTTCTTCCCTAGTTTCCAGGCCTTATTCCGGTATCCCCTTTCCCTCCTATGCTCGGTGTGGTGTTTTACTCCCACACATGAGCGTGACAACAGCTCAATATTTTTAATAAGGGCCAACTGAAAAAAATATTTTTAGCCAAAAATGAGTAACATGCGATCATAATTATTTTTTTGGCCTCTGAAGGTGTACATAGCCTTTAAGGAGGAAAAAGGGACAGAGAGACTCAAAAAGAAGGACTGTCCTTCCTTTCACATGCCCCCCATAAGAGGAATATTTGGGGGGCATGTGGATATTTTATCACAACTATACTGAAGGTGTGTCTGTTTTATAGACTGAGTACTCAAATAAAAAGACATGGACTCCAATCCTGAGTGCTATCGTGGTCAGAGCCCTATTTACCAGAGTGAGGGGAAGCAGAAACCCCTGCAGGTAGGACAAGCATCATCACTTGTTGGCTGCAACCAGACTGTAAAGGACAATAGAGCAGACGTAATATGACTGACGTTGCATATGGGGGATGAGACTTCTGGTCCAAGCGCCAAAAACTGAAATGTGCGCTAGTTGTGAGCCGGTATAGATTTCAGTTATAATTTACAGCAGTTTCTGTCATAAATTATAGTAAATGTGTTGGACCACGGGATGGCATGCCCCACGCTGCTCAGCCTTGCCCACCTTTCTTTCCAGTTTTAAAAAGCGTTAAGAAGTAGAGAAAAGTCGCAAATTATTGCACAAATATGGAATGCACCACAATTGCTAACTATTTTATGCTACTTTTGCAGAATGGCCAGAATTTAATACTGCACTTTGCGGCAGTGGTCTATCATAAAAAAAAAAGTCTGTACAATGCTGCTATTTTATGCGGCTATCACCATTGCTTAAAACTGACAAGACTGTAGCATCGTGGGAGGAGGCGGGACCCTTGCAGTCCAACAGATTTACTATAATTTAGGGCAGAACTTGGCATAAGTTATAATGCAAATCTACCCCAGTCCATCTTACTGCTGCATCTTCATATTTACCAACATTGTAGTTGGTAAATGCGGGTCATTTAAAATAATACGAGTGAAGTCCATGTTGCATCCGTTTTTTTGCGGATCCTTTATAACAATGCCTTTTCCTTTCTGAAAAACGGACAAGAATAGGACATGTTCTATATTTTTTTGTGGAGATGCGGAATGGACATACGGATGCGGACAGCACACAGTCCGTATTTCCGTTCTGCAAAAAATGGGTGGAGAGACCAGAAATCCCCTTTAATTATCAGTGGTTGCCCTGCTCGCAGACTAGTCCAGTCCATTTATTACATGGACCTGCATTTTGATGGCTACCATGTAACATTTCTATTTGGCCTCTTTCACACGACCGTTGTGTGCACCCATGGCCATTGTGCCGTTTTCCGTTTTTTTTTTCGCGGACCCCATGACTTTCAATGGGTCCGTGGAAAAAACGGAAAATGCACCGTTTTGCAGCCGCATCCGAGATCCGTGTTTCCTGGCCATGAAAAAAATATGACCTGTCCTATTTTTTTCATGGCCAACGGTTCACGGACCCATTCAAGTCAATGGGTCCGTGAAAGAACACGGATGCACACAAGATTGGCATCCGTGTCCGTGATCCGTGGCCGTAGGTTACTTTTTATACAGACGGATCCGAAGATCCGTCTGCATAAAAGCTTTTTCATAGCTGAGTTTTCACTTCGTGAAAACTCAGAACCGACAGTATATTCTAACACAGAGGCGTTCCCATGGTGATGGGGACACTTCTAGTTAGAATACACTACAAACTGTGTACAAGACTGCCCCCTGCTGCCTGGTAGCACCCGATCTCTTACAGGGGGCTGTGATCAGCACAATTAACCCCTTCAGGTGCGGCACCTGAAGGGGTTAATTGTACTATCATATCCCCCTGTAAGAGATCAGGGCTGCCAGGCAGCAGGGGGCAGACCCTCCCCCCCTCCCCAGTTTGAATATCATTGGTGGCCAGTGCGGCCCCCCCCCTCTATTGTAATAATAGGTTGGTGGCCAGTGCGGCCTCCCCCCTCCCTCTATTGTAATAATTCGTTGGTGGCACAGTGTGCGCCCCCCATCGGCCCCCCCTCCCTCTATAGCATTAACAACATTGGTGGCCAGTGTGCGGCCTCCCATCTCCCCCCCCCCCCCCCATCATTGGTGGCAGCGGAGTTCCGATCGGAGTCCCAGTTTAATCGCTGGGGCTCCGATCGATAACCATGGCAACCAGGACGCTACTACAGTCCTGGTTGCCATGGTTACTTAGCAATAGTACAATAGTAGAAGATTCATACTTACCTGCTGGTGGCTGCTGCGATGTTCGTGTCCGGCCGGGAGCTCCACCTACTGGTAAGTGACAGGTCTGTGCGGCGCATTGCTAAATGAACTGCCACTTACCAGTAGGAGGAGCTCCCGGCCGGACACAGACATCGCAGCTCCCAGGTAAGTATGAATCTTTTACTATTGTACTATTGCTAGTAACCCGCTGCCACCAATGATCGGGGGGGGGGGGGGAGATGGGAGGCCGCACACTGGCCAGCAATGTTGTTAATGCTATAGAGGGAGGGGGGGGCGATGGGGGGCGCACACTGTGCCACCAACGAATTATTACAATAGAGGGAGGAAGGGGGGGCGCACACTGTGCCACCAACGAATTATTACAATAGGGGGGGCGGGGGGGGGGGCGCACACTGTTCCACCAACGAATTATTACAATAGAGGGAGGAAGGGGGGGGCCGCACTGGCCACCAATGATATTCAAACTGGGGAGGGGGGGGTCTGCCCCCTGCTGCCTGGCAGCCCTGATCTCTTACAGGGGGATATGATAGTACAATTAACCCCTTCAGGTGCGGCACCTGAGGGGTTAATTGTGCTGATCACGGCCCCCTGTAAGAGATCGGATGCTGCTAGGCAGCAGGGGGCAGTCATGTACACAGTTTGTAGTATATTCTAACTTGAAGCGTCCCCATCACCATGGGAACGCCTCTGTGTTAGAATATACTGTCGGAAATGAGGTTTCACGATCTAACTCATATCCGACAGTATATTCTAACATAGAGGCGTTCCCATGGTGATGGGGACGCTTCAAGTTAAAATATACCATCTGATTGGAGAAAACTCCGATCCGATGGTATAAAGGGACTCCAGACTTTACATTGAAAGTCAATAGGGACGGATCCGTTTGAAATGGCACCATATTGTGTCAACGTCAAACGGATCCGTCCCCATTGACTTGCATTGTAATTCAGGACGGATCCGTTTGGCTCCGCACGGCCAGGCGGACACCAAAACGACTTTTTTTTCATGTCTGTGGATCCTCGAAAAATCAAGGAAGACCCACGGACGAGAAAACGGTCACGGATCACGGAAAAAACGGGACCCCGTTTTGCGGACCGTGAAAATATACTGTCGTGTGCAATAAACCTTTGTGTGTAGAAATGGGGACAGCCATATTCTATGATCATCTTTAGTATACTATGATTGCACCTGTACATGTGCTATACAGGAATACCTACCTATTAGAAAGTAAAGCCCCGAGGTGAGCCGCAGACATTGTAGTTTGGTGAATGTGTCTTGGCACCAGCTGAGGTTTTTGAATCCAAGAATTAGGAAGAAAAATGCAAAAACGCTTATTATACTGGAGATGATTATTAATGCTCTGGTGAGGACGATCGTAGCTGAAAACAAACGAAGACAAACATTAATGCAGCAAGTGATCAGAGATACACGTGTAAATAGCATCATCTGGTATATTCTACAAGTATAAATTATGGCTCTGTATATTATGTCCCTACTTGTGCTGACATAAAGTATACAGTATAATAAGACTAAGGGCTCATTCAGACAGCCGTAGTGTTTTGCAGTCCGCAAATTGCAGATCCACAAAACACCAGACCTTGTGCGTTTCGCATTTTGCGGACCACACATGGCCGGAACTATGATAGGAAATGCCTATTCTTGTTGGCAATTGTGGACAAGAATAGGACATGCGCTATCTTTTTTTTTGCGGGGCCATGGAACGGAACAACGGATGCGCATCTTTTCTGTTCCCATTGAAATAAATGGGTCTATACCCGTTCCGCAAAATTGTGGAACGGATGTGTGTCCATTCATACGGTTGTGTAAATGAGCTTTAAGGGCGTTTTAATAACCCCTATATCTGGTGGTGGATCTGCCGCAGTTATGAAGAGGCACTGGCCGCTACATAACTTCGGCGCATCCGGAGCCAGTTCTAAATATAAGGCAGCTTCCTTGCTGTCTTACATTTAGACCATTTTCTACGCCACGCCCACATTATTTAGACCTGGTCTGAGCGGGGAAAAGTTGCAGATTGCTGTGTAACTAACCGTTGTGCCCCAATCTGCGCCAGAAATACCGCTAATGTAAGCGTATTTCTGGATATCAAATGACACCTAAATAACTAAACCCATTGTATACCTGGTTTGAAGTTGCCTAGCAACTACTTGACTTCTAGTCTCGGTGACCACCATTTATATACATGCATTCACCTGCCCACTGTCTGTTGTTCTCAGTGATAGATGAAGGCTCTGCTTACCTGGATGTGGGTTTAGATAGGAGCTGAAAACCTCACAAGTCCAGATTTTTACAAAGCGGTCCCAGACACATTCTCTCCACAGACCTTTGCAGCGAGTGCTTAACATTACAGATCCTTTGCTATTGATCTGAGAGCAAATAAAAAAGATGTTTGATTTGTAATAATGTTTTTTTATTTAGTGGCAGTATTTGTTCTACATTACATTGTTCTGTTGTTTCTGTTCGTGGCCCCATTGAGTTGAATGGGCTCTCTTCTGGGGGTAAATGGAATCAGTGGATAGGGATGAGCGAATCGACTTCGGATGAAACATCCATAGTCGATTCGCATAAAACTTTGTTTGAATACTGTATGGAGCGAGCACTCCATACAGTATTAGAATGCATTGGCTCCGATGAGCCAAAGTAATAAGTCTCGCGAGACTTCGGGTAATAACTTCAGAAATTAATTTCTACCGTAAAATTTTTTTTACCAAACTCAGGTTCGGTTCCAAGGTACCACCTAGAACCAAAACCGAGTTCGGTAAAAAGTTTTTTGCAGTAGAAATACATTTTTGAAGTTATTACACGAAGTCTCGCGAGACTTCGTGAAGTAATAACTTCGGCACATAGGAGCCAATATATTCTAATACTTAATGGAGCGCTCGCTCCATAAAGTATTCAAACAAAGTTTTATGCGAATCAACTTCAGATGTTTCATCCGAAGTTGATTCGCTCATCCCTATCAGTTGACATCAGTCACCCCCACATTCTACCTAGTAAATTAAAAGAAAACCTGATATTAAAGGGGTTATTTATCCTCAAGATAGGTAATCATTATCAGATTGCCGTGACCCAAACCCCGCCACCCCCTGGAACTCTGGTGAGCACTGCAGGCTCTCGATAGAGACAGGGCCGTACATCATATAGTGGTTGTGCTTGGTACTGCAGCTCAGTCCCATCTACTTGAAAGAGGCTGAGCTGCAACTAAGCCACGTCACCGATACAGTGATGTCTCTGCTCTTGGAGCGCCTGGCATCTTCTAATAGCTGATCAGCACTGATCTGATATTAATAACTTATCCAAAGGATGCCTTCCCAGATAATCCCTTTAAAAGGGTTGTCCCATAAAGACAACGTATTGCTATCCAATTATAGGGTATAAGCGTCTGATGAGCTGCGATCCGACCACTGAGACACCCGCTGATCATGACAATGGAGGCCTGTTCTCCCCCGTTTAAATGGAGCAGCGGTCATGCATGCAGGGGCGTACCTATAAGGGGTGCAGAGGTAGCTGTGGCTAAAGGGCCCAGGAGCCTGAGGGGGCCCAAAGACCCTTGTGCCACATAAGAAGACACTGGTATTATAGAAAGTGCATGCTGGTCAAGTTACACCTCTGGCGGAGGGAAGGGGTTAGGTCACGAATTTGGCATGGGGGGGTGTTGGTTCAATTATTGCCTCGAAGACTATGTGCACCCCTGGCCACAAAGCACTGAGGGAAGGGGGCCCAAGCCAGGGGCATTGCTAGGTTAAAACATTGGGGGTCTGGGCCCCTGATGTTTTGTCCCAGGCCCCGAATGTCCTGCCTGCCAGCTAGATACAACTGTATTGCCGTCCCGAGGACGGCAATACTATTGGATCTAATGCACTGGAAGAGCTGAAGGATCTGTGATGACATCCAGGTCATGTGACCAGTAAAACAGGCAGTGGTTGAGAAGGACCTGCGATGATGTTGCCACCATTATGTGACGAGTGCAGGAATGGACGGCAGTGAAGAGGAGAAGTCCCAGGGGAAGATGCTGTGGTGAGGTCTGCACATGAGGAGAGGTAAGTGAAGGGAGAGGCAGAGCAATACTGGGAGTTGTGGTTATTTAACGGACTGTATGTTAGGGCTGAAGGGAGGGATGTTATTTACATGGAACTGTGTGTTGGAGGTGGTAGGGGGAGGGAGTGATGTTATTTACCTGGGACTGTATGTTGGAGGGGGCTGGGGCAGGGTGATGTTATTTACATGGGACTGTATGTTTGTAACAGCAGCTGCTGTGCGCCGCTGTTCCCCTGCTTCCTGCCGCGGTCCCGGGCGCCGTGTTCAGCAGTGATCTACTGCCATTGTTTCCTTTCAGCCCTGGCCACAGCATGCTTGCTGCTTGTTTCCTGCAGAATTTTCTTACGGGCCGCCGCATGTCACTTCCTGTGTTTTATGGGTTGGGTCATGTGACCTCGCCAACCAATCCTATCCCTCCTGCACATAATAAGTGGCTCAGCCCCCTTCCCAGATGCCTCAGTGTCAAGGTCCTTCTGTCCTGCTAAGGTTCCTGATATCCACTTGTGTGCCTGTGTTCTTGACTTGTACTTGTGTTCCTGGATGATTCTGCTACCCATTTTATCCCTACCTGCTTGCCTTGACTCTCCTGTTGCCACCCTGGATTGCCTGACCTGTACCTGTGCTGCCTGCCCTAACCTGTTGCCTGTCTGACTTCAGCTCTGCCTCATCCTTCAGTCCTGCACTGTTGTTCCTGCTGACAATGCCTTTACCTCTGGTACCTTTCTCAGGTACCTCCTGGTCCACCTGGACCAGCTGCCTCATGTGCCTATCCTCCTCAAGAGGTAGCGACCTGGTGTTCCCCTCGGGAAAGTCTATTCCCACCATCAGGGGTACTGTAAAGATCGAGGGGTTTACTTAGACAACGTCCTTAGAGGAGGTAGGACACGTGGCACAGTGGGTTCATACCTGCTGGTTTGTGACAATGTTGATCATGGCTGTAGGAGGGAGTGATCTTATTTATATGGGACTGTATGTTAATGACGTCTGTGGGAGTGATGTTATTTACATGGGACTGAATGTTGAGGGGGCAATGTTATTTACATGGGACTGTATATTGATGGTGGCTGGTAGGGGGGAATGATGTTATTTACATGGGACTGAATGTTGAGGGGGTGATGTTTACATGGGATTGCATGTTGGAAGCAGCTGGTGAGGGGTGATATTATTTACTTGGGACTGTATGTTGAAGGCGGCTAGGGAGGAGGTGATGTTATTTACATCGGACTGTATTGTGGAGGGTGGAATATAACTACAGGGGACACTGCAGGGGGCATTATAAATACTGGGGGCACTTCAGGGTGAGCATTATAGCAGTAGTGGGCAGTATAAATACTGGGGGCACTGTAGGGGTTTTATAAATTCAGGGGACATTATAGGCGTTCTTATTACTACTGGGAGCTCTAGAGGAGGGACTTATAGATCTGGCTTATTTCTACTAAGAGCACTATGGGGGCCTTATTACTACTGATGGGTCTTTAGAGAGCTTTATTACCACAGGGGGGGAAATAGAAGGCCTTAGTTCTACTGGGGGCTCTGTGAGGGTATTATTAATACTGGAGGGCTCTTCTAGTAATGGTGGCTCTTGGGGAGCATTATCACTGTTGGGGGCACTGTAGGGGGCAGTATTACTAATGAGGGCATTCTAGAAGGGAATTTCTATTGGTGGGACTATGAGGAGCACTATTACTATGAGGGGCACTAATTTTTCTTCAGGATAGTATTTGGGGGTATTGGGGAGCAAGCGAGCAGCAAGATAACATTGTGGGGACTCAAGGTTGGGGGATGATGATAGAAATGTGAGGAAGCTAAGATGTCCGTGTGTAGAGACGAGGCGTGACTGACAGAAGTTGTCTGGACCGTATGGAGAAGATGGTGAGATCTACAGTGGGATGCGAAAGTTTGGGCAACCTTGTTAATCGTCATGATTTTCCTGTATAAATCGTTGGTTGTTACGATAAAAAATGTCAGTTAAATATATCATATAGGAGACACACACAGTGATATTTGAGAAGTGAAATGAAGTTTATTGGATTTACAGAAAGTGTGCTATAATTGTTTAAACAAAATTACGCAGGAGCATAAATTTGGGCACCACAAAAAAGAAATGAAATCAATATTTAGTAGATCCTCCTTTTGCAGAAATTACAGCCTCTAAACGCTTCCTGTAGGTTCCAATGAGAATCTGGATTCTGGTTGAAGGTATTTTGGACCATTCCTCTTTACAAAACATCTTTAGTTCATTCAGGTTTGATGGCTTCCGAGCATGGACAGCTCTCTTTAAGTCACACCACAGATTTTCAATTATATTCAGGTCTGGGGACTGAGATGGCCATTCCAGAACGTTGTACTTGTTCCTCTGCATAAATGCCTTAGTGGATTTTGAGCAGTGTTTAGGGTCGTTGTCTTGTTGAAAGATCCAGCCCCAGCGCTGGTTCCTGGACATTGGTCTCCAGAATCTGCTGATACTGAGTGGAATCCATGCGTCCCTCAACTTTGACAAGATTCACAGTCCCTGCACTGGCCCCACAGCCCCCAGCATGATGGAACCACCACCATATTTTACTGTAGGTAGCAGGTGTTTTTCTTGGAATGCTGTGTTCTTTTTCCTCCATGCATAATGCCCCTGGTTATGGCCAAATAACTAACTTTTAGTTTCATCAGTCCACAGCACCTTATTCCAAAATGAAGCTGGCTTGTCCAAATGTGCTTTAGCCCACCTCAAGCGGCACTTTCTGTGCTGTGGGCGGAGAAAAGGCTTCCTCTGCATCACTCTCGCATACAGCATCTCCTTGTGTAAAGTGCGCCGAATGGTTGAACGATGCACAGTGACTCCATCTGCAGCAAGATGATGTTGTAGGTCTTTGGTGCTGGACTGTGGGTTGACTCTGACTGGTCTCACCATTCGTCGCTTCTGTCTATCCGAGATTTTTCTTGGTCTGCCACTTCGAGCCTTAACTTGAACTGAGCCTGTGGTCTTCCATTTCCGCAATATGTTCCTAACTGTGGAAACAGACAGCTGACATCTCTGAGACAACTTTCTGTATCCTTCCCCTAAACCATGATGGTGAACAATCTTTGTCTTCAGGTCATTTGAGAGTTGTTTTGAGACCCCCATGTTGCTACTCTTCAGAGAAAATTAAAAGAGGAGGGAAACTTACAATTGACCCCCTTAAATACTCTTTCTCATGATTGGATTCACCTGTGTATGTAGGTCAGGGGTCACTGAGCTTACCAAGCCAATTTGAGTTCCAATAATTAGTTCTAAAGGTTTTGGAATCAATAAAATGACAACAGTGCCCAAATTTATGCACCTGCCTAATTTTGCTTAAACAATTATAGCAAACTTTCTGTAAATCCAATAAACTTAATTTCACTTCTCAAATATCACTGTGTGTGTCTCCTATATGATATATTTAACTGACATTTTTTATCGTAACAACCAACGATTTATACAGGAAAATCATGACGATTAACAAGGTTGCCCAAACCTTCGCATCCCACTGTACATCTGAGGAGACGTCACCTGGAGGCCCTGGATGTGACAGGTATGTGCTGCTGTATAGTGAGTACAGTGGTGTACGGGGGAAGAGGGGGGGGGCCCCGGATCTTTTGAGACCCTAGCAACGCTCCTGGCCCAAGGTGAACACTTGCACCAGGGCCCATGAACCTTTAGCTACGCTGCTGCATGCATCTATTCAGCTATATGGGGCTGGCAGAGATAGCCGAGTAATTGTAGGTGGCTGTCTCCATTAGTCCCCTATAGTTGAAGTGAGCATGATTGTCCCGGGGCCCCCCAGTTATCAGACCTCGCTGATCAGACACTTATCCCCTATCCTTTGGATAGGGGATACATTCTCTTTATGGGAAAACCCCTTTAATTGTATTATTATAAGTCTAGAAGTAAAAGAAGAGCACAAGATAAACATGTTTAGGATAATAAACCCTTAAAAGGGGCAGGGCTACAAACCAAGGCCCTACGTCCTGAACACTGACACCGTGTACGTTCCTAAAAGTATCGCTTCCAAAGTATTTTTTATTTGAACATTTTTGCTAGTTTTCACAGGAAACAGTCAGCAAGCTTGTTGTCGGACACAACTCTAACAGCATAGTGTGGGGTACAAAAATGACATTATACATTGAGAATATGCTTTGTGCAGTCACTAAACTAGCATGACATTATGGATGATTTCTGCTCTGAAGTCTACAGAATGATGAATTCAGCTCTGGATATTTTTTGGGCAGGATGTGACTGTGAATCACTCACTTGGTAGCAAATACACTGCTCAAAAAAATAAAGGGAACACTTAAACAACACAATGTAACTCCAAGTCAATCACACTTCTGTGAAATCAAACTGTCCACTTAGGAAGCAACACTGAGTGACAATCAATTTCACATGCTGTTGTGCAAATGGGATAGACAACAGGTGGAAATTATAGGCAATTAGCAAGACACCCCCAATAAAGGAGTGGTTCTGCAGGTAGTGAACATAGACCACTTCTCAGTTCCTATGCTTCCTGGCTGATGTTTTGGTCACTTTTGAATGCTGGCGGTGCTTTCACTCTAGTGGTAGCATGAGAAGGAGTCTACAACCCACACAAGTGGCTCAGGTAGTGCAGCTTATCCAGGATGGCACATCAATGCGAGCTGTGGCAAGAAGGTTTGCTGTGTCTGTCAGCGTAGTGTCCAGAGCATGGAAGCGCTACCAGGAGACAGGCCAGTACATCAGGAGACGTGGAGGAGGTCGTAGGAGGGCAACAACCCAGCAGCAGGACAGCTACCTCCGCCTTTGTGCAAGGAGGAACAGGAGGAGCACTGTCAGAGCCCTGCAAAATGACCTCCAGCAGGCCACAAATGTGCATGTGTCTGCTCAAACGGTCAGAAGCAGACTCCATGAGGGTGATATGAGGGCCCGACGTCCACAGGTGGGGGTTGTGCTTACAGCCCAACACCGTGCAGGACGTTTGGCATTTGCTAGAGAACACCAAGATTGGCAAATTCGCCACTGGCGCCCTATGCTCTTCACAGATAAAAGCAGGTTCACACTGAGCACATGTGACAGACGTGACAGAGTCTGGAGACGCCGTGGAGAATGTTCTGCTGCCTGCGAAATCCTCCAGCATGAGCGGTTTGGCATTGGGTCAGTAATGGTGTGGGTGGCATTTCTTTGGAGGGCCGCACAGCCCTCCATGTGCTCTCCAGAGGTAGCCTGACTGCCATTAGGTACCGAGATGAGATCCTCAGACCCCTTGTGAGACCATATGCTGGTGTGGTTGGCCCTGGGTTCCTCCTAATGCAAGACAATGCTAGACCTTATGTGGATGAGTGTGTCAGCAGTTCCTGCAAGACGAAGGCATTGATGCTATGGACTGGCCCGCCCGTTCCCCAGACCTGAATCCAATTGAGCACATCTGGGACATCATGTCTCGCTCTATCCACCAACGTCACGTTACACCACAGACTGTCCAGGAGTTGGCAGATGCTTTAGTCCAGGTCTGGAAGGAGATCCCTCAGGAGACCGTCCGCCACCTCATTAGGAGCATGCACAGGCGTTGTAGGGAGGTCATACAGGCACGTGGAGGCCACACACACTACTGAGCCTCATTTTGACTTGTTTTAAGGACATTACATCAAAGTTAGATCAGCCTGTAGTGTGTTTTTCCACTTTAATTTTGAGTGTGACTCCAAATCCAGACCTCCATGGGTTGAAAAATTTGATTTCCATTTTTTTTATTTTTTTGTGATTTTGTTGTCAGCACATTCAACTATGTAAAGAACAAAGTATTTCAGAAGAATATTTAATTAATTCAGATCTAGGATGTGTTATTTTTGTGTTCCCTTTATTTTTTTGAGCAGTGTATATTAAAAGGGTTTGCTGTGATTTTACATGGCTGGCCTACTCTTATTATAGTCCGTCAAGGCGTGATTTCTGGGCGTCTGACTTGTGTGGCTGTGTTGGGTGCTGCCGCTGAGATCATTCAGGTGAATCAGTCTATGCTGCAGTGCAAGACAGATCTGCAGCTCAATGGAGGACCCAGTGTGGGAATCTGCAGTAAAGGGGCTATTGTGGCCCGGGGGTGATAGGGTCACAGCACTTCCAGCTCTCACGTACCTTCTGATGAGTACCCTAAGGAAAAGCCGTCTCTAAACTCCTGGGAAACCTTATACATTTTTAAATAATGAATAAAAAAAACCTAATATATACAGAATAGTATCATATAGTAACATTTTATACAATATATGCAAAATACTGTCCTAGCATTCATCTTGGGAGGTGCTACAGTATGTGGTTGAGCTATGGCCCAATTACACATGGATATAGTGTTCTCTTTGGGAAGACAATATTACAAAATATACATAAAGAACAATAGGAGAGATTTTTGAAAATTATCTTAAAAACTATCTAAAAGAAAAGTTATTTTTGTGACCCACAGCAACCAATCACAGCTTTCATCTTTTAAAGGGGTTGTCTCATCTCAGACAATGGGGGCATATTGCTAGGATATGCCCCCACTGATTGTTGATAGGTGCGGGTCCCACTTTGCGGGGCTCTGTTCCCTGGAACCGGCACCTAAAGACAAAGGGGGCATACCCTACTTATATGCCCCCATAGTCTGAGATGAGAAGACCCCTTTAAGGGCACTCTAAGGCTAGTTTCACATAGGCCGTAAGATCTGGCAGGCTCTTCCAGCAGTCCCTGCATCTAAACTGAAGTCTATGGCATCTCCAAGATACCGTAGATTTCAGTCTTATTTTACGCCAGAACACTATGCCAGACGCACTGAGCCTGCCCTCATTTAATCCCAGTTTCTGAAAGTAACAGGGGCAGCTTGTGCACCTAGGCTTAGGCGTAATCTTTTTACGCCAGAGAACTGGGGAAGGGGGGGGGGGGATAAAATCTCCTACTGAGTCCCCTCCAGACCATGGTGTCTGTTGTCCATGGTGGCTGCTGTAAAGCATCTCTCTAAGTGCTGCAAACTACAACTCCAGGCAAGATGGCCACCCTATGATCATGTTCAGGAAATAGAATAAAAAAATCTGAAAATAAAAACTGATTAGAACAATAAAAGGATATTCGTCACTATCTGAAAAAAAAATGTTAGGTGACACATTCCCTTTAAGAACTGTTCGTCCGCTGCCCATAGTACGTAGGGCACTACACCTGCTCAGCTATCGTAGTCTGACTAAATACAAATTGTAGAAATCTACTGCAGGAAGTGACAATGATTCCCCATTTATTTACCTGCCAGCAGTCGGTCAGAAGCGCGGCGATGGTGCTCGCCATGGTGAATGATCCGCAGATGATCAGAAGAAAGTTTAACTCGTTGGCCATCACATAGACGTCTCAGGTTGGACTCTCTGTCTGCTACAAGTCACGGTCACGCCAGGCGTCTTGAGAAGCAGCCACTTGGCATTTAGATTGTTTTAAAGGGAACCTTTCCATAAAGCAGGACCTATGGCGGAACCAATCCAGCAGCCGCAGCAGCCGTGTCCTACATGTTACATATGGTGCGACATGATGATCATGTGTCCTTTTATAGGATTTCCATGGAATATTATTCTATTCTGTTAAATTAGTTGCAGTAATTAAAAGCAGAATCGCCTCTTTTTTTTTTCAAGTTCTCGGCTTTTCCCCTTTAAGATGTCAAGCATAACCAATCTTTTCACAACCGGTTGATTAATCACTTAGCAACAAAACTCAGAAGAAAATCCCAAGAGTTTACGTAAGACATGCAAACCCGCTACTTCCAGGAGGAGGTGACAGTCCGGGGACAAAATCCCCTATAGTACAGCAATACCCCTCCTTCAGTCCGTCAACAATTTCAAGATCTCTGCTTGCTGACAATGAATAGAACAGAGCATTCTCCTTTGGCACATGGTGGCCATTAGCAAGTAGGAAACAGGTTTCACAGGGTAGCTTTCACATCATTATAGTAATGCTAGCCACAAGACGTCAATGTCATGGGACAACCCCTTAAAGTGCCTCAGGCTGCATAAGCAGCTTTCCAGCCTCTTAATGTGAACAAAGATGTCTCCATTCATTGGTAGCAAGCAAAAATCTCAAACATGTTGACACACAGAAACATCAAGTATACAAGACATTTTAAGGAAGTCTCATTATACGACGACCCATACCAGTTTATTACCTGCTGTCCATAAATGACGCTTAAGCATGGCATAATGCAGAGTTCTGCAGCTCTCCGTTATTCCAGTTCCTCTGCTTGCTGTCAGTATATGGCAATAGTCTTAGGACAGATAATGTGCTGCTCACACAGTTTGAGGCTTGTTCAGTAAATGAGAGCTCTTGTAAACAATAAGAACTGCATGTTAGAAAGTTGCAGTCTTTTTCATATTATAATAATTAGCTTCATTTACAGAGAATTTTAAATTCCCTTGTTATAATTTATTCCCCCACTAGGTGGCAGTAAGAATGCCTCAATTAACCACTTCAGCCCCCAGTGCTTAAACACCCTGAAAGACCAGGCCACTTTTTACACTTCTGACCTACACTACTTTCACCGTTTATTGCTCGGTCATGCAACTTACCACCCAAATGAATTTTACCTCCTTTTCTTCTCACTAATAGAGCTTTCATTTGGTGGTATTTCTTGGCTGCTGACATTTTTACTTTTTTTGTTATTAATCGAAATTTAACGATTTTTTTGCAAAAAAATGACATTTTTCACTTTCAGTTGTCAAATTTTGCAAAAAAAACTACATCCATATATAAATTTTGCTCTAAATTTATTGTTCTACATGTCTTTGATAAAAAAAAAATGTTTGGGTAAAAAAAAAATGGTTTGGGTAAAAGTTATAGCGTTTACAAACTATGGTACAAAAATGTGAATTTCCGCTTTTTGAAGCAGCTCTGACTTTCTGAGCACCTGTCATGTTTCCTGAGGTTCTACAATGCCCAGACAGTACAAACACCCCACAAATGACCCCATTTCGGAAAGTACACACCCTAAGGTATTCGCTGATGGGCATAGTGAGTTCATAGAACTTTTTATTTTTTGTCACAAGTTAGCGGAAAATGATGATTTATTTTTTTTTTTTTCTTACAAAGTCTCATATTCCACTAACTTGTGACAAAAAATAAAAACTTCCATGAACTCACTATGCCCATCAGCGAATACCTTGGGGTCTCTTCTTTCCAAAATGGGGTCACTTGTGGGGTAGTTATACTGCCCTGGCATTTTAGGGGCCCAAATGTGTGGTAAGGAGTTTGAAATCAAATTCAGTAAAAAATGACCTGTGAAATCCGAAAGGTGCTCTTTGGAATGTGGGCCCCTTTGCCCACCTAGGCTGCAAAAAAGTGTCACACATCTGGTATCCCCGTACTCAGGAGAAGTTGAGGAATGTGTTTTGGGGTGTCTTTTTACATATACCCATGCTGGGTGAGAGAAATATCTTGGTCAAATGCCAACTTTGTATAAAAAAATGGGAAAAGTTGTCATTTGCCAAGATATTTCTCTCACCCAGTATGGGTATATATAAAATGACACCCCAAAACACATTCCCCACCTTCTCCTGAGTACGGAGATAAAAGATGTGTGACACTTTTTTGCAGCCTAGGTGGGCAAAGGGGCCCATATTCCAAAGAGCACCTTTCGGATTTCACAGGTCATTTTTTACAGAATTTGATTTCAAACTCCTTACCACACATTTGGGCCCCTAGAATGCCAGGGCAGTATAACTACCCCACAAGTGACCCCATTTTGGAAAGAAGACACCCCAAGGTATTCCGTGAGGGGCATGGCGAGTTCCTAGAATTTTTTATTTTTTGTCACAAGTTAGTGGAAAATGATGATTTTTTTTTTTGTTTTTTTTTTCATACAAAGTCTCATCTTCCACTAACTTGTGACAAAAAATAAAAACTTCCATGAACTCACTATGCCCATCAGCGAATACCTTGGGGTCTCTTCTTTCCAAAATGGGGTCACTTGTGGGGTAGTTATACTGCCCTGGCATTCTAGGGGCCCAAATGTGTGGTAAGGAGTTTGAAATCAAATTCAGTAAAAAATGACCTGTGAAATCCGAAAGGTGCTCTTTGGAATGTGGGCCCCTTTGCCCACCTAGGCTGCAAAAAAGTGTCACACATCTGGTATCCCCGTACTCAGGAGAAGTTGAGGAATGTGTTTTGGGGTGTCTTTTTACATATACCCATGCTGGGTGAGATAAATATCTTGGTCAAATGACAACTTTGTATAAAAAAATGGGAAAAGTTGTCTTTTGCCAAGATATTTCTCTCACCCAGTATGGGTATATATAAAATGACACCCCAAAACACATTCCCCACCTTCTCCTGAGTACGGAGATACCAGATGTGTGACACTTTTTTGCAGCCTAGGTGGGCAAAGGGGCCCATATTCCAAAGAGCACCTTTCGGATTTCACAGGTCATTTTTTACAGAATTTGATTTCAAACTCCTTACCACACATTTGGGCCCCTAGAATGCCAGGTCAGTATAACTACCCCACAAGTGACCCCATTTTGGAAAGAAGACACCCCAAGGTATTCCGTGAGGGTCATGGCGAGTTCCTAGAATTTTTTATTTTTTGTCACAAGTTAGTGGAAAATGATGTTTTTTTTTTTTGTTTTTTTTTTCATACAAAGTCTCATATTCCACTAACTTGTGACAAAAAATAAAAACTTCCATGAACTCACTATGCCCATCAGCGAATACCTTGGGGTCTCTTCTTTCCAAAATGGGGTCACTTGTGGGGTAGTTATACTGCCCTGGCATTCTAGGGGCCCAAATGTGTGGTAAGGAGTTTGAAATCAAATTTAGTAAAAAATGACCTGTGAAATCCGAAAGGTGCTCTTTGGAATGTGGGCCCCTTTGCCCACCTAGGCTGCAAAAAAGTGTCACACATCTGGTATCCCCGTACTCAGGAGAAGTTGAGGAATGTGTTTTGGGGTGTCTTTTTACATATACCCATGCTGGGTGAGAGAAATATCTTGGTCAAATGCCAACTTTGTATAAAAAAATGGGAAAAGTTGTCTTTTGCCAAGATATTTCTCTCACCCAGCATGGGTATATGTAAAATGACACCCCAAAACACATTCCCCACACTTTTTTGCAGCCTAGGTGGGCAAAGGGGCCCATATTCCAAAGAGCACCTTTCGGATTTCACAGGTCATTTTTTACAGAATTTGATTTCAAACTCCTTACCACACATTTGGGCCCCTAGAATGCCAGGGCAGTATAACTACCCCACAAGTGACCCCATTTTGGAAAGAAGAGACCCCAAGGTATTCGCTGATGGGCATAGTGAGTTCATGGAAATTTTTATTTTTTGTCACAAGTTAGTGGAATATGAGACTTTGTATGAAAAAAAAAAAAAAATAAATAAAAATCATCATTTTCCACTAACTTGTGACAAAAAATAAAAAATTCGAGGAACTCGCCATGCCCCTCACGGAATACCTTGGGGTGTCTTCTTTCCAAAATGGGGTCACTTGTGGGGTAGTTATACTGCCCTGGCATTTTCCAGGGGCCCTAATGTCTGGTAAGTAGGTAAATGACCTGTGAAATCCGAAAGGTGCTCTTTGGAATGTGGGCCCCTTTGCCCACCTAGGCTGCAAAAAAGTGTCACACATCTGGTATCTCCGTACTCAGGAGAAGGTGGGGAATGTGTTTTGGGGTGTCATTTTACATATACCCATGCTGGGTGAGAGAAATATCTTGGCAAACGACAACTTTTCCCATTTTTTTTATACTAAGTTGGCATTTGACCAAGATATTTATCTCACCCAGCATGGGTATATGTAAAATGACACCCCAAAACATATTCCCCAACTTCTGCTGAATACGGAGATACCACATGTGTGACACTTTTTTGCAGCCTAGGTGGGCAAAGGTGCCCAAATTCCTTTTAGGAGGGCATTTTTAGACATTTGGATACCAGACTTCTTCTCACGCTTTGGGGCCCCTAAAATTCCAGGGCAGTATAAATACCCCACATGTGACCCCATTTTGGAAAGAAGACACCCCAAGGTATTCAATGAGGGGCATGGCGAGTTCATTGAAAAAAAAAATTTTTTGGCACAAGTTAGCGGAAATTGATTTTTTTGATTTTGTTCTCACAAAGTCTCCCTTTCCGCTAACTTGGGACAAAAATTTCAATCTTTCATGGACTCAATAAGCCCCTCAGCGAATACCTTGGGGTGTCTTCTTTCCAAAATGGTGTTATTTGTGGGGTGTTTGTACTGCCCTGGCATTTGAGGGTCTCCGCAATCATTACATGTATGCCCAGCATTAGGAGTTTCTGCTATTCTCCTTATATTGAGCATACGGGTAATGAGATTTTTTTTTTCCGTTCAGCCTCTGGGCTGAAAGAAAAAAATGAACGGCACAGATTTCTTCATTCGCATCGATCAATGTGGATGAAAAAATCTCTGCCAAAAAAAGAAAAAGGAGGGGAAAGGCGTCTGCCAGGACATAGGAGCTCCGCCCAACATCCATACCCACTTCAGCTCGTATGCCCTGGCAAACCAGATTTCTCCATTCACATCAATCGATGTGGATGAATAAATCATTGCCGGGATTTTTTTTTTTATATATACAAAGTGTTTGCCAAAGTATATGAACACCGCCACCTCCTCAGCTCATATGCCTCGGCAAACGTATCTTTTACTGCAGAGGAGAAATCTCGTCTTGCAGCGCCGCATACACCGACTTGCGTGTAATCTGACAGCAGCGCAATGCTTCTGTCCGAATGCACATCAGTGCTGCAGCTGGTCGATCGGTTGGTCCACCTGAAAGGTAAAAAAAAAAAAAAAAAAAAAAGAAAAAACCAGGCCGCAAAGCAATAACTTTATTAACTGTTGAACAGAACATAGAAACTTTTTTTAAACTTTTTTAACTGAACGTTTAACTTTTTTACTTACCGGTATTTTTTTTTTTTGTTTAGTTTTTTTTACCTTTATAGAACAAACCTCTCCTTCCCCATGGGACAATGTGCAAAGCGCAAATCGCCCAAAGATGTGGCGAAGTACGTTATGCACTTTATCCCAGGTGAAAGGAGAGGTTTGCAGCAGCTGTGAGTGAATGGGCCCTAATAGCCCTGTGTGCCTGTCCTGGTGAGATGTGATCCCTATGCTAGGTGTACCTGTGTGTGGTACTTCCGGAAACACTCTCCACAGCATAGGGCAGGGTGGTCAGCACAGTCAGGACAGAAATAGCGGGTGTCACGCCTTATTCCACTCCTGCTACAGACACGACATCTTTTTCGGGGTGACGGTTGGGTTGAGGTACCAGGAACGACACTGGGGAAATGTCGCTCGTGTAGACGGCTGACTACACTGGTGGATGGGGCCACGGAACCTCCTGGGTAAAGGAGGTTCTCGATGATCTCTTCCTGGAATTTGAGGAAGGATCCTGTTCTCCCAGCCTTACTGTAGAGAACAAAACTATTGTAGAGCGCCAATTGAATTAAATATACAGACACCTTCTTATACCAGCGTCTGGTTCTGCGGGAAACTAAATACGGAGACAACATCTGGTCATTGAAGTCCACCCCTCCCATGAGCGCATTATAGTCGTGGACACAGAGGGGCTTTTCAATGACACGGGTTGCTCGCTCAATTTGTATTGTCGTGTCTGCGTGAATGGAGGAGAGCATGTAAACGTCACGCTTGTCTCTCCATTTCACCGCGAGCAGTTCTTCGTTACACAAGGCAGCCCTCTGCCCCCTTGCAAGACGGGTGGTTACAAGCCGTTGGGGGAAGCCCACGCGACTAGTTCGCGCGGTGCCACAGGCGCAAATCCGTTCTAGAAACAAATGCCTAAAGAGGGCCACACTTGTGTAGAAATTGTCCACATAAAGATGGTACCCCTTGCCGAATAAGGGTGACACCAAGTCCCAGACTGTCTTCCCACTGCTCCCCAGGTAGTCAGGGCAACCGACCGGCTCCAGGGTCTGATCTTTTCCCTCATAGATCCGAAATTTGTGGGTATAGCCTGTGGCCCTTTCACAGAGCTTATACAATTTGACCCCATACCGGGCACGCTTGCTTGGGATGTATTGTTTGAAGCCAAGGCGCCCGGTAAAATGTATTAGGGACTCGTCTACGCAGATGTTTTGCTCAGGGGTATACAAATCTGCAAATTTCAGGTTGAAATGGTCTATGAGGGGCCGAATTTTGTGGAGCCGGTCAAAAGCAGGGTGGCCTCTGGGACGGGAGGTGGTGTTGTCGCTAAAGTGCAGGAAACGCAGGATGGTCTCAAATCGTGTCCTGGACATAGCAGCAGAGAACATGGGCATGTGATGAATTGGGTGCGCTGACCAATATGACCGCAATTCATGCTTTTTTGTCAGGCCCATGTTGAGGAGAAGGCCCAAAAAAATTTTAAGTTCGGAAACTTGGACTGGTTTCCACCGGAAAGGCTGGGCATAATAGCTTCCCGGGTTAGCGGTTATAAATTGTGTGGCATACTGGTTGGTCTCTGCCACGACTAAGTCCAAGAGCTCCGCAGTCAAGAACAGCTCAAAAAATCCCAGGGCCGAACCGATTTGAGCCGTCTCAACCCGAACTCCAGACTGGGCGGTGAAAGGGGGAACTACTGGTGCGGCTGAAGTTGGTGACTGCCAATCAGGATTTGCCAGCACCTCAGGGACTCTAGGGGCTCTACGGGCCTGTCTGTGCGGTGGCTGCGACGGGGTAACTATTGCACGTGCCACCGTACCAGCTTCAACTGCCCTTCTGGTGCTCGCTACTTCACCAGGTTGTACGGCAGTGCTGGTACTAGGTCCAGGAAGGGCTGCGCTGCTGGTGTATGCCTCACCACGTGATCCGGCAGCGACAGCCCCACTCTGCTGCTCTTGAAGCGGATCCTGCGTAACCTGTGGTCTAGCGACATGGGGCCGGGTACGCCTGGTGCTGCCAGGGACCTCCACCTCCTCGTCCGAACTTTGGGTCAGAGAGCCACTGCTTTCCACAGGTTCATATTCTGACCCGCTAGATTCGTCAGATGAGGGTTCCCACTCCTCATCCGACTGGGTCAGAATCCTGTAGGCCTCTTCAGAAGAATACCCCCTGTTTGACATTTTGGACTACTAAATTTAGGGGTATTCCCTGAGACTACCCAAGAAAAAAAGCAAACCTGTCTTACAAAGGGGAGGCTAGCGAAGTACCGGAGGCCGCTGCGGTTGATAAAAAATATCAAAACTGATTTTTTTATCGCCGCAGTGCGTGTAAAATGAATGTGCAGTGATCAAAAAATATATATTTTTTGTCACTGCGGTGGGGCGGGCGTGGGTGAATGCACGTGTGGGCGACCGATCAGGCCTGATCGGGCAAACACTGCGTTTTGGGTGGAGGGCGAACTAAAGTGACACTAATACTATTATAGATCTGACCGTGATCAGTTTTGATCACTTACAGATACTATAAAAGTACAAATGCTGATTAGCGATACGCTAAACAGCGAATAAAAGTGACTGCGGTGGGGTGGGCGCTAACTGACGCTAACTACCTAACCAAGGGGCCTAAACTATCCCTAAAACCTAACAGCCAATACCAGTGAAAAAAAAAAAGTGACAGTTTACACTGATCACTTTTTTTCCTTTCACTAGTGATTGACAGGGGCGATCAAAGGGGTGATCAAAGGGTTAATTGGGGTGCAGGTGGGTGATCTGGGGCTAAGGTGTAGTGTTGGTGCTACTCACAGTTCAGTCTGCTCCTGTGCTGGATCCAACCGACGAAAAGGACCAGCACAGGAGCAGACAAGCCATATAACAGATCATATTTACTAATATGATCTGTTATATGACTTTGGATTGGATTTTTTGAAAATCGCCAGCCTGCCAGCCAATGATCGTTGCTGGCAGGCTGGTGACGAAATACTTCTTTTAATTTTGCCGGCCCGCGATGCGCATGCGCGGGCCGGCTTTGAGCGAAATCTCGCGTCTCGCGAGATGACGCGTATATGCGTGACTCTGCGCAGCGCTGCCACCTCCGGAACGCAATCCTGCGTTAGGCGGTCCGGAGGTGGTTAACAATTTGATCCGCTGTCCCCTAACTGTGCTGTTTATAGCTTGGGCCATGTTACAAACTTGAGACAGATACATCTCAATAAATTAGAATATCATTGAAAAGTTAATTTATTTCAGTAATTCACTTCAAAAAGTGAAACTCATATATTATAAGGAGAAGATAAGAGACACAAGACCCAACAATACAGACGAGCTGAAGGTCAAAAGTAGCAACCTGGGCTTCCATAACACCTCAGCAGTGCCACAGACTGATCACCTTCATAGTACACCACATTGATGCAATAATTAATAGTGTTGATCACGAATATTCGAATTGCAAATTTTTATCGCGAATATCGGCACTTTGAGAATTCGCGAATATTTAGAATATAGTGATATATATTCGTCATTTCGAATATTCGTTTTTTTTTTTAAAATCAGTACACTTGATCCCTCCCTGCTTCTAGCTTGTGGGCCAATGAGAAGGCTGCAGTATCTTTGACTTTAGGAGTAGTGTTGATTGCAAATTTTCGTAATGCGAAGTTTCGTAATGCAAGTTTTTATCGCAGATTTTTCAATTGCCAATTTCTGCAATCAAGAAAATAATGACTAGAGATAACGAATTCTCGAATTTGCAAATATATGGTGAATATTCGCCCAAATATTTGTGAAATATCATGAATTTGAATATTGCCCCTGCCGCTCATCACTAATAATTAATGCAAAAGGAGCCCCGACCAAGTATTGAGGGCATCTACTGTACTTTTCAGTAGGCCAACATTTCTGTATTAAATATAAGTTTTTAATTGGTCTTAATTTATATTCTAATTTTCTGAGATACTGACTTTTGGGTTTTCATTAGCTGTAAGCCAGTATTATCATCATTAAAAGAAATAAACGCTTGGAATAGATCACTCCAGGCTCGGACTGGCCCACCGGGGAGGCGGGGGATTCCTCGGTGGGCCCCCAGTCTCGTGCACCCGAGATAAGATGGAGGAGTAATTATTTCTCCTTTCTCAGGAGAGATAATTATTGTAACCACTAGGTGGCAGTATCACACAGTGTTGCAGCCTCCTACTGGTGTACATTGTACACGAGGCCTAGCAGTACCTTCTAGACTTCTGGGGCTGCTGGCTGTGAAGGAGGAGAGAAGGTGTCTGCCTCCTCCTGCCCTCCCTGCTGTCAGGAAACTGTGATGCTGGAGAGAAGGACTCCTCTGCGGTTCTGGGCTGATTTCTCAGGTGTGTGACAGTAGTGAGCTGTAGGAGACTGTAAGGGGGGAAATAGGGGAATTTGTTTATAGCAGACACATATCTATGTATGTGTGCTGCTCTCTGCAGGGTTCAGTGTCATTAGGGGGACTCTCCCCTAGGTCCCCCAATGCCTCTACTTTAGGTGCACCCCCATAAGTGCCCCAGCTCCACATGCCCCCCCCAATGCCCCCACTCTAAAAGCACCCCTAATATTGAATCTTCTCCAGTTGCCCCCCTACTACCTCTGCTCCAGGATCACCACTATTACCCTGCCTAAGGTGACCCTAATGCCTCTGCTTTAACTGCACCCCCATAAGTGCCCCAGCTCCAGATGCCCCCACTCTAAATGCACCGCTAATATTGCCTCTTCTCCAGTTAACCCTGCTCCAGGATCCCCACTATTGCCCTGATTCAGGTGACCCCAATGTCTCTGCTTCAGTTATGACCCTTCCGTTTGTGACCTTTGCTCACGTTGCTCCTCTAGCACCTTTGCTTGGGCTTTGTTAAAAGTTGTGACCTGCAAAGGGGGTTGGACTTATGCCCAAAAATTCTGCACAGTGCATCACATTCTCCAGTATTGACACGTATGTTTTACATGGCGGCAGTGATGATATTCCATATTTACAGGCATCACTGCTGCCATGTAAAGAGATACTGGTGGTGCAGGATTTAAAGGGGTTGTCCAGGTTTTCAAGTTATCCTCTCCACACCATAGGGCATAACTATATGATTAGTGCGGTCCGATTCTGCAACCCCCACTGATCCCAGGAACGGGTCCTGTACCCCCTTTTTAAGGTGTGACAGGCTACACATACGCCTTGCTGCTCCAATCATTCTCTTTGGGAGCACTGGAATTAGCCAGCGCTGTATTCCACCATCTCCGGCAACCCCATAGAGAGTGGATGGAGAGGCAGGGCATATGCACGACCTGCTACTCAGTCAAGAAGGGGGATCAGTGGGGGCTCCAGCGTTCAGACCCCCACAGATCACTTAGTTATCCCCATTCCTGTGGATAGAAAATATGGACACAGGCCCTTTAACAGGCGAGCATTTCTATTTTAGTTTGACACATATTTTGGGCCAGATTCGTAATTTTTATTAATTCCTAAAAAAAAATTTTTACACCCAAAGAAAACCTTGTGAAAAGGTGAAACAGCTATGACACGACAGGTGATAAGCGTCTGATTGATAGGAGTCTGACTGTTGGGACCCCCATGATTAAGGGAACGTGGTCTTAAAGGGGTTGTCTCACTTCAGTAAGTCGGATTTATCATGTAGAAAAAGTTAATATAAGCCACTTACTAATATATTGTTATTATCCATATTGCTTTCTTTTCTGTCTGGATTCATTTTTCCATCACATTATACACTGCTCGTTTCCATAGTTACGACCACCCTGCAATCCATCAGTGGTGGTCGTGCTTGCACACTATAGGATAACGCACTAGCTTATGTGTGCTCTCATGGTCTCGGCCACCAGAGAGGCTGACGCTTTTGCTTATAGTGTGCAAGCATGACCACCACTGCTGGATTGCAGGGTGGTCGTAACTATGGAAACAAGCATTGCATAATATGGAAAAATGAATCCAGCCATCAAAGGAAGCATAACAGTATAATAGCAGTATATTAGTAAGTTGCTCGTATTAACTTTCTCTACATGATAAATGCCACTTACTGAAGTGAGACAACCCTTTAAGACCCTTGTGTACATAGATTGGCGGTAATGTAATTGAATGTCTCAGGACCCCTTTTTTCATGATCAGTGGGTGTTCCAGCAGTCAGACCCCCAGCAATCTGATATTTATCACCTATCCTGTAGATAGGCGATAGGTCATTATGGTAGGACAACCCTTTTAAATATAATGTAGATTATGTGCAATTTGAGGAGGTTAAGATTTGATAATTTTCATGCCAGACATTTATCATGTAGAGAAAGTTAATACAAGGCACTTACTAATGTATTGTATTATCCATATTGACTCCTTTCCATCACATTATACACAGCACGTATCCGTGGTTACGACCACCCTGCAATCCAGCAGCAGTGGCCGTGCCTACACACTATAGGGAAAGGCTGGAAGTGCGCATAGACCAACACCTATACCTATAGTGTGCAAGCACGGCCATCACTGCTGGATTGCAGAGAGGTCAAAACCATGGATAAGAGCAGCGTATAATGTAATGGAAAAGAGCCAATATGGAGAATCAGAATACATTAGGAAGTGCCTTGTATTAACTTTCTCTACATAATAAATGCCATTTGTTGAAGTGAGGCAGCCCCTTTAAGTGTGCTACACTTAAAGGGGCTTGTTTCTGACTGACTTAAGAGGAGGATATCCATATATGTGTAAGGCTACTTTCACACTTGCGGTAGCAGGGTCCGGCAGGCTATTCTAGTGGGGGATCCGTGCTTACACTAGCCCACAGTGCCGCCAGAGGTCCGCTCCGCCCCATTCACGCCAAACATGCGGCCGGACAAAAACGACAGCGGACTTCCGGCGGCACGGTGGGCTAGTGTTAGTACAGATGCGGCAGGCTGTTCCCCGCCGGACATCCTGCTGGACCCTGCTACTGCAAGCGTGAAAGTAGCCTAAATTCTGCCACATGTATGTTTGTGCATTTTGCTGTGAGTGTCTACCACCATACTTCATCATTAAAGGGGTTCTGCAGTTTTTTTAAACTGATGATCTATTCTTTGGATAGATCATCAGCATCTGATCGGCGGGGGTCCGACACCCGGGACCCCTGCCGATCAGCTGTTTGAGAAGGCAGCGGCGCTGGCAGTAGCGCCGTGGCCTTCTCGCTGTTTACCACAGGCCCAGTGACGTCACGACTAGTATCAATGGCCTGGGGGAGGCTAAGCTCCATTCAAGTGAACAGAGTTTAGCCCCGCCCAGGCCAGTTTATACTAGTCGTGACGTCACTGGGCCTGTGGTAAATAGCGAGAAGGCCACGGCGCTACTGCCAGCGCCGCTGCCTTCTCAAACAGCTGATCGGCAGGGGTCCCGGGTGTCGGACCCCCACCGATCAGAAGCTGATGATCTATCCAGAGGAATTTCCATGTGGACATACAGACACAGAATGCCCATGAAGTCATTTCCATTTTTTTGCGGCCCCATTGAAGTGAATGGTTTCACATACAGGCCACACAAAAAAATAAAAAATGGAACAGACACAGAAAAAAAATACGTTTGTGTGCAGCAGCCCTAAGGTGGGCCCCCAGAATCAGTTACACTGGTGGGCCCTAGGTACCCCAGTCCGACACTGCATCACTCTGTGTGTAATGAGTCTATAGAATGTATGAGTTTGGCCTCATACACACAACAGTATTTTTTCACGGCCCGCAAAACAGGGTTCCGTTGGTCCGTGATCCGTGACCGTTTTTTCAACCGTGGCTCCTCCTTGATTTTTGGAGGATTCACGGACATGAAAAAAAAGTTTTTTTGGTGTCCACCTGGCCGTGCGGAGCCAAACGGATCCGTCCAGACTTACAATGCAAGTCAATGGGGACGGATCCGTTTGACGTTGACACAATATGGTGCAATTTCAAACGGATCCGTCCCCCATTGACTTTCAATGTAAAGTCAGGAGTTAATATACCATAGGATCAGAGTTTTCTCCAATCCGATGGTATATTTTAACTTGAAGCGTCCCCATCACCATGGGAACGCCTCTATGTTAGAATATACCATCGGATTTGAGTTAGATTGGGAAGCTCATATCCGACAGTATATTCTAACACAGAGGCGTTCCCATAGTGATGGGGACGCTTCAAGTTAGAATATACTGAGAACTGTGTACATGACTGCCCCCTGCTGCCTGGCAGCACCCGATCTTTTACAGGGGGCTGTGATCCGCACAATTAACCCCTCAGGTGCCGCACCTAAAGGGTTAATTGTGCGTATCATAGCCCCCTGTAAGAGATCAGGTGCTGCCAGGCAGGAGGGGGCAGACCCCCTCCCTCCCCAATATTATATTCATTGGTGGCCAGTGCGGCCTCCCCTCTCCCCCCCCCTTTGTTAAAATCACGTTCCGAATCCCCCATCATTGGTGGCCAGTGCGGCCTCACATCTCCCCCCCCTAGTTAAAATCACGTTCCGAATCCCCCATCATTGGTGGCCAGTGCGGCCTCACATCTCCCCTCCCTCTCCCCCCCCCCCTAGTTAAAATCACGTTCCCCCATCATTGGTGGCAGTGGAGAGTTCCGATCGGAGTCCCAGTTTAATCGCTGGGGCTCCGATCGGTAACCATGGCAACCAGGACGCTACTGCAGTCCTGGTTGCCATGGTTACTTAGCAATTTTTAGAAGCATTATACTTACCTGCGAGCTGCGATGTCTGTGAACGGCCAGGAGCTCCTCCTACTGGTAAGTGACAGGTCTGTGCGGCGCATTGCTTAATGATCTGTCACTTACCAGTAGGAGGAACTCCCGGCCGGTCACAGACAGCGCAGCAGGTAAGTATGATGCTTCTAATATTGCTAAGTAACCATGGCAACCAGGACGCTACTGCCATGGTTACCGATCAGAGCCCCAGCGATTAAACTGGGACTCCGATCGGAACTCCCCGCTGCCACCAATGATCGGGGGGGGGGGGGGGGGGGGTGGAGAGGGGAGGCCGCACACTGGCCACCAATGATATTAATACAATAGAGTGGGGGCCGGGGGGGCGCACACTGGCCACCAATGATAATACAATAGAGGGAGGGAGGGGGGCCGGGGGGGGCCGCACACTGGCTACCAATGATAATACAATAAAGCGAGGGGGGGGGGGCCGCACTGGCCACCAATGAAATTAAAACTGGGGAGGGAGGGGGCTCTGCCCCCTGCTGCCTGGCAGCCCCTGATCTCTTACAGGGGGCTATGATATGCACAATTAACCCCTTCAGGTTTAAACTCAGCTCTGAAAAAGCTTTTTTGCAGACGGATCTTCGGATCCGTCTGTATGAAAGTAGCCTACGGATCACGGACACGGATGCCAATCTTGTGTGCATCCGTGTTTTTTCACGGCCCCATTGACTTGAATGGGTCCGTGAACCGTTGTCCGTCAAAAAAATAGGACAGGTCGTATTTTTTTGACGGACAGGATACACAGATCAAGGAGACGGATGACAAACGGTGCATTTCCCGAGTTTTCAACGGACCCATTGAAAGTCAATGGGTCCACAGAAAATCACGGAAAACGGAACAACGGCCACGGGTGCACACAACGGTCGTGTGCATGAGGCCTTTCACTTTCTGAATTGAATTACTGAAATAAATTAACTTTTAAATGATATTCTAATTTATTGAGCTGCACCTGTATACTATACAAACAGCCATTATTTCAGGCTGTCCCATACACCATGACTCTTGTGTAGCTGTAATTCATTCGCATTTTTGTTCTCCTGGTTAAACCTACACGTACAGCTCAATGTATTGCCCAAATATGCAATCTGTGCACAGATGGAATATATATGAGAAATAAAACATGAAGGAAGACACCTGCATCACACAACTGTTACTGCCTCTTACCTGTAATGTACTTATATCTCCACTAGGGGGAGCAGATGACTATGAATGCTATAGTTTGCAATGAATAAAGTGTCACTAAGGCGACTGCCACAGTCAGGTTTTTTTATTCAGTTTGCGAAGCCAAAACCAGTAGATTTCAAATAAACAGGCGAGGTAATATACATTCTTTATACTTTCTCTCCTTATAAGATCCACACCTGATTTTGGCTTCAAAAACTGCATCAGGACACTTGTCCGTGTGGATGTACCCTAAGGCATGACTTTGCCCTTGAGTAGCTGTCAAAGAGTCGCTTGCAACCTTTCCATGGCTGCAAAAATTCAGAACACGGAGTAATGAAATGGCGTATGTGAAATTTTGAGGTCACCATTTTTTACTCTTGTTTGATTGGGGCTACATGCACACGACCGACCGTTGCGTGTTTTGCGGTCTGCAAATTGCGGATCTGCAAAACATGTCTGCATCTTTTGCGGCCCCATTGAAGTGAATAGGTCTGCATCCAAGCCACAAAAACTGTGGCTCGGATGCGGACCAAAACAACGGTCGTGTGCATGTAGCCTTGTATGGGGGCTGTCACTCCGTGAAAACAGACAAAAGAGGACTGGTCCTATTTTTTGATAGCTGTTATTCACGGGGCATCAAAAAAAGGACCATGTGAATAACCCCATAGACTGCTATGGTTCTTAAAACGGGTGTTAAAAAAATGTCTGTCGAATGTCGGCCATTGTTCCCTGTCACATCAATGTCGCCTAAGGCCGCTTTCACTTAGGTCTCATGCACACGGCCAATTATGGGTCCATAATCTAGGTCGATATGGTGCAGTGTGGAATGGAGGCACGGATCGGAAGCCCATGGAAGCACTGCGGAGCGCTTCCCTGGGTTTTCTGTCCATGCCTCCGCACCGCAAAAAAGTAGTGCATGCACTACTTTTTTGCGAGACAAACTGTTAGATGCAGATCGCGGATCCCATTCAAGTGAATGGGTCCGGGTCCCCAGACGGCGGGCACACGGTCAGAACCGTGCATTGGTTCTGCATTGGTGCATTTCCGGTTCGCAGCACGGGCAAGGCCAACACACGGTGGTATGAGGCCTGAGACAGTGTTTGGTCAGTGATTTCCATCAGTGATTGTGAGCCAAAACCAGAGTTAAGATATGAGGTTCTATTTACAGGACCATAGTTTTGGTCCGCTTTCATTCCACATTTTTTGCGGATTGGATGCAGACCCAATAATTTCACACCGTAGTCCTTCAAAAAAGATAGAATATGCCCTATTCTTGTCCGTTTGGTGGACGAAAATAGTTATTGTTGCAATGGGTCTGCATAAAAACGAATACAACACGGATCCGCATTTTGCAGACCACAAAATACATACGGTTGTGTGAATGCAATCTAATGGAAATATTTCCTCCTGTTCTGTGTTATTGACCCACGTTTGGTTTTGCTTTACAATCACTGATGGAAATCACTGATCAAATACTGACCAAACACTGACTGTGTGAAAACGTCTTAACAAGGGCTCATGCACACGAAAGTATTTTCTTTCTGTGTCTGTTTTTTTGCGGACCGTATGCGGAACCATTCATTTCAATTGGTCCGTATGTCCATATTTCCGGTGCGCAAAAAAAAAATAGAACATGTCCTATTATTGTCCGCATTACGGACTGTTCTATTAGGGGCCAGCTGTTCCGTTCTGCAAAATTCGGAATGCAACTGGACGTCATCCGTATTTTTTGCGGACCGCAAAATACATACGGTCGTTTGCATGAGCCCTAATCGGTAGCATAAAATCAGGTGCGTAAGTTGACCTGTGGTGCAGATCTGAAATCTACAGCATTTCAGTTTATGCTTTGGACCTCCAATGTGGACTTCACACTTTGCAATGGAGAGGGTGAAATCTACAGCCGTGCCAAAAACCACATGTAATTCATGCATTATTTGTCGCTTTTTTTTTTTGGCCACAAATTTTGCCTCATATCAGCGGTAAAATCGGAAGTGGACTTTTCCCCTGTATTTTACATCCCATATAAATAATATAAAAATCGGTGGTAATGGACGATTTTGACAAATTCATATGGAAATTTGACATGAAACAATCATTTATGATGGCCGACGGCAGGCTTCTGTCAGCCAAAAATGTACGGTAATCTATCAGGTTGGAAAATGTTGACTGTCGGCTGAAACTGCACATGTACGGCATGAGGAGCCGAATTTGCCTGATCAGCCACATTCTTCTGCCCGATTAAACTCTTATGTGTAAGACTGGCTTGATAGCCACTTTGTATGCTCATCGCTGTGGATCAGTGACTCTGGCTAAACTACACTGGGGGTCATTTAAAATGCACACCCCGCCACTCTTTGGTGCAAAAAATGTCGCATGACAACGTTTTGCTACTTTTGTAATGGAACATTTTGTCACACAGGTGTTTTTACTCCATTCTCGCCATGAGGCAGTGGCGGGGGCATCGCAGGGGCGTCGCAGGACTGCGCCAGAGTAGCTTAGGCCTGCCCTGGTGCGCACTTAACTGCTAATCTGCAAAAGGATTATATAAGCAGTGGATCGCAAAGTGATGGGTAGCATTACATAAGCAGAGTTAGCCCTACAAGCAATTGGGGGAGATTTATCATGGACCAGCATTTTACGCCGATCTCCCCTGTGCTGCCGGAGGATGCGCCTGATTTAGGATGAGATGCAGGCCTCGTCATAAATTAGGCGCATCCTCTGACAGTCTGCGCAGTTAAACAGAAATCTATGGAAGCTCTGAGTTGCATTTCTGTCTTTATTTACACAGAAAACTGGTGTAAATGTAGATAAATCTGTGGTGCCCTGCATACCTCCCAACATTTGAAAAACATAAAGAGGAACAATATGTGCGGCGTGCATAATGCACCACGGCAATTTTTTTCATACTAGGCCATGACTCTAACTCCTCCCAAAACATGCACAACCAGCCCCACCCAGTCCCCATAATGCCTCCACATAGCAATTATTCCCCCTTTGTGCTACCACACCGTAGTTATGCCCACATTGTGCCCCCTTCACAGTAGTTATGCCAGATATGTTCCCCCTCACAGCAGTTATGCCCAGATACTGTATGTGCCCCTCACAGCAGTTATGCCCAGATATGTGCCCCTCACAGCAGTTATGCCCAGATATGTGCCCCTCACAGCAGTTAAGCCCAGATATGTGCCCCTCACAGCAGTTAAGCCCAGATATGTGCCCCCTCCAGAGGAAGTAGGGGAAAAAAAACAGTAAATACTCACATAGTTCCACCGATGATCTGAGCTCCCCACAGCAGCAACAGGCAGGATACTGTCACACATCGTGCTGCTGTGTCGGAGGAGCAGAGGCAGATTCCCGGCCAGCACGCTCTTCCTACACAGTCCAGCAGAGCGATGTGTGCCAGTATATCATGCTGCGGAGGAGGAGTGCTGGCAGGTGAGCTGAATGGTGAAGCGGGGAACGGACAGCTCCCTGCTTCTCCATTGAAAACAGCTGAGAATAGGACACACCTCAGTCATTCCAGGACCGAGGGACAGCCTCAGAAATCTGGGACTGCCCCGCCGGATCTGGGACAGTTGGAAGGTATGCCCCTAGCCATGCCCCTCCCCGCCCTCACCACGCCCCCTCCCCGCCCTGACCATGTCCCCTTTTCAGAAAGTGGCGAGGATATCGTAGAAATACAACTTGTGGCAAAATTTGTCATAAGCGGCATTTAAAAAGTTGCAAACTCAGGGTTTGCAACTTTTTTTCCGTCAGAAAAGTGGCGTCGGGGGAATAATTAAGCTCCCCCATTGTGTCTGGTTGAACATTAAACAGAGAATTTCCTGGTGACAAACTCCCTTTAAATCCTCCTTCTTTATAACACAAATTACTGCCTGACATTAGGAGGTAAGTCCACTTTATTCCAATGTCTGGAGCAATATGGCAGTACATGGAATGCCTGCGGAGCCATAGGGACCCCACGTGGGGCCTGGGAGACGTTTCGATACTCTGCTGTGCCTCCTGCGTGCACAGGGCATTGCCATTCATCTGCTTAGGAGGTCAGCACTCAATTCTTTTGTTGTGCTTGATGGGAACATATGGGATCTGCTGTGCCCAACACCTCAGAGACCGGATAGTGAACTGCCGCCACATTGAGGAGATAATCAGCGGTGAATGCAGCCCCTGACAATACAAGGATTAGCTCAGGTCTAGGAATGTAGCATGCAGCTGAGCGTGAGCATCACGCCTGCCGCGCTGCGTCAAGGAATGCAAAAGAGCATTTACCCCTGAACTACAAGATAATCCCCAGAGAGTAAAACCCCTTGAGCCGCCCTCCGTCAGGTTATTAGGATTTCTATTCTGCCATTTATACGTTATGTCTGAGTAAGAAAAGCTGGGTGACAACCACCCAGCTTTCCCAGATTCCTGAATCTGCCTGGTAGATTACTTGCTCCTGAATCTGCTTTCTGCACTCTAGGAAAGTTGGGTGACAATCCCAGCTGCAATGGTGGTCATGTTGGCTATCCCCCGAATTTAGGCTTTATGCACACGACCGTATCGCAGTCCAAAAATCGCGGTTCCGTCAGCATCCCGGAATTTTTGCAGTAAAACCTATTCTTGTCCGCAAAACGGGCAAGAATAGGACAGGTTGTATTTTTTGTGGCCCCTTCCGTATGGATGCGGGCAGCACACAGATGACATCCATGCGCTGTCTGTTTTTTTTTATATTTGCGGACCCATAGAAATGAATGGCTCCGTGTGCGATACACAAACAATGGGGATCGGACACGAACCAAAAATATGGTCGTGTACATCAGGCCTTAGGGCTCGTTCACACAAACCTTTTTTGCATTCCGTATACGGGCCGTTTTTGCGGAACCATCTATTGAAAATGTTATGCCCAGCCCAATTATTTTTAAATTAATTACTGTATACTGTATATGCCATATGGAAAAACGCAACGGAACCGGAAGCACTGAAAACGCCATACGGTCGTGTGAACGAGCCCTTATAATGTGAAGCCTATGTTCCAAAATCTTATGCGCAGACTATGAAAACATCCGCAGTGTAAACTGACCTGCGTTGTGGATTTTAAATCGCCGTGTATCCATGTATGCTGCAGATTTTTCCACCGTTAATTTCAAGCCTTCGCAATGCAGAGGGTAAAAGTTTTTGGGGAAATCTGCAAGAAACCACAGAAAACCCACTGCATAAATTCAGCCTAAAATTAGATATAAGGCTAGTTTCACATGTGCGTTATAGTATCCGGAAGGCTGTTCCGCCAGAGTTTACCGTATGTGGCATGACCGGATGCTACTGTTCACCACCAGAGCCCGTTGCCTATAATGGAGTGGAGATATGGACAGTTTCCAGGATTCAGATAGACAAGGACAAATGCAAGCACCAGTTTTCGTCCTGCTGGATCCCTGCTTGGTCCCATTATATTATTAGATAATGGGGTCTGGCGGTCTACCAGCCGCACCAGGCTATGCCAGATACGATGAACTCCGCCAGGCTGTTCTTCTGCCGAATACCGTAACGCATATGTGAAGTTTGCCTAACTAGGCAATACGTGAACATCATTTTTTAACATCATTTTGAACATTTTCTAATAATATCATTTTTAATAACTTAACAGAAGAAGGTGACGCAAAGACGTACGGTATATTTGAGATCAGTGGTTTGCAACCTTGGGCTTTTGGGCTCCTGCTTTTGCAAAAATGACAACTCCCAGCAGCTGTCAGGTCATCCTGGAAGTGGTAGTATCACAACCACTGGTGAGCCGCAGGTTGGAAACCGCTGTTCATGGATTTGATTGATAATAAGCATTGAAATTAATGAAGAAAATATTCATTATTAATAATAATTACATAAATTAGTCACCACCTTTGGGTAATATTTACCTGCCATTACCGGGCACATTTTTCCACTTGGGCACAGCTATGATTAGTGACTGCAGCTTAAAGGGGTTGGCTCTTCTGGGACACAGATGGCATATCGCTAGGATATGCCATCAGTGTCAGACACGGTAGGTGCTTCTATCTCCAGAACGGGGCCCGAAGTGAAGGAGGGCACGCAAGCACATGTGCGGCCGGCGACCTGCATGTCCTAGCCATATGTCATCTTCTTCCCAGATGGGCCAACCCCTTTAACTGTATTGTCTAATGCAATTCTACGGTAGTCTGCAATTTTGTTCACCATGCTTTATACTGCAGCTCTGCATCTTCATATTAGGATTTTTGCTACTGTATATATAAATACAAACACAGCAGGAAGTCAATATATGTAAGGCTACATTGTCTGACAAGGACACAATAGTTATAGACTACAAATAACCAAATAGTGAGAAAAAGTCAAATATTGGCTAATTGCTGATGCCAGTGAGGCTAAACAAGGAGTATCCTGGAGGTCGATTTTAAGTCTGAAAAACACTGAAAAATACAAAATATTAGATAAAATAAATACCCTTCTCTCAATGGGAAGACCTCAGTCCCCTGTAATCTCCTCCCGCTCCCTGCTAAGGGGGCTTATCAATTCTATTAGCCTTGTAGAGTCTTGTCGGCACATGTAGAACATATTGCTGCCCTTTGTATTGGCCTGAGATTACAAAGGCGCATTAATCTCAGCTGAATACCCTCACGTCCTTTCATTTCAGCAGATGCCATCATTGATACCGCCACCGCCAGCTGCCCATGCACACAGCGCTGATCTGCTATGGATATCAGTCACATGATAATACAACATGTACTGTATGTCACTGCAAAATAAAAACTGTTTTCTTAAAAAATAAAATAGTTTTTTCTACTATTGCAACTCTGTTTACTTTATTTTCTTTTTTTTTTTACTTTGTATCAGAATAACTGCAGCTTTTAGTACAACCAAGGCCTTATATTCTGTACCATGGAAGCAGATAATGGGGTCCCTGGACAGAAGAGGCCCAGTCCTGGTTGGCCCCATATCCTTTGCTATGTGGAGTAGGACTCTCTACAGAAGAACTGCATCGTTAGCAAGAGGGGTTAGGATCAGTGATGGCCAGTTCGCAGTGTTCGCCCGCGAACACATGCGGGCTGCCATCTTGACTCACCCATCCTGCGATGCAAAGGTAAGCCATTACCTGTGCCTGTGCCGGGCGCCGGTCTGAAATCAAATGCAGTCACCGGGAGCAGGCAGTTCCGAGAACAGCCCGATGAAGGCCCCCGGCGGCTGCCTGCTCCCGGTGATCGCATTTGTTTCAGACCGGCACAGGTAAGGGCTTACCTGTGCATCGCCGGACTTGTGAGTCAAGATGGCAGCCCGCATGTGTTCGCGGGCGAACACTGCGAACTGGCCATCACTGGTTAGGATTATAAGAGCCTATTCACATGTCTGTGATTCATATATGTGTGCTGTCAACGTTCTCCACAGACAGCACACAGATCCATTGAATCCATTCCATGGGGAAAAAAATTAGGACTGGGCTAGTTTGGTCTGTTAGTTACAACGCTCCCATTCTATTCAATGAGTCCGTGAAAACCAGAGACAGCACAAGGATGTCATCTACATGTGATTCACGTTACACCGATCCACTGCACGGAAAGTCGATAAAAAGTTTGTGTGGAAAAAGTTGTCTTTTAAAAAAAATGCTGAAACAGGTCCTGAGCTTGGACCTTTGCAGACGCAAAATGGACTGAGTTTCTGCAAAAAGGACGCGGACATGTGAATAAGCACTAAGGCGGAGATTTATCAAGACCAGCACTTTGTGCGCCGGTCTTGATATCCTTTGCACTGCCGTAGAATGCGCTGAATTTATGACGAGGCCCATGCCTCGTCATAAATTAGGTGCACCCTCTGGCAGTCCGTGCGCCTAACAGAAATCTAGAGCAGCTCCGAGTTATCGTAGATTTCTGGCTTCATATGCGCCGGAAAACTGGCGTAAATGAAGATGGCGTTGGCCAAGCCCCTTTCCTACACTTGCCTGACCCCCCCTTTGGAAAAGTGGAGAGGGTGATGTAAAAAAAGAGGCATTTAGAAAGTCACAAACACACAGCTTCAGACCTTTCTTAAAGAAACTTTTCTGGAGAATGGAAGATGATAAACCTCGCCCTAAGGCCTCTTGTGACCCGCAAATTGCGGGCCGCAATGCACGAACACCCACCGTGGGGCAGCTGCAGAGGATCGCGGACCCATTCACTTTAATTGGTCCACGATCCGGCTGTTCCGCAAAAAGATAGGACATGTTCTATCTTTTTGCGGAATGGAAGTACGGGACGAAACCCCACGGAAGCACTCCGTAGTGCTTCCGTAGGGTTCTGTTCCATGCTTCCGTTCCGCACGATTCCACATCTTCAGATTTGCGGACCCATTGAAGTGAATGGGTCCGCATCCGTGATGCGAAATGCACATGAAACAGTGCCCGTGTATTGCGGATCCGCATATACGGTCCACAGTACGGCCACGGAGCGCACATGTTCGTGTGAAAGAGGTCTATGGCCAGCATTGTAATCCGGTCACTGTATCTGGTGTACATGCTGGCTTTCAACTGGACAAAAAATGCTACACGCAATATTTTTTGTCCGGCCGAAAGTCAGCATATATAGGGCGGAAAGCAGCCGAATTACCGCCAGATCCCATTACAGTAAAATAGGGATCTGGCGGTGCACGGTGGAATCCGTTTATACTGGATATGGTGAACTCCAGCAGTCTGTTCCTCCGCTGGAGCAGACTGCGGGAGTTCACAGCGCAGAAATCTTGTAGAATAAATTTGGTGCTTCCACCAACTTAAATCTACGCCAGCTCCCTTGCAGCCATATGATGTAGCTGGATGCATGTGGCCAAGCCACGCTCACCCAGCCAATGACTTGGAATTTGCAGTATTATCATGTGGCCATTGGATGCTGCAGGTGGAAGTGGCTTAGCCACATGCGTTCAGCAGTGCCATCTGGCCATATCAATGCTGCAAACACTACTCATTGCTGTAAAGAATGGCGGTCATCTATTAAGACCGTCATATATTTCGGTCCTTTTACACTGGCAGTTCTGCTGAAAGATGCGCTTAATTTATGACTGTGCATGCTCCTCGTCATAAATTAGCCGCATCTTTGGTAGTCCTTGCACCTGTGGCATACTTTTACGCCTTTTCCTAAAGTAAAATTAGTAAATTTGCCAGGGCCGGAGTTCCAGCACCCACCACAAATGCCCATGCGTCAAATATTGTTGCACAGGCATTTATAAAGTTGCAATAAAAGGGGTCATACAACAATTTCATTCCAAAAAGAGGCGTAAAACTGTTAGGCTGTGTGCTGGCCGCAATGCACGGGCACCGACCGTGGGGCAACTGCATGCGGATCGCGACCCCATTCACTTGAATGGGGTCCGTGATCCGTCCGTCCCGCAAAAAGATAGGACAAGTTCTATCTTTTTGCGGAACGGAAGCACGGAACGGAACCCCATAAAAGTACTCCGTAGTGCTTCCGTAGGGTTCCGTTCCGTATCTCCGGATTTGCGGAATGGGCTGAACAGCTGAAATGTCTTCAAGAAACAGCCCACACCTGTCCATGGTACTGCAACTCAGAGCTATTGAAGAGAATAAGGCTCCATTTCAGCATTTCATGCTGTGATGGTGACTGTAGTGGTGATGATGAAAGCTCTGATAGTGGCTGTATTGATGGTATCTGCAGTGATGATGACTGTAGTTATGGTGTCTACAGTAACAGAGACTGCAGTGATGGTGACACCTTCCATCCCATTCCATTTTTATTTTCTTCAGCTATAAGTTGCAACCAACCGATACCATTATCCTCATACAGAGATTGTGTGTGTCCTCCTGCAGGACTAGGTGTGTGGTTAATTCTAGTGCTCAGCAATGGAGGGAGGGAGTCCATTCATAGACAGAACAGGAGCAACAATGTAATTGTCTCTCCTGCAGTTATCACCTGTGTGCTCTTGTGTGGTGTCTGCAATGCATCTTACCTAAATAAGGGGGCGCAGGTTCCTGAAAAGTGTTGCCATGGCACAGAGAACATACTTTGTTTCCTTGTTGTTCTACTCAGGACTTGTTCTCCCATTTAGCTGCTGTCGGTGCTGTTCCTGATAGCAGTGAATCGTCAGGTGCGCGGTCCCCAGCGCTCAGTGTCAAGGCTTATTTTTTTAACACGCCCCTGGCCTCTCTGTTAAATAATGAGGTTTTTTTTTAATGTTTTTATAATTGTTTTCTTTTTTATATATAATGAAAAACATTTGGTTTAGATTTTTTTTCTATCCAGGAATGAGGAATCCCCCAGTCACTCAATTAAGTCATTTGAGTAGGACATCACCAGTACAGGGGTCTCTGCAAGAAAAGCATTAGTTTTTTGTCTAGTTTTCTTTTTTTGCTCTTTTTTTCACATAAAAATCTTCAATTTTTTGTTGCACATAAATTAGGAAACCTCTTGTCCACTAAACGGCTTGGGTGTTCTTTTATATCTTTCATGTTTCTTTCTTTTTTCACTAGTTTATCTTCTCAATCAGTTTTTGTTACACATGAATTTAGAAACTCCTTGACCTTCATTTTCTTTCTAAATTATAATTAAAAAAACCTTTATCACAACATAACATTTTTTTACACATCTAATGTCTCTCCATTAGGCCTCCTGCACACGAATGTGCGCGCTCCGTGGTCGGAACGGCCGGATCGCGGACTTATTAAAGTGAATGGGTCCACGATCCTCTGCGGCTGCCCCACGGACAGCACGACCACAGGGCGCACACGTTCGGGTGCAGGAGGCCTTAGATGAACTCAGGCCTCTTTTGTTTGGTCCGTGGTTTTCATGAATCATTGCTAGAGGATGATCTGGAAACCAGCTTTCAGCCTAGCAGTAGCTGTGAAACACGGAGGACACACGGACTGAAGATCGTAGAACCACGGATCAAAAAAGGATGGATCACGAACAGTGTCATTGATGAAACATGAACCGTGCTTTCATGCACATAATGCGGATATGTGAATGAGGCCTCATTCCCATTTTAGAATTTGATCAGTGTTTTTCATCCGTTTTTAAGCCAAAATCAGTGGTGGTCAAGTAGTACTGGAAATATGTAATTTTACATCCTTCTCTTTCTTAAATCCAGTACTGATACTGGTTTAAAAAAAGGATTAAAATACGGATCAAGTACTGAAGTGTGCGGGATGTGAAGTCTTTTGTTTCCTTTTTTGTTTGTTTGTTTCTTGTTTATTATAATTATTATGGAAAATGTTTTAACTTCAATTTTTTTTTGTTACACAGATATTAGATAATCCTATAGTGGGTCCATTAAACTGTCTACTTCCAACATTTTTCTTTTTCTTTTTTTCTTCCTTTCCTCTTTTTTTTCTTTATTTTTTACTTTATTTATTAGGAAAAACCTGGGATAGAAGATTAGACAGATTCCTTCATGTTGTGCACGTGTCAGACCGTGTTCTCAGCGCTGATACAACACAATCTGTCAAGAATTGTTTGCTCATTATTTCCACCAGCAAACTGTGAATGTGTCAATCACACTGATGCTCAAATACGCACATTACCCACCCATTAACACACACAGAGACAGAAGGATTAGATGAATTATACAATGGGTGACAGAGAGCTTGGGTTGGACCCATCTGTTGGTCTTCTTGGCGCGTGCAAGTCTTGTGCCTGTATCTGGATGTCTCCTGATGTGAGGCCACTTAGAAGGGTCATCGACTGTTTGCATGAAGGCTTGAGGAATCCTATGGGAGCTTCAAGGGCTTGGGAACTAAAAAGGCAGATGATCCTCTGCTACTGGCCTAATCCATCTGATACATAACGGTTTGGTTATTTTTGCTTATATGACGCCAACCTAGTCTGCAGCACTGTACACATCCATCCATTCCTGACCCCAGTGATTTAACTGATATAGATAGATTAAGAAATATCATCAGACACAGATACATAGCAGGAGTCTACATAGCATTACAATAATTTGGATATTAATGACCATCCTCATGATTTTCAAGACCTCTGCTTGTCAATGAATGGGAACATTCAGATGCTCCCTTTTTATCAACAAACAGTGGCATTTCTTTTTTTTGTTGTTGCATGGGCTGTGACTGGTATTGTAGGCGTGCTTTAGTTACTTAAATGAGAATGGTCTGCCATATCGGACATAGCCCATACACAAAAGTGATTCTGTTTCCGGAAAAGTAATTGTGGATGTGTCCTTTAAGTCTTACTTTAGTATTTGTCATGTTTTCTAGATTGCCTCCCTATTCCACAAATAACTGATATATTCCTCTATGTCCTGTGTAATCTATTGTATTTACAGCTTACTGGGCTGGGAAGATAGAGTGTTATTGGGCTTAACATCTGCGCTGCATGGAAAGCATTGCCACATGCTGATTTACAGAACAGGTACGGCTCGACAGTACAGCTGGATGCATGTGGCCAAGTCACGCCGCCCTGGGCAGTCAATTGAGGCAGAATTTTGAAGAAAAATCATGCGGTCATTGGCTGCCATGGGTGGGTGTGGATGGTTACATGCAACCAGTAGCACCGTCAGCCTATTCCCAAAGTAATAGAGGTGAGGGACGTGCCCCCAACCAATTAGACTTTCACTTTGTATGGGATCATCTATGGCAGGGATGGCCAACCTGAGGCTCTCCAGCTGTTACAAAACAACAACTCCCAGCATGCCCACACTGCCTACAGGTATCATGGTGGGAGTTGTAGCTTTACAACAGCTGGAGAGCCACAGGTTGGCCATCCCTGATCGATGGCCTATAGAGGAGAGAGTGATAGTTGCTAATTTTCAGTGTAATTGACTAATAAAATACTCAGTCATAACGGATGCATCACAGCTGTAGTCTCTAGCTGGTGGATCTCCGGCTGCTGCAACTACATGAACATGTTAGGAGTTGTAGTCTTGTAACAGGTTGAGAAGCACAGGTTGGAGACCTCTGCACTACAACCTAAAAGAGTTTATCCTGTGGCAAAGAACACACATATTGGAACAGATTCACTATTGGAAGTGTGGCAGAATTCTGGCTTAAACTGGCAGGAATTTGGGTGCAGAGTCCGTGGGCCACATTTATTAAATGTTGCAGTCCCATTTTTTTATGGCCTCGGGGGAGGGAGGCTTGACTTATTTGTGGAGGGGACATGGCTTAATACATGACAAATTGTGTGAATATTAAGGCACGTCATGCTGGCACAAAGTAACTGAACGGTGGTAATAAATGATTGGGTATGTATCATGAGCGGATTTTCTGAAGTCAGTTTTTCTGGATTCTGCATTGCTGTACCGTTATTTACGACAAATTTATCAAATTCTGCAGGTCTTTAAATATGTTAAGTATGTTTTGAGGTGTTACTCTATGATCACTTTCACAACCACTTTTTAAAACTAGTGACAGCAGCAAAAAAACAAAACCCAAATATTTGTGCCCAAAAATGGTGTATGCCCAAATTTTTTACTTTTTTTTTTTTTTACCACAGAAAACTGGCATACAGGACTTCATAAATTCCCCCACAGACTAGACAGGCTACAGGTGCACCATACGTATCATCCAGGATCAGCCAAGGTGATAAATCTACGCTTGCACTTGGACACTTTTAGTGAATCTGACCCCTTGTGCTCCAGACATTGTACAGTTCCCAGCCTTAGGGGGATTACCATCCACATTCACCTTCTAACATGTTAGAAGACATTTGTTGGGGAACTGGGACGCTCTGTGGGTGACCTCTTCTGTGCAGACTTCTATAGCTGAGAATCTCCAAAAAAGCACCGATTTCTGAGCTGCTTTCAGATTTCTATGACTGAATCTCCTTTTTGCTACTTGCTATAAAGCACTACGGTATACTCTCCCCAGCACCAAAGGGTATCACACTGTCTGCATATCATCATCTTTGGGAAGATCCCTGCCATTGATGTATCTCTAGGGTGTGCAGAGATAGCAGTCACATCCATGTCCTTGTGCAGGGATCAGCAACCTTCGGCACTCCAGCTGGTGTGAAACTACAACTCCCAGCATGCTTTTTCCACTTTTGTGAGAGTTTAGAGAGCAGCCAAGCAAGTGTGCATGATGGAGGATGTCATTTCACAACACCTGGAGTGCCGGAGGTTGCTGACCCCTGTCCTAGTGCCTGGGGGAACTCCAAGGCCCCCCTGCCATATTCGTATTGTATATAGCACATGGTACTGTAGGTTGGGGTCTACAATACATACTTTGCATTGGGGATCAGAGAACTTCAAGTTCCGTTCCTCTGGTCCTAACTCACACCTTCCAAAAATACTACCTTCTGCCATGTCTGTATTATAGTTATGATCACTGCCTTTCATTTTTTCTTGAACAAATCATAATAATTTTATAATGAAAAATTAGCAGCTTTCTAATGTATTTTGCGTTCTTCTGCATTTTCATGCTGTCAGTAAATGGAAATATTCTTAGTCCAGAATCTGAAAACTGTGTACAGACAGTATAGTTCTCACAGCTGAGAGTTTGCTAATTGCTACCATTGTATCTTGTCTTGACAGTCCTCTGTGAGGGCCAATCACCCTCTATTACTGCTACAATGTATCAATGCAAGAAAATGTATCAGTCTGGGGTCTAGAGTGTTTAGCTCACAAATGCTTGTAGGGTTTGTGGTGTATGGTGACACAGTGCGAGAGGAATGTCACCACAGCTGCCCCCAACCCTGATCCTGACATCCAACTCTGCTTTACCCCCTCCCCTGACACTGACATCCTGGGAAAGTCTTCTCCATCCCTGCTCATACAATGGGGTCCACTGGGGGCTGTGCACAGATGGTGATCAGACGCCAAGATCTCTTTATAGGACAACAAAAGAGAAAACGTTATAATGTTAATACAACAAGGAACTTTTCTGCCCTTAACCAGTCTAAGCTTCTGCAATGGACTGGTGTGTAAGGATAGTGGGAAGCCAGGGAGGGGTTGGGAAGAGGTCTCAGGGGATGGATTGAAGGGGGATTATTAATGGGTATTGTCAGTTTGGGGGAAGGGGGACGCGTGCAGAATCTTTCAATTTGCATTTAGTCTGGGGAAAAGAGAAAACGGTAAATTCACAGCTATCTGTGTAATGATGGGAACTAATTCCCCCTGCAAGAGGGGGTGTGAGAGGAAAACGTTACACAGTACACGGAAGCAACAGGTTACATAGAAAGAGAAGAAAATGGGACATCCAAAAGCTGAGAGACAAAATTATAGATTCGATACAAATCCATTAATTATAAATACTGTATGTATAATAGCTGTGATAGACAAGATGATGCTGTTCTTGGTTGTAAATACGTTTATACATTATATGTCCCATATTAAAATATCCATCTTAATTTTTGATAGATAGATAGAAGATAGATAGATAGATATTCTTTGCATTTATAGCATTTTATTTGAAAGAGAGAGAGAGAGGTACAAATACTGGGGAAAAATGGATAGATGAGAGAGAAACAGTTGGACCATAGATAGATAGATAGATAGATAGATAGATAGATAGATAGATAGATAGATAGATAGATAGATGAGCTTGACAAAGGCTCCAATGAGAGAGCTGAAATGCTGCATTGCTGTTGGGTGTAATAAAGTATTTACCTATTCACCAGAAGACCGGAGTGCTGCCTTACTTTTTTCGCTTTACATTCATGGTTCCATGTCCTAGGAAACGGTTGAGGATTTGCACCTGGCATCAAAAGAGTGCTGCTGTTTATTTTTTCTTCTTTTTTTAGATAGATAATAGATAGAGATAGATAGATAGATAGATATGGGATAGATAGATAGATAGATAGATATGGGATAGATAGATAGATAGAGATAGATAGATAGATAGATAGATAGATAGATAGATAGATAGATATGGGATAGATAGATAGATAGATAGATAGATATGGGATAGATAGATAGATAGAGATAGATAGATAGATAGATAGATATGGGATAGATAGATAGATAGATATGGGATAGATAGATAGATAGATAGATAGATAGATAGATAGATAGATAGATATGGGATAGATAGATAGATAGATATGGGATAGATAGATAGATAGATAGATAGATAGATATCAGCGATAGCTGTGTGCAGCCAGTTTATAAATATACATCTCTAGTACTACACAGTGTTAACAATAAATCAGCAGATAATATCACTCCTGGAAGAGACTGCACTCACTAGATATAACATTGTGATATCATGACTACAGCAGATTTTTGGTTTGGTATACTGGAGTTCTATGAACGGGTCACTGGTTATACTAGCATGATTGGGGGAATGTAAAAAGCAGCCTAGAGGTCACAGGAGACATCTGTCTATAGACTGGAGGCCTGCAGAACTCCAACCTCATGTGTACTGCTCATTACTATGTATGGGGAATCACCTCAGAAAAGTGCAAGATCTATCTATCTATCTATCTATCTATCTATCTATCTATCTATCTATCTATCTATCTATCTATCTATCCCATATCTATCTATCCCATATCTATCTATCCATCTATCATTTGTTATCTATCTCTCATCTATCTATCATATTGTATTATCTATCACTGAAGTTTAGTTAATCAATCTAGTCTTTATCTGTTCTATCATCTAGTAACAATCCATGTATTCCCATAATACTGTATTGGTGGTTCCAGAATTACTCATTATCTCCTTGGTTCTTGTGTTGACTTCTCTCCTCTTTGTAAGGTTAGTTCCCTGGCTGCAATGTGATAATTCAGGACAGGTATGAAGTATTAGGCAGGACCTCAGCCTCAGAGGATCTGCTACACTGGGCTCTGACTCTGCAGTTGTCAGGGCCTGTAGACATTGGAGACAAGTGGCGGGGATGGGTCTGTGGTAACTTAGTAGATATACACTTGTGTAGCTGCATACATATATACCAGAAATCACTTTGTAGTATATCTGACTTATAATTATACAGTAGTATAATAAATATTACTAATGATGATAATAATGACAGTTCTCCATCAGCATCTCCAGCCTTCATCTTCTGAATGCTCCATAGGGTTGGTTTCTAACCCCATCTTGGCAATATCTGACCCTAAGGAGAGCTTCATGTGTTAATCTTTAAAGGGATTGTCCCACAAAAAATATTCTACAGTTTTAAAACCAGCACCTGGATCTGAATACTTTTGTAATTGCATGTAATTTAAAATTTAGCATAGCCACTGAGTTATTTAATGACATATATCTGTATAGCGCCACATGCTGTTTGTTCTTTTTCATATTTCTTTGTCCTGCTCACTGAGAAGGCCGCACATGCTCAGTTTCAGCCTTCAACTGCCTCCCGAGCTGTGATAGGGAGAACATGGACACGCCCCCTGAGCTGTGATAGGGAGAGCATGGACACGCCCCCCTGAGCTCCAGCAGAAAAGACACTCCCCTTCATCTGCGGAGATCTCTGGATCCATGTGAGCAGTGGCGTAGCGTGGGTTACCAGCACCCGGGGCAAGCCAAAAATTGCGCCCCCCCCCCCTACCCCAGGCACGCCCCTTTTAACAGATACTAGTAGATCACTAGCAGTCCTATGTAACACCTCAGATAACACGGAGATAACTCTCTGAGTACAGATAATGTAGTAGATGGGTGTGAGGCCCCAGAATTCAGAACACAGTGTGACCTGAAGTCTGGGGCCAGGATGCAGCAGGATGGGGCATATTCTCAATCTGCTCCCCCAACCCTACCGTGAAACAGATATGTGCATGGACATTATTATTACAGTAGAATACCGAACCATACCTGTTACATCCAGTGACGTCTCCTGTGATGTAGACTTTCCTCAACGTCTTCATTCAGAGATAAGACCGTCATGACACCTTCTTTCAGCCGCTTCTCGTCTCTGCAGAGTTTCACATAAAAAAATTTAGGTTCCTCGCTTTACTATCATCCTCTCCTTCCTGGTGTCTCAACACTGTCATCCTGCTGCCCCCCAATACTGTGCCAGAGCCAGACAGATAGTCCACCATTCCCCATAATATTATTCCCCCTGTATATTATAATGGCCCCCTCTTTATTATTAATATTATGGCCCCTCTTTATTATTAATCTACTGGCCCCCTCTTTATTATTAATATAATGGCCCCCTCTTTATTATTAATCTACTGGCCCCCTGTTTATTATTAATATAATGGCCCCTCTTTATTATTAATATAATGGCCCCCTCTTTATTATTAATATAATGGCCCCTCTATTATTAATATAATGGCCCCCTCTTTATTATTAATATAATGGCCCCTCTATTATTATTAATGTAATGGCCCCCTCTTTATTATTATTAATGTATTGGCCCCTCTTTAATAACAAAGAGGGGGCCATTACATTAATAATAAAGAGGGGGACATTACATTAATACCAAAGAGGGGGCCATTATAATAATGATAAAGAGGGGGCCATTATATTAATAATAAAGAGGGGGACATTGTATTAATAATAAAGAGGGGGCCATTATATTAATAATAAAGAGGGGGACATTATAATAATGATAAAGAGGGGGCCATTATATTAATAATAAAGAGGGGGCCATTATATTAATAATAAAGAGGGGGCCATTATATTAATAATAAAGAGGGGCCATTATATTAATAATAAAGAGGGGGCCATTATATAAATAATAAAGAGGGGGCCATTATATTAATAATAAAGAGGGGGCCATTACATTAATAATGAAGAGGGGGCCATTATATTAATAATAAAGAGGGGACCATTATAGTAATAATAAAGAGGGGGCCATTACATTAATAATAATGTACTGGCCCCCTCTTTGTTATTAATATAATGGCCCCCTCTTTGTTATTAATGTAATGGCCCCCTCTTTGTTATTAATAAAATGGCCCCCTCTTTATTATTATTATAATGTCCCCCTCTTTGTTATTAATATAATGGCCGCCTCTCCACTCTTATTACTATGCCATTTAGTGGGATATCCTCTTTCTGCTCCAGCCCTCTCCCACCCCCCATACTGCCCCCAGTGCCTCTGCAATTAGGTAAGGTTACATAAAAAAAATACTTACCTGTCTCCATCACAGCTTGTGGCGTCCCGGCGCAGGCGGTCACGAACGCCTCACCGTGCCTTCCTGCGCCGCGTCATCGCATCATCTCGCGAGATCCAACGCAGGAGGTCACAGTGAGGTTATCGTGACCGAGTCCTGCATCGCTCTACTGACTTATAGGCTTCAGGCCTAGTGGCCTGAAGCCTATGAGGCATAATGGAGGGGACGGGAGCCATAGGCTCCCGTAGCCCTCATTGAAATTTCGACTGCCTGGTGCCCCCTGCAATTTGGCGCCCGGGGCAACGGCCCCTCCGCCCCCCCACCCCCCCACGCTACGCCCCTGCATGTGAGGTACAGGGCTGGTTCTAGCTTTGTTAGAAAGAGCTTGTCATGTACTATTTGATGTCTGATTTTTGTTTTTTGCATTAGTCATAAGATGGCCCCTTTAAATTATACCTAGATTACTGCAAATAAGATAATTATGAAAAGTCTAGACTAGTGACCTTCACATATTTTTGGTTTAAGGTATGCACTGTAAAATAGTGAGCCATAAGTGTGTAAGCAATCTCTCAGAACTTTCTTAAGTTGGGACTGTTTAAAGAGGTGAGCTTGGTGGAGACTGTATAGGGGACTGATTAATTGGGACTGTGTAGGGGGTGCGGTTAGGACTGCATAGGAGTGAGGTTGCAACTGTATAGGGGATAAGGTTAGGACTGTATAGGAGTGAGGTTGCAACTGTATAGGGGATAAGGTTAGGACTGTATAGGTGTGAGGTTGCAACGGTATAGGGGATAAGGTTAGGACTGTATAGGGGGTGAGGTTGGTTGGGACTGTATAGGGGGTTAGGTTGGGACTCTTTAGGGGGTTAGGTTGGGACTGTAAGGGGTAAGGTTGGTAGGGACTGTATAGGGGGCTAGGTTGGTTGGGACTCTATAGGGGGAGAGGTTAGGACTTTATAGGGGGTAAGGTTGGTTAGTACTGTATAGGGGATGAGGTTAGGACTGTATAGGAGTGAGGTTGCAACTGTATAGGGGATAAGGTTAGGACTGTTTAGGAGTGAGGTTGCAACTGTATAGGGGATAAGGTTAGGACTGTATAGGGGGTGAGGTTGCAACTGTATAGGGGATAAGGTTAGGACTGTATAGGAGTGAGGTTGCAACTGTATTGGGGATAAGGTTAGGACTGTATAGGGGGTGAGGTTGGTTGGGACTGTATAGGGGGTTAGGTTGGGACTGTTTAGGGGGTTAGGTTGGGACTGTAAGGGGTAAGGTTGGTAGGGACTGTATAGGGGGCTAGGTTGGTTGGGACTCTATAGGGGGAGAGGTTAGGACTTTATAGGGGGTAAGGTTGGTTAGTACTGTATAGGGGATGAGGTTAGGACTGTATAGGAGTGAGGTTGCAACTGTATAGGGGATAAGGTTAGGACTGTATAGGAGTGAGGTTGCAACTGTATAGGGGATAAGGTTAGGACTGTATAGGGGGTGAGGTTGCAACTGTATAGGGGATAAGGTTAGGACTGTATAGGAGTGAGGTTGCAACTGTATAGGGGATAAGGTTAGGACTGTATAGGGGGTGAGGTTGGTTGGGACTCTATAGGGGGTTAGGTTGGGACTGTTTAGGGGGTTAGGTTGGGACTGTAAGGGGTAAGGTTGGTAGGGACTGTATAGGGGGCTAGGTTGGTTGGGACTCTATAGGGGGAGAGGTTAGGACTTTATAGGGGGTAAGGTTGGTTAGTACTGTATAGGGGATGAGGTTAGGACTGTATAGAGGATGAGGTTAGGACTGTATAGGGGCTGAGGTTTCTAGGGACTGTATAGGGGGTAAGGTTGGTTGGGACTCTATAGGGGTTGAGGTTAGAACTGTATAGGGGATGAGGTTAGGACTGTATAAGAGTGAGGTTGGTTGAGACTGTATAGGGGATGAGGTTTGTTGGAACTGTATAGGGGGTGAGGATGGGACTGTATAGAGGGTAAGGTTGGTTGGGACTTTATAGGGGGAGGATAGGACTGTATAGGGGTGAGGTTGCTTGGGACTGTATAGGGGGTGAGGTTAGGACTGTATAAGAGTGAGGTTGGTTGAGACTGTATAGGGGATGAGGTTTGTTGGAACTGTATAGGGGGTGAGGCTGAGACTGTATAGAGGGTGAGGTTGGTTGGGACTCCATAGGGGGTGAGGTAAGGACTGTATAGGGGGTAAGGTTGGTTGGGACTCTATAGTGGTTGATGTTAGGATTGTATAGGGGATGAGGTTGGTTGGGACTCCATGGGTGTGAGGTTAGGACTGTATAGGGAGTGAGGTTGGTTTGGAATGTATAAAGAAGTGATGGAAGAAACAATATGTAGATGATAAAATGATGGGAAACTACAGAGGTGAAGACATTGTGGGTGACAGTAGACCATGAGGAAAGATGATGGGGAAAATAAGAAAGATAAGAATGGTGTCTGCAATACAAGGATAACATATTGTCTACTAAATAGGAATACTAATGTTGTAAAACTAAGAAAGGGAAAGGATGATGGCAACAACGCCTGGACAATTAAAATATTGCTTAATATGGGTCATGAGATAATTGGTCATTATAGCAGTATTAAAACGAGAGGGTGAGTAGTACAATAAAGAATAAAATGAGACCATAATGAACGTGGAAGGTTAGATACTTGGAAACTATAGACAAATAATACAGCTAAAGAGGGAGGCAAATAATAATCAGGAGAGACAAATGTGAAGGTGTGAGAGACCATACAGAGAAGTTTGTGCAGACTATACAGAAAGGAGAAGATACCAAATGATCAGGACCAAATATAAATTAGAATATGGAGAACAGAAAATACTGTAGAGCGGGCAGGATGATGAGTGCTATACAAAGGGAGAGAAATTAGAGAGGGAGGATGATGAGGGTTATACAAAGAGAAAGTTGGTGTAGACAAAACAGAGGAGATAATGGAAAATATATACAAAGAAAAAAGATGTAGTGAAGAATATAGAGAAGAAACAATGAAGAGGACAGGGCAGTGGGTACAAGATGATGATATCTACAGAGAGGAGAAAGTGATGGGGAGTCTGGGTGACACAGAGAATGAATAATGAAGACTGTGGCGAGGGAAATATGCAGGAGGCAATAGTGACAAAGTACATAAGGCCGAAAAAAGACATTTGTCCATCCAGTTCGGCCTGTCATCCTGCAAGTTGATCCAGAGGAAGGCAAAAAAAAAAAAACCCTGTGAGGTAGAAACCAATTTTTCCCACTTTAGGGGAATAAAAAATTCCTTCCTGACTCCAATCAGAATAACTCCCTGGATCAACGACCCCTCTCTAGTAGCTATAGCCTGTAATATTATTACACTCCAGAAATACATCCAGGCCCCTCTTGAATTCCTTTATTGTACTCACCATCACCACCTCCTCAGGCAGAGAGTTCCATAGTCTCACTGCTCTTACCGTAAAGAATCCTTTTCTATGTTTGTGTACAAACCTTCTTTCCTCCAGACGCAGAGGATGTCCCCTCGTCACAGTCACAGTCCTGGGGATAAATAGATGATGGGATAGATCTCTGTACTGACCCCTGATATATTTATACATAGTAATTAGATCTCCCCTCAGTGAATAACCCTAATTTTGATAATCATTCAGGGTACTGTAGTTGTCCTATTCCAGTTATTACTTTAGTTGCCCTCCTCTGGACCCATACACAAAACATGAGGAACATGACTTCTTCACAAGAGATAGTGGAGGAGACTATACAGAAGAGGAAGCCAGAGAGGACAATACACAGAACATTACTTCTTCACAAGAGATAGTGGAGGAGACTATACAGAAGAGGACAATACATAGAACATGATCAACATGACTTATTCACAAGAGATACAGTGAAATGTCTCACAGTGCTTCAGCAGCACTGAGGCAGTGGACAGCGACTATCATGTATAGGTGAAACTCGAAAAATTAGAATTAGAATTCATTTATTTCAGTAAACCAACTTAAAAGGTGAAACTAACATATGAGACAGACTCATTACATGGAAAGCGAGATATTTCAAGCCTTTATTTGTTATAATTTGGATAATTATGGCTTACAGCTTATAATACCCCAAAGTCACAATCTCAGGTACCCTTTGCTCAGGGGGTATGGATTAATTAGCTGACTAGAGTGTGACACTTTGAGCCTAGAATATTGAACCTTTTCACAAAATTCTAATTTTAAGCTGCATTAATGCAATTCCTTTTCATTTGCATTACTGAAATAAATGGACTTTTGCACGATATTCAGCTCCCGTCCTGAACTCCCAGCACTGACGGGCTTACGTAGCATTATATTGATTTATGATGCTATGCAACCCTTACAGTTCTGGAATGTATCTTATAACACTGACATAATGCTGCCACTGTTATTCAATACATTCCACAACTGTAAGGGTTACATAGCATCATAAATCAATATAATGCTATGTGACCCCGTCAGTGCTGGGAGGTCAGGCCGGGAGTTGCGCTGCAGACTCTCAGCGTTACAAACGCTCGTCTGCAAGGGGCCCTAGTATTGCAGTATTACTATGGCCACCCGTAGTACTATGGTATTAATACTGCCACCCTTAGTACCACAATATTACTACAGCCACCACTAGTATTACAACTGCCACCCCTAGTACCACAGTATTACTACAGATACGATACAGTCTTAATACTGCCACCCATAATAATGCAGTATTAATACTGCCACCCATAGAACTACAGTATTACTACTGACACCTCTAGTATTACTACAGCCATCTGCAGGATTACTACGGACACCCATAGCACCACAGTATTACTAAACCCACCCCCTAGTACTGCAGTATTACTACAGCCATCCCTAATATTGCAGTAATACTTCAGCCACCATTAGTACCACAATATTTACTAAAGCCACCCCTAGTATTACTACAGCCACCCCTGGTACTGCAGTATTACTACAGCCACCCCGATTATCACAGTATTACTACAGCCATCCCTAGTACTAAAGTATTATTACAGCCACCAATAGCACCACAGTATTACTACAGCCACCCCCCTAGTATTAATAGTGCCACCTCTAGTACAACAGTAATACTACAGCCACACCTAGTATTAATACTGCCACCTTTAGTACAACACTAATACTACAGCCACCCATAGTACTACAGTATTACCACAGACACCCCAACATACTCCCCCACCACCCAACTCCCCGGTCATTATCCAGTAGATATGTCTCTCACACTTTTAGGAGTAGATAGTGTTTAGACATTACATTTTCCACACAATAAAAACTATGATGGAGAGAACAAGTCGTAGAGGAGTATAACACCCAATCTGTCTGACAGGTTGTCTTCAGAAGACTGGATCTAGCAGGGTGGGCGGACTCACTCCAAGGCGCCACTACTTAGAGAATGGACACTACATGGACCATCTGCCTCAATTGCCTGGGTCATGTGATTATTTACCCCTACGCTGAAATCTTTTCACCCAACTCAGTGGTGAATTCTACCATTTAGTAACAATTAGTGTTGGGCATGAATATTCGAATCACAAATTTTAATCGCCACTTTGAGAATTCTGAACCCATGATCCCTCCCTGATTCTTCCTTGTGGGCCAATGAGAAGGCTGCAATGTTTTTGTCAGAGCTTAGCAACATTCCTAGCAACCAATAGGAAAGTTGCCCACCCCTTACTATATAAGAACCTCCCCAGCAGCCATTTTCTGCAGTTTTCTGCAGTTCTGAGAGAGAGAGAGAGCAGTGTCATTACTGTGCTCTGTGCTTTGCTGTGTCATTACATTAGATAGTTAGTTAGCTTATATATATAATACAGATAGTTAGTAGGAGATAGTCAGTGTAGGTTAGATAGTGATATAGTGTAGCTGATAGGTTCTGCTGTCCATACATACATGCTACAGACATAGTGCTGAGATGTCACAAGTTCCCAACAATACTTAGTGCACCAGTCAGTAATATGTAGTCAGACCTGATAAAATGTGAAGTTGCAAGTATTGCGCCAATATATGCGGATCATTAATTGCCGATTTTGACAATCGCGAATATATTGGAGCACTCTATCTGCATATAAAGCTATTGTAATGTTCTGCCGTGCCGACCATTTTCTCCAGTTTCAGGAAACTTCTAGCAGCTTGAAAATGTAGCAAAAGTGACCCACGCCTGCATTGCGAGCGCAATACGCGCATATTACATTGCCGGTTTTCGCAATCAAGAAAATAACGGCGAATTCTTGAATTCGCGAATTTATGATGAGTATTCGCCCATATAGTCGCAAAATATTGCGAATTCGAATATTGCCCCTGCCACTCATCACTAGTAACAATGGGCAGTGGTCCTATACCATCGATTGCTGCATTGCAGACCACAGACAAAGAGTGACTCCGCTGCCCCTACATAGACATGAATGCATGGATGTGCTATATACTGTATGGCTCCCTATTAATCCCTATTATTCCCAATTATCATCCTGCATAAGATCTAGTGGCAAATTCCTATCCTGGCATCAGTGGCGTAGCTATAGGGGTCGCAGCGGTCGCAATTGCGACCAGGCCCCTAAGTCAGGGGGGCCCACGAGGCCCCCCAGGAGATAATGAGTAAAGCCCTAGCCTGGGTAGTTTACAATACTTGTGCGCTGCAGGCGGCGCCGGCCCTAACCCACAGGCGTTCCCATGCTGACGGGGACGCTTGCCTGGGGGTTAGAATATACCATCGGATCTGAGTTTTACGAGCTCAGTGAGATCGTAAAAACTCAAATCCGATGGTATATTCTAACCCCCAGGCGTTCCCATGGTGACAGGGACGCTTGCCTGGGGGTTAGAATATACAGGGCCACGCCGCTCATAGCAGTATATTTATAAACTAATCAGTAACTACTTTAACTTTAATCATTGCTCATTGCTGAGCTCTTTACTTGGATTATTTGGATATCTTACTTTGTCTTAGCTCCGGTAATAGCAGGCAGTGTGGGGCGCGGCGCTCACTCACTGACGTCACGCGCCTGCTCCTCCCACTAGGCGGCGCAGGCGCGTGACTTCAGTGAGTGAGCGCCGCCCCCCGCACTGCCTGCTATTACCGGAGCTAAGACAAAGTAAGATATCCAAATAATCCAAGTAAAGAGCTCAGCAATGAGCAATGATTAAAGTTAAAGTAGTTACTGATTAGTTTATAAATATACTGCTGTGGGCGTCGGGGAGGGGGATCTGTGGATGGCACTGTAGGGGGATCTGTGGATGGCAGTGCCATCCACAGATCCCCCTACAGTGCCATCCACAGATCCCCCCTCCCCTAAACAGTGCCATCCACAGATCTCCCCCTAAACAGTGCCATCCACAGATCTCCCCCTAAACAGTGCCATCCACAGATCCCCCCTAAACAGTGCCATCCACAGATCCCCCCTAAACAGTGCCATCCACAGATCCCCCCTAAACAGTGCCATCCACAGATCCCCCCTAAACAGTGCCATCCACAGATCCCCCCTCCCCTAAACAGTGCCATGATGGCACTGTTTAGGGGAGGGGGGATCTGTGGATGGCACTGTTTAGGGGGGATCTGTGGATGGCACTGTTTAGGGGGGGATCTTTGGATGGCACTGTTTAGGGGGGAGATCTGTGGATGGCACTGTTTAGGGGGGATCTGTGGATGGCACTGTTTAGAGGGGGATCTGTGGATGGCACTGTTTAGAGGGGGATCTGTGGATGGCACTGTTTAGAGGGGAATCTGAGGATGGCACTGTTTAGGGGGGATCTGTGGATGGCACTGTTTAGGGGGGATCTGTGGATGGGGGGATTTGTGTCTCTTTTTTATTGTCTGTCTCCCTCCTTCTCTTGTCTCTTCCTCACTCTGCTCCAGTCTCTCCATATCCTCTTTCTTTCCTTTCTTTCTTTCAAAATTTTCTTCCTTTTCCCCATCTGTCTGTTTGGCTCTGTCTATCTCTTTCTCTCTCTGCTTCTCTCTCATTCTTTTTGTTCCAACACTCTTTTTTTCTCTCCTTGTTTGTTTTTCTGTATTTCTCCATGTGTACCCCTCCTCTAAATTGTAAAAAAAATCTCTGTAATTTATATTATTCCTGAAACATACAATCTGGAACGTCTTTCACGCTATTCAGTAAGACTTGGACCAGCAATAATACTTAATATCACTAGGGTAGGTTGGTGACCTAATGCCCTATTCATTGTACCTACAACAGAATTAGCCTCAAATATCATCAAATTTACCCACCTTTAAGCCTTTGTATACTATGTGACCAGCTTTTAAAATGTATACAATTTTACTTGAAATGCCCCATCAACCAATTGATTCATCCATAATATATTAGGCTGACTATATACATCTAGTCACTTTTACCTTTACCAGTAAAGGACGATCACCATGATGCACCTGACTGATAAAATATATAATATGACGACGATGATGATAACAAGCACATTATTAAACTAGATTTCCTATGGATCCTTCTATAAAATGATATCTATAAACCAAACCACTAGAATTGGTAATGTCTTACTTGGAAAGATGAATGGAGGTGGCTTTATACACAAGCTCATATACATTTCCTGACACATGCTCTTCAATTGGTATATAAATAGTAAAAAGTTTAAACCTGAAAGTGTTGGCTCTTTACAGAGTGATGAGGGAGAAGTTGTAGAGAGCGATGAGGAGAAAGCGAATCTATTAAATCTCTTTTTCTCCACTGTATTCACTGAGGAAAATGAACTGTCAGATAAAATGCAGAGTGTAAAAGTAAGTGCCCTGTCTTACCCAGAAAGAAGTGGAGCTGGGCCTTAAAAAGATTAAAATTGACAAATAGCCGGGCCCAGATGGCATACACCCCTGTATACTAAGAGAATTAAGTAATGTCATAGCCAGACCCTTATTTCTGATACTAAAGGGCTCTATATTAACATGGAGCATTCAACATGCCTGGATTAGCAAATGTGGTGCCAATATTCAAAAAGGAGTCAAAAACAGAGCATGGAAACTATAGGCTGGTAAGTTTAACATCTGTCGTGGGTAAACTGTTTGAAGGTTTTCTAAGGCCCCTTTCGCACGAGTGAGTTTTCTGCGTGCGTGCAATGTGTGACGTGAACGCATAGCACCTGCACTAAATCCTGACCCATTCATTTCAATGGGTCTGTGTACATGAGCATTTTTTATCACGCATCAGTTCTGCGCTGCGTGAAAAAAGCAGCATTTTCTATATTCTTCGTTTTTCACGCAGCCCTGGCCCCATAGAAGGGAATGGGGCTTCAGTGAAAAATGCATTGCAATTAGAAGCAAGTGCGGATGCAATGCATTTTTCTCTGATGATTGCTAGGAGATATTGATCGTAAACCTTCAGTTTTTTATCACGCGCATGAAAAACGCATCAAAACGCATTGCACTCATGTGGAAAAAACTGAACAACTGAAATCAATTGCAGACAAAACTGACTGAACTTGCTTGCAAAATGGTGCAAGTTTCACTGAACGCATCCTGAACGCATCCGGAGCCAATCCGTCACACTCGTGTGAAAGAGGCCTAAGAGATGCTATCTTGGAGTACCTCAATGAAAATAAGCAAATAATGCCATATCAGCATGGTTTCATGAGGGATCGGTCACGTCAAACTAATTTATTCAGTTTCTATGAGGAGGTAAGTTCTAGACTTGACAGCAGTGAATCAATGGATGTCGTATATCTGGACTTCTCCAAAGCATTTGACACTGTACCACATAAAAGGTTAGTATATAAAATGAGAATGCTCGGACTGGGAGAAAACGTCTGTATGTGGGTAAGTAACTGGCTGAGTGATAGAAAACAGAGGGTGGTTATTAACGGTACATACTCAGATTGGGTCACTGTCACTAGTGGAGTACCTCAGGGGTCAGTATTGGGCCCTATTCTATTTAATATATTTATTAATCATCTTGTAGAAGGCTTGCAATTTTCGCAGATGACACTAAACTGTGTAAAGTAATTTACACTGAAGAGGACAGTATACTACTACAGAGGGATCTGGATAGATTGCAGGCTTGGGCAGAGAAGTGGCAGATGAGGTTTAACACTGACAGCACATGGGAAGGAATAATGCAAGTCACCCGTACATACTAAATGGTAAAACACTCGGTAACACTGACATGGAAAAGGACTTAGAAATTTTTGTGAACAGCAAACTAAGCTGTAAAAACCAGTGTCAGGCAGCTGCTGCCAAGGCCAATACAATAATGAGTTGCATCAAAAGGGACATAGATGCCCGTGATGAGAACATAGTCCTACCACTTTAAGCATCGCTAGTCAGACCACACATGGAGTACTGTGTACAGTTCTGGGCTCCTGTGAACAAGGCAGACATAGCAGAGCTGGAGAGGGTCCAGAGGAGGGCAACTAAAGTAATAACTGGAATGGTGCAACTACAGTACCCTGAAAGATTATCAAAATGAGGGTTATTCACTTTAGAAAAAAGACGACTGAGGGGAGATCTAATTAATATGTATAAATATATCAGGAGTCAGTACAGAGATCTATCCCATCATCTATTTATCCCTAGGACTGTGACTGTGACGAGGGGACATCCTCTGCGTCTGGAGGAAAGAAGGTTTGTGCACAAACATAGAAAAGGATTCTTTACGGTAAGAGCAGTGAGACTATGGAACTCTCTGCCTGAGGAGGTGGTGATGGTGAGTACAATAAAGGAATTCAAGAGGGGCCTGGATGTATTTCTGGAGTGTAATAATATTACAGGCTATAGCTACTAGAGAGGGGTCGTTGATCCAGGGAGTTAGTCTGATTGCCTGATTGGAGTCGGGAAGGAATTTTCCCCTTAAATGCCTTCCTCTGGATCAACTTGCAGGATAACAGGCCGAACTGGATGGACAGACGTCTTTTTTCAGCCTTACAAACTATGTTACTATGTTTATGCATATATTTCTGAATTCTGACTACCAAAATTCAAATATGAGTATGAGATAGATTTGATATGATATAACATGAAGATACAGTACATGACCAGCAATAGTGATCTCTTACCTGTTAACATGTTACCTGAGAAAAGGCTACCCACCCTGTAAACTAAACACTATGAACTATGTATAGAGCTGGGAAAGCATACACACAACCAGAGTCTATGGAGATTTTTTACTTTACATGGACCGATGTAGCAAGCGATTGCCAGGAACAAAGCGTTCCTTCCTACGAACGTACATTAGCAATTATCTGGCCAGTGCTCAGTCAGTGTAACAGGACCTTTACCCATAGTCAAAAATATAGCCACAATTTTATAAAAAGTAAAATACTAAACATGAATATGAATATCATTTTGCATTTAATACACAGATATATAGGAAAACTGATGTCCAGATAATGGAGGTAACTTTATGAAACTGGATGAATATTACCTTCTGCACAAGTAGGACGAGTCCTGAGAGGGTCTTCAAATTCTTCCCAGTATCAATGGAAGAGGTTGGACACATATAACAGTAGGGGATCATTAAAGGGACATTGCCTGAAGAAAGCTATTGGCAGTAGACTTATCCCTTTACGGGTACACAATACAATCAGTTGTGTCTGATAGTGCCAGACAGAAAAATGCTGCATGCTGTGTTTTTCTATCCATCAAACTTTGACATTGGGCATCACAACTCATGCCACCACATGCCTATGAACAATTCTATAAAAAAAACTGTGGCTCTGTTCTGGCTTCAGTTTTCCTCCAGCATTTGTGCCAGAGAGAAACTGAGAGGGACATATGTGAAGGGGTCCATAAAAAACTTTTGAATCGTTTCTGGCATCAGTTTCCCTTTGGTGTTTCTGTACTTTGCTGGATGGGCCCTATTATGTAAAGCTGTTATATCATTTTAGCTTCATTCATAAACCCACACTCCATTTAAACCTACAAATCCCCCCCATTTTACCACTACACACGTATCACACTCTAAGGGGTCCAGGAGGCTGAGCTGTGGGCTGTTGTTTGGTGGAATGCTTATAACTATGTTACTATCAATGTATAGAAATCCTCTTCTACACACTCACTCCCTTTGGCCCAAGCCCTTTTTAAAATGAAGATGGACATTGATCCAGGGATTTGTTCCGTGGATCGATATAGCAGAATTACAGGTTGGACTTGATGGACTTTTGTCTTTTTCCAACCTTAACAACTATGTACGGTAGATGTACGGTAGATCTGATTTTGGTTATTCCTGGCCGAGGTGTCACATTGAAGCCACCTTTCTGGCTCCTTTGTTCCTGCAAAACTGTTATATTGGGGAAACAAAATGAGGTTGACCACACAGTTGTGTCCATATAACAGCAGTTTGAGAAGGTCACAAGTGCATCTAAAATTTAAAAAAGGATTCAAATTGTTTTACTAACATATTGGGTGGCTCACTAGTTGGTAGGGAATATGGGTGGCAAGTGTGTATCCAGTCTTTGCCACACAAATAAAATCCATAATGAAATAAATGTATTTGCACTCAAGCGACCCACATGGATACTCCCTATTACGTATTACTATTCGGTCCTATAGATTCTTAATAGTCACTTAATAATAACACACACTGGGTGGATATAAAGATGAGATATTCCACCAAAAACAGTGTGGTAATATTGAGATATATTTATCTATTTGGACCAGGACTATATTAGAATATCGAAAAGGGGCATTTCAGATTTATGCTTAGTTTGTGTTTGGTGTCCTTGTATTTTTATGCAGCATCTGAATTGTCTCACAGGTGTCTTTTATGCATTTTTAATAAAACATACGGATTAACATACATCCATGTAGGTGGCATGAGTGCCAATTCATTTATTTCAAAATTGTTTTACTGTTTTGTGTATACATCTCCTGTACAGAACTATGTGTCTCTACTGAGCGCAAAGACACTCTGTGTAGTCTGATCCCATTGTCTCCTATCTGTCCCCTACAAATTTTAAGAGACAATTAGGAATATGACATGAGGGTCAGACTATAGAGTCTGTAATCATTGAGACATATACAGTAGGTCTGCACAGGAGCTGCATACACAGCATGGTTGATTTTTTTCTGAAGACTAGTCGAACAGATATTTTAAGTGCACTTAAACAAAAACAAAAAAAAGCAAAATGGTTACAAAAGGTGAACATAGACTTTAAAACAAAAAGATGAAAAACTCGAAGCCTAAAGCTAATTTCAGTGGCTCCACCTAGAAACCCTCCATCTTGATGTGAGCTAACAAAATGTGAAACCCACAAATAATAAGAAACATAAAGGGTGTTGACAGTCCCCAAATAATGTGGATTCATGGCTGGTTACATTTGCACATGAATATAAGGTGAGACTTATATAGAGAAGTCTTTATATGCAGAGGATTACACACGCATCCCATCAGTTTTCTATTCTTGTTTGTCCTCGGATCTTACGCCCATCACGTTCTCCCCCATCATCAGACAAGATTGGTGACCACAATAGTCCTCTTTAAACTGCCTAATTCAATCTACTACAAATAAACTTTAGCTTCTACCTATATATCTGATAGCAATCTATGCACACCATTATTGTATCACTAATGTCTTACCTGGAGTGGGGTGGGGGAACAGCCAACAGTCTTCAGTGTAAAAGGGCAGACACAGCTTTGTAGGACATCAGCTAAGGAGCCATCTAGGACCTATTGATGAGGTTTGAGAGATGAAGTCCGAGACATAAGGCATGAGACATGAGAGCTAGATGGGGATGGGGTGGGGTTGGATTTGAAACTATGCACCCAATTCCCCTCCATCTGTTCTGTCGCGTGTTGCTCTCGTGTCTTCTCATCCCAATTGACCAAGCTCAGGGGTGGGCATCTATCACATCCATACACAATACCCTCATTACTGGAGATTACACCAGGAGTCCACCGTTATCTAAGCTCTCTTCCTGTAGTAAACTTTAAATATTAATTGATAAAAAGCTGCAAAAATTCAGTCCAAGCCTCCAGCTGCTGAGGAATAACTGGTTATCTACTGGGATTTATATTTCACAACTGTGCACTTAAACACAAAGGGTTCTGTGAACGAAATGCAAGATGAATGATAGATACACAGACATAAGGATGGATAGATAGATAGATAGATAGATAGGAGATAGATAGATATGAATAGATAGATAGATAGATAGATAGATAGATAGATAGATAGATAGATAGATAGATAGATAGATAGGAGATAGCTAGATAGATAGATAGATAGATAGATAGATAGATAGATAATAGATAGATAGATAGATAGATAGATAGATAGATAGATAGATAATAGATAATAGATAGATAGATAGATAGATAGATAGATAGATAGATAGAAATAGATGCTAAAAAAAGAAAAAGATCAGCAGGAGTGTTAAGGTATAGATGGGTACAATCCCTTCAAGACCTTTAGTTCTAGGTCTCAAAATGTAAAATTCTCAAAGAAAACACAGCACTCCAGATAACATGAAGGGTGGTGGATCCACTTTTTAATTCACCCCAATTATCTATCAATCTGTCTGTCCGTATATATCTATCTAACTATCTGTCTTTCTAACTAACTCACAAAGAAGAGGCAGCATTCCAAGTAAGGTGAAGTGTGGTGGACCCACTTTTATTCACTCCAATCTATGGTGTCTAGATAGATAGATACGATAGATAGATACGATAGATAGATAGATAGATAGATAGATAGATAGATAGATAGATATGAGATAGATAGATAGATAGATAGATAGATAAGACGGAAGAAGCCAGCAGCACACCATTAAGATCAAAAAACATGTGCGGTTTATTCACCCAGTGTCATGTAGCAGCGATGTTTTAACCGCTTGTTGCGGTCTTTCTCAAGCTATGACCGCAACAAGCGGTTGAAACGTCGCTGCTACATGACACTGGGTGAATAGACCGCACGTGTTTTTTGATCTTAATGGTGTGCTGCTGGCTTCTTCCGTCTTATTGAATGGGACCTTGGTGCTGGTTCATATTGGCCTGATTTTGCACCCAACCGAAAAAGTGTGCTGCGTCTTCATTTTCCAATTATTATTATTATTTTTTTAGATAGATACCATAGATAGATAGATAGATAGATAGATACAATAGATACGATAGATAGATACATACAGTATATCGATAGATTCTTTGCATTTATAGAATTTTATTTGAAAGAGAGGGAGGGAGAGAAAGGTAGATATACTGGGAAAAAATAGATAGATGAGAGACACAGTAGAACCATAAATAGATAAATAAAGAAACTCTGCGGCACTTCCGTGAATGTGCATTTATTTACCCGGTATCATACGACATTTCAGTCCTCTCAGTGGGATTATTCTCAAGCAGTTGGTAACCACTGCTTGAGAATAGTCCCACTAAGAGGACTGAAACGTCGTATGATACCGGGTAAATAAATGCACATTCACGGAAGTGCCGCAGAGTTTCTTTATTTTTGTATTTTTGGGCTTGAGGGATCGCCCTTCAGCCGCTGGCACTCCAGCATTTGCTTTTTTCTATAGCGGTGCTCCCTGATTTATTTATTCTACCATAAATAGATAGATAGATAATAGATATGAGATAGATAGATAGATAGATATGAGATATGAGATAGATAGATAGATAGATAGATAGATAGATAGATAGATGGAATAGATTGATTAGATAAATATAAAAAAGATGATAATATCATTATTATCAATTGTCAAGTTGGATGTGTGACACTGAAGACCCCACCAGAAAAGTTTGTGTTCTGCTCAAGCATCCCTTCTGCTATACTATCCGTTACCACTTCTTCTTAAGATTGTACCAGAGAATTCTTATACCTTCTTCAGAATCACAGCTGCCATGTATATTGTGTGTTGAAGGCACGCTATAGTGGGCCTTTTTCTTAAATGAGAATACTGGAAAGTATTGTGTATTGGAGCAGCACTGAATGTGAAGGGGATACATAAAGGTTCCCAGGGTATGGGGGAGGGGAGAGGTCTGGCAAGTTGTGGGATAACTCAAAACCCTCTGCACCAGGGAACATTTTGTCCTCATTCTGGACGAGATGCCAATTGCCAGCATTGTGTCCTGAAGTTTCTATGATCCCAGAACAGTAGTTTGCGGAATAAATGTTAAGACCAACCAAACTTTAGGAGCAAAAACACAGCATGCATTGAATTAACATGATAATGCTAATGCAACCAGGTCCCCTAAGGTGGTATACCCCAAGGGTATGTAAAATTGAAGGGACTCACAAGCCCTTTAATCAGAATTTAACATGGCATAACGTATTTGGAAATTGATATAATTAATACAGTGTACATTCATGGAGGGGGGAGGGGGGGGGGGAACTGGTATGAATAAACATAAGACAGTTTCCCCCATATGGGAGATACCCTGTATAAACAAATATTTTAAGGGTGTCTCCATAAGATACTTTGAAAAATTGTCAAATGTGTGGCCTTGAAGGAGTGAACCAATGCTCTGAAGCAGCTTGGAGTGAATGTCCTTGATATAACATTTTTGGGGTACATGGATTTTAACAATATGCAATCAAAGGCATAGGAGGCATCAAAGATTGAGACTCTGGAACCTAGTAGTGATCAACTTGGTTTTATTAAGATATCTAAAAGGAGGACTGCCAGAGTGGTGTCTGCCAGTATAAAGTGCCAGGTAGGTGTGGATTAATAATTAGGATAGGTGTGAGGAGGATGGAAGAATTACAAGAGGGTGTAGGGCAGTGAAGGCAAATCAACAAGGTGCCACCTGGAATCTAGGAGAAAGAATTTCACAACACAAGCTGAAGAAAAGTGACAGAAGCCCTAGAAAGGTAAGAGTAACAGAAAATAAACATGGTCACAAGTAAAAATGGTGGGAGAAGAAGAAGAATGCATGAAGTAACTGGAAAGAAAACATTAGGGGTTGGCTGAAAGGTATCATGGTTAGTGAAGTTGATGAGGAGGAATGGAACTTGCATATTTTACAGAGGAATATACAGAATGAAGAGAGAACATAATCATTTACCAGATAGGAAATCATGAGTTCATGAGCTTAAAGTTTAGAAGAGGAGCAGGATTAGGAGAACATTAGATCATACCATTTCAAGAGAACATACAGTACATGGATACCTGGTGAAGGTTGTGAAAACCCCTTTATAGAGCAAAAGAGGACAAGATACAACAATTAATAAGGACATTTATGGGGCAATGGGAAAACTAGATGAGCTCACATTGTGAAGAACATACAGTACAGGAAAGGTAGGTTGAGAAACCTATGAGGTTCCCTTCTATTTTTAAAGAATGCCTGAGGAGCTTTGAGAAGAATAGGAAAAAAACCTGTTCCATGAAGAAGAATATTGAGGTGCAAACTGATATGAAGAACAGGCAAGGTTATAAAGACAATATTATATGCAGTTTGGGGCAAAATAACAATATGTGAGGTCCACTTTGTAGAGCACCTAAGAAGACATGGGGTACAGGTTCAGTAGAAAACACTAGACTCAATAAGAAACAAATGTGATGAGCTGATTAGGAAAAATTTTCCACAGTACTACGCTATATGTATCAAGTCTAGTAATAGATGGAAAATAACTTATATACCTTTTTAGGAGAAATGTGAGTCCATTTGAGAACAGCATATGCAGTGCAGGTAGGCAGGTGATCTGTTGGAGGTTGGGAGGAAACCCTAATATAGTTGACAGAGAAGAAATGTACACATTGAAGACAGCACACATGATGAGAAGAGTTCTGATAGAGAAGATTCAATGAATACAGGCAGTAGATATTTAGTGAACCAATATAGTTTATAGGCATGGTGCAGAATACAAGATGACAAGGTAGGGAGGTGATAGTGTTGGATTTAGAAAAATGCAGGATCTAGGCTAAATCACAAGATCTAGATAGAGTGAAGGCGGACACATGAAGGAGTCCAGAAAGGAGGATACATGGAATAGAATAGAGGTATGGTGGAATTTAGATAACAGAATACAAGTTGAGGTTGGAGCTTTGAGGTTGGAGCAAAGAATTCAGATGGAGGTTGAAGATTTGGATACAACCTGGAGGCTAGAAAGAAGAATTCATGTGTAGGCTGAAAATGAGAACAGGGGTAGAGGTTAGAGAGTGAGGTATGTAGTGGAGGCTGCTCTGTGCAAGCTACTAAGAACTAAACATGGTGGAAGCTGGAACAGACAATACATTGGATTGTAGAACTACGTGATGGAGACTAGAGGGAGTAATTTGCAAGTGGAGATTAACATGAAGGATACATGGTGGGGAGGAGAAGAGAGAGTGGACATTGGAAAGGAGAATACTAGGTGGAGGCTAGATAAAAGAATGCATGGCAGAGGCTGACCAGGGTATGCAGTGGAGGCTAAGAAAGGAGAGGGATTCAGGCTACAGTAAAGGACACTTACTGGAGGATGGAGGAGGTTAGATGGAAGAAAGGTGAAGGCTGGAGAGAAGTATACAGGTTAGAGGCTAAAGTGGAGGGTAGGTGTACAGGTTAGAAATAGGGTGCATACTGAAGGCTGAAC